>NC_140241.1:22203466-22438466 GCF_949987555.1 Borostomias antarcticus | reverse complement strand
CAACAACCAATCAAAAACTTAGGCATGTCCCACGTCGTCTGCCGACGTTTATAACTGTTTGATGCCGTCTAGAAATGACGTTTGGAGGCGATGGACAAACGTCGAATTCTGACGTCTGCCGGGTGAGACCAGGCTGGTTCCATAGCTTTGGGCCATAATTGATAAAGGCTGCACTCCCAATCTTCTGCCGACTATTACTTCTAGTAGACCAGCAGTGGATGCTCGCAGTGTTCTTGAAGGCACATAGTTGACAAGCGAGCAATGTAGCTTCGTCTTCGCCCGTTAAGGGCTTTGTAAATAAGGAGGAGGACCTTAAAATCAACTCTAAATGTTACTGGAAGCCAATGCAGAGCAGCTAAGATTGGGCTAATGTGCTCTCTCCTCTTGGTTTTTGCTAGTAGTTGGGCTGCGTTTTGAATGAGTTTTGAATGAGCTGAAGTCTGTCAGTGGTTTTTTTGGGGGAGGCAGGTGAAAAGTGCATAACAGTAATGGAGTCGGCTTGAAATAAAAGTGTGAATCAAATTTTCTGCATCCATTTGATTTTTAAATGGCCGTACTTTAGCTATGTTCTAATGTGGAAAAATGAGGTTTACGTCACCTTGTTAATATGTGACTTGAAGCTTAGATCTGAATCTAGGATAACACTAAGACCTCAGGTTTATCCAGGATGTCAGTTTCCCCAGATTTTTAAACAGCATTTCTCTTTTTGTTTTAGGGCCGATCAATAGGATTTCAGTTTTGTCCTCATTTAGCTTTAAGACGATTTATTGCTCATCCATGTATTGCTAGAAGACAGGTAGTCATGGAGTTTATAGCTGCAGAATTGTTTGATTCAGCAGAGATGTACAGTTGTGTATCATCCGCATAACTATGAAAACATACATTGTGCTCTCTAATGATATCCCAGAGTGGCAGCATGTATAGTGAGAATAGTAATGGACCGAGTGCAACCCCAAAGCAGGTGTCATGTTTCTCAGACACATGATCTCCAAGCCCGACGTATAACTTTCTCCCTTTTAACACATAGAGAGACCAACCAGCCTTTCAAGGTGATTGATTAGGATGTCATGGTCGATCGTATCAAACGCTGCACTTAGATGTAATAGGACAAGAATTGAGACCAGGGTCGGCTGTAGAGGGGGGGGGGGGGCATTCGCGGGCCTTGCCCCCCCAAATGAGTCATTGTGCTCCCCCACAACAGGATGGGGGGGGGGGGGGCACAACAGTTAAGCTCTATCATATTCATATTGAAAACAATGTTTTTTGTGTGTGAAATAAATCAGAAAGAAAAAGAGAAACGGGTGTGTTCATTGGTGTGATGCTAGCTTGACTGGACCAATGATCTGATGTATTTTGATTTAATTTGTCATTACGTTACATTTGTCATTACGTGATATAACACATGGGCAATTTGAATGCGTGCAGTGTGCGTTGTGCAAAGCTGTGAACAGAACGAAAGGACAGAACGGATTACAGAATATAGGCTACATACGGAAAATAAAGGTGGAAAATCAAAATGGATATAAGAAACTGACTGAAAAAAGGACAAGGTGGTTCTTCTTCGCAGCCTTCTCCAGCTCCGACTGAAAAAGCCACCTCTGAAAATCTAAAGTTAGCTAGTGCTCGCCATGAAGATAACGTTACAGTTGCTAGTGCTAGCCATGAAGATAACGTTACAGTTGCTAGTGCTAACCATGAAGATAACGTTACAGTTGCTAGTGCTAGCCATAAAGATAACGTTACTGTTGCTAGTGCTAGCCATAAAGATAACGTTACTGTTGCTAGTGCTAGCCATGAAGATAACGTTACAGTTGCTGCTACTGCTAGCACTAACATTCGGCCTAAACTCAAATCATCTGTAGTTGAGGCAGAGTACGAAGTTGCGAAACAGTTTTTCAGCTCGGAAAGTCAAGTCAAGTTTATTTGTAAGCACATTTAAAAACAGCCTAGGCCTGTGTGTGTGTATGTGTGTGTGTGATAAGAGAGAGGTCAGGGGGAGAGAGAACCCTCAGACTTGGCTTGCAGAGGCTTAATTTGTGCAGTGTGTGTGTGTCTGTGTGTTGTGTGTAAAAGGCGGAGACTTTACAGAGTGTTTTGAAATTGCGAATTTGTGTTGGTTGTTGGCGGCAGTTTTGTGCCCCCCCCCGCATTTGGTCTATGCCCTCCCACTGGGTTTGTTCTGGAGCCGACTCTGATTGAGACCTTATTTTGCATCAGAGTTTAATCTGAGGTTGTTGAGAAGAACAAAAGACCAGAACATCTTCACTATTTGCTTCATCGTCTGGTGGGTGAATACATTATACTTTTTTGTTCTCCAAATGTACTCTGAAATGGTAAAAGAATGCCATATATCTCCCTGGTTCTTCACTGCTTCAATGAAGCAAATGTTTCTCAGCATGTACACGTGACAATGGATAATTGCCAGTGGAGAAATGAATCCTGGAAAGTAAAGTGATCCCTATTGACCTGAGATAGCTACAGTACATGAACAGCCAGCAAGTTTGTTGCACTAACTATCTTTATGAATAACATCTCTAGGTATCTCCAATTAACGGCTGGTGACAGGCATCTGTGTTCAACGCTGTGAGCACTGAAAGAACACCAGGTGGCACAATCACATTTGCCTATATTTGATTACAGCCACAGGCTTGTAGGTGTTCATTGAGTGATGCTTGGCTGTAAAAGGGGGCAAAGTTAGAGGTAAAGTGGGAAGAAGCTGTCATTTATAAAGGCAGCCTATCATGCCAATTATGAAGCCACAAACACACACAAAAAAGATTTTTGTACATATCTGCATCATACAAAATTATACCGCACACCAATTGTTGTGATATGAACTGCGAACCACCACAGGTAACAATTAATCAAGGAATCGCAGCTCCTGAAGCAACAATTTGTTAAGACAACTATTCAGAGATGTGCTTGTCTAACGAATGTCACTGCCTCGCTCGTCACACCCACTTGCTCCTCTCTGAGTTTGATCTATATAACCTATATAATCACAGCTTTACCCAGCGCTGCTGCCAAAAAATTACATTGTAAAATATGATGCCCTGTTAACTTAGATACATACAGTATGTTCATATGACTTAATTTTTTGTGCTCTGTTGACTTTATCCATTTTGACTGAGTTTGTTCTACGTTTATGGCGAAGTTATTCTTAAATGCATTTCAAATTAGTTCATTGAACTTAATTGTGTGTTCCCGTGAAAATTCAACAAATAAGTTCCCTTACTTAATTTTCCTAAGTCAATGGGTTTATTCACTTAAAAAAAGAAAGAAAAAAAAGTAAAGTCTACGCATTATAGTGGCGCAGGTGGGTTTAAACAATTCATCTCTGCTACGCTTGCCTCTGTATCATTATACCACCCAGTGGAGTGGCCTGTGTGCAGTCCTCTCCCTTCCCTTTGAATGTGTGCTTTTTAAGTATCCCTCTACCCGAGCGCACACCTCCAAAGGGACTTTGATGCCCTTGATCCCCTGGCGTCTTTTTCATCTACCCCAGCGGTTGAGCGGATGGCCTTCGCTGTACCGTCTCTCCCTTCTCCAGTCCTCACTTTGGGACACCTTCCCATACCCCTCCATTCCTTCCTTCCTTTTTTTACTTGCTCTTTTCATCATTGATCCCTCCTTCTTCTTTCCCACACTTCCCCAGCTAGTCTACCGATCCCAGACCCGTTCAGGAGCCTCAGGAGTCATACAGTAGCATAGTCACCTCAGGGTAAAAGCAAAATATAGTCAAACGCTCTGGAAGGTTTATAGATATCTTAGACTTAGAACAGTGGGAATATTCTCAGAGAGGCTGTCTCCCACCTCTCTGATGATTGTTTCCATCTTTTTGGAGTGGTAATCTTGCATGCAAGACATGCTAAGACACCTATTGCTGGTGAGGCACTATGACCTTATCTGTGAAAAACATCTTTGTATTCCACTGCTTGGCTCTGCTACAGCAATTATTAGCATCTAAAATAGTCTCAGGGGAAAAGTCCCTTAAATGGATCACTTTGTTAATAATGCAAAAATGTGAAGCAAAAAATTGTAGGTCTATTACTGATATTCATCACTGATGACTTTAAGTGTTTCTCCTATTATTCTTGTCATGGTTGAGGAAGGTAGCTTATTGCTCTGCACCTCAAAATCCAGGCCTTTAGTAGGGTAATATTTCTCAAATACAGATTCTCTGTTTCATTTTATTCTCTTTAAGCTGCAGTTGTGTCCATGAATAGAGCCATTCCTGCTGAACAAATGTATAATTGGGTTAGGCTGGAATAAGTTCACCTCCTGTGAATCATGAATAAATTCCTTCAAAGCCTATCAGCAAAGGCATTAGGGCTAATAGCAAAGGGGCTGGTAAATCTCAGGGCATCGTTTGGAAGTCATGTTCCAAATGTAACACCTCACTTTAACCCCATCTGACCCCCTCTCTCCTATGAGACCATCTCATTTTATCCAGTCTCTGCACAGCTAGGCTGCTTTTGGAATGTCACACTCCCCAACCGGATTCACTTTCGACTTGCTAATCACTCGTGCTGCTGAGATGAAGAAAAAATGTGTTAGCGGTCATAAAAAAAGTGATTGAAGTATTTCCCTCTGGAAACAGCACATTTTATCAAACTGCAGCGTCTGCTTGAGCTCAGACTGGCTGGATAAAAGAGACAGGATGTCAGAGGAGTACAAAGTAGCCTGTTTTGAAAGGAACACAAGCAGTCATAATTTTGAGCCTACAGTAGATACATAATTGTTTGCGTGTTTGTTCTACACTAGCCCAGTGTCCATGCCTCTGGGAGGGGAGGGGTATGAGGGCACTAGCCCAGTGTCCATGCCTCTGGGAGGGGAGGGGTAGAGGGGCACTAGCCCAGTGTCCATGCCTCTGGGAGGAGTACTAGCCCAGTGTCCATGCCTCTGGGAGGGGAGGGGTATGAGGGCACTAGCCCAGCGTCCATGCCTCTGGGAGGAGTACTAGCCCAGTGTCCATGCCTCTGGGAGGGGTATGAGGGCACTAGCCCAGTGTCCATGCCTCTGGGAGGAGTACTAGCCCAGTGTCCATGCCTCTGGGAGGGGTATGAGGGCACTAGCCCAGTGTCCATGCCTCTGGGAGGGGAGGGGTAGAGGGGCACTAGCCCAGTGTCAATGCCTCTGGGAGGAGTACTAGCCCAGTGTCCATGCCTCTGGGAGGAGTACTAGCCCAGTGTCAATGCCTCTGGGAGGAGTACTAGCCCAGCGTCCATGCCTCTGGGAGGGGAGGGGTATGAGGGCACTAGCCCAGCGTCCATGCCTCTGGGAGGAGTACTAGCCCAGTGTCCATGCCTCTGGGAGGGGAGGGGTATGAGGGCACTAGCCCAGTGTCCATGCCTCTGGGAGGGGAGGGGTATGAGGACACTAGCCCAGTGTCCATCCCATCTGGGCACTGTACCAGTCCCCTTCTTCTTGGGACTGTGGTGGATGGCACAGAGCCTGGCGAAGATGGTCTCAATCAGGTGGCAGCAATCTGGCCACTGCAGGAGCAAGCGGGGCAGTGGTGATAAGGGCGTGCCTTTACATGGGACAAAACGCAGATACAGAGTGATTATGACACATAATTATGTATTTACATATCGCAGCAGCCACGGATTGGACAGCAGCCAGGGAGGAGGAGAGGAGTTCAGAGGGACCAGGCCGGGAGGAGACAGGCAAGCTCGGGTCATCGAGGGGACTTGACACAGTAAAGTCAGGTGTTTGGTCTTCCTCAAAGGCCTTGTCTTCTTCCTCGCCCTCATCCACATCCTCCAGCATGTCCTCTGTCTCCTCTGATTCAGGGTTCACCTTCTTCAGGGGCTGTCCAGTGTGACTCAGCTGGTAGTCAACACCAATCAGCTCTACTATGAAAAAGAGCAGACACGCACGTGCATGTGCACATGAATCCAGTCCACCTCTTGAAATTTGTTTGAATTTACTGACAACTAGATCAGTAAAACTGTTCTATTGCTAACTTTGTTAGCATGAGTGAATGGAGTAAAGTATGGCGAATGTTAGCATCACGGCTAGTGGACATTTTCTGTTTGGAAAGTCCTGTCTGAATGATAGATTGGTTTGATTGACTAACATTAGTAAGATAGCTAGCTGTTATTATGTAGGCTATAATGTTAGGGTGGACAATAGAACGCAACAAATCTGACCAAATTTTCAGGACAGAACAAAACAGATTAATCTATTGACATAGCCAGGTAGAACAACATCACTGGGTAGCAGTGACACGGGTTGTGGGCATCATGGGAACTGTAGGCCTAGTCAGTACAACCAGTGTTACAAAAAACTTTAATTCTGTCTTTAACTGCACAAACATAATCAAAATTGAAAATTGAACAATGGCTCAATGTAAGTGCCTTAGAAACTATGTGATTAACAATGCAATGCAGTCAAAAATATACTGTTTATTAAAAATGTGCAATGCATTTTAATACAACGGTGCAAACCGAACCACTAGAGGGCGCTTAGTCAATTTACCTCCCTATAGATGCTGACTGATGATGGTTGTCGGTTGAAGCCATTGACACACGACAGCGAAATTATGAAATGAATGACGCATGGAAATATGTTGTATGTGACTATTTAAGAAGGAAATAAAAACATTGAATGATTACTTACTTTGATCTGCTTTAGCCCACTGCTCTGCTGAGAGAAGAAAAACTTGCTGAGCGAAGCTGGGGAGTTTCAGCGTTGTTGTCCCGTCGCAAAACGTGATTGTACTTCATCCCACAGCAACATTGGACCGAAAAAAAATCACGATTGGTCTATTGTTCCCCCACTTTTACCCCCCCCCCTTTTACCAGACTAGTTCCCCAGCTTCAATTTTTATTTATTTATTTATTTATTTATTTTAATTTTAATTTGTGTATCTGCCCAGTGATTCGGACTGGCTCCAAAATTTAATGGGTTCTAAATTGGCCCATGCTACACCCCTCCACCGAGTTTCAGGAAAATCAGTCTTGTAGTTTTTGTATAATCCTACTAAATAACAAACAAACAAACACAGCCAAAAATAAACATATACCAGTCTCTGAGTCGGAGGCTTGAATACACAGTAACCCATAGGCTACTGATCTCCCTACCAGCCCTTTTTATTTCAACTTTAATGCGGGTTCAGTCATTGGACCATTTTCATAGGCCTATTAACCTCACATTAAACAAAAACCTGAAATTCAGCATATTTAAACTCATGCCAAATTAAAATATTGAAGATCAATTAAAATGCTGCTGTGGTTAAAATAAACACAATATTAGGAGGAGAGGTACTATACTGCACCATAACCCAGCTTATGGGGGTGATTGGAGGGAGGAAGTTCATTGCAATTTGAGTGTATTGGGTGGAGGCACAGAGAGTATGGAGAGAGAGAGAGAGAGAGAGAGAAATAAATACATGTACAGTACAGTAACACAAAACAGTAGCTCAGTTAACAGCTGGATATAAACATTGTCATTCATTAATAAATCAGTCATCTGGAAGCATCAGGTTCCATTATCATTCAGTAAACAGACAAAATAATTAGTTAAGCATGTGAAATTCATGTCACATGCATGTTTTCACACGCTGATGAACCTCTGTGGGTTAGAATCGATCCTTGAATGACAAAGAATGTGAGCCACCCGTTTGTATACAATTTACAACTCCTGACAATTTTCTTTCTCGCCAGTATTCGTAGCTAAGCAAAAAATGGCATATTGAGTTGATCCAGACAGTGGGTGTGTCAAATAGCTCTCCATTTGGTGTGAGGTACTAATGATTTTGAATTCCAATAACCATTATTCTAGAAAGGCAATCACCCAGAATGTCATTCGATGGCTCAGTCAAAGCTGGCTGATCTAAAATGTGTTGACGTTACTATGGGGGCAAATTTGCAGGCATGACAGTATTTCCTGGCAGCTGGCTGGATAACCGACGCAAGATAGGATGCTGTGCCAGCAGTGTTACGATCTCTTAATAACTTTTAGCTGACATTTGTGAAGCAAAATTGCAAAACTTATGAAATGGGCATTCTTATATTTAGATCCACAGAAGCCCCCCCTACCCCTCCCTCCATACAAACACACAGACACGCGCGCACACACGCACGCACACACACTTTCTCAGTAATGATGCTGACCTTTCCTACTCCCTTTAGGAATAGGTTTATAGGTTTAGACCTGCGGAACCGTCAACTTCCTGTGCGCACCTTTCTTCCTGTGACACATTTTACGAAGCCTTTTACATAAATAGATGTGGTGCTGGAAATTAAACAGCAACGGCTTCAATGACTAGGAAATATTCTCTGAAAAGACCACGACTGTATCCCCAAAGTAGCCTTGAGATGGACTCCACCTTGTATGAGGCCAAAAACAACATGGCGAAGAACTGTGACCTCGGAACTGAAAACGGCTGACCTAACCTGGCTGGGATGAGGCAAAACATGCTACACAGGACAGGACAAGATGAAAGCAGATAGTCGCAGCCTTATGTTCCTCAAGGAAGGAAGAGGATTAAGTAAGTAAGTCACATAAAGAAGGTCTATATAAAATAAACGCCTCCCCTGAAGTGTTTTCAGACAACACCACATACTGCTCTTGACAGCACACACAGACAACACCTCAGAATTTAATAAATGCTTTGCTCACAGAACAAAGGGAATCTATCTCCCAGTATAACTTCCAGACAACTTTTTCAGAACACATCTCTCTCTCTCTCTCTCTCTCTGCAGGGCCGAGGAGGAGCAGAGAGAAAATATGTCCATCTTCAGAGAGGCCTGTCTGACCGAGATTTATGGAAGAGCCTTTCCCAGGCCTGATACCTCTTCGTGGGCCACGGAGCGAGTTTGTCTTCTTCAGAATGCCGGCATCTGGCAGAGCTATCTCAAATCAGCGCGAGCGCGGGTGGAGAAAAAGCAGCCTCGCGCAGTCTCGGAGAGAGGAGAAGAATCCTTGCGCCCATTCTCGCGTGTCGCGGGACAGAGAGAGCGGGGCTGGGAATCATCAGCCGAGCACAATGCTCCCGGCACGGTGATGGAGAGGTGGGAGAAAGGGCGGGGTAGGGGTGGGGGGTGTTAGAGGGGGGGAGACAGTGGGGAAGGGAGCCGGGGTGCGGAAGGAGATAAGGAGTCTGTTGTCACCACGGCTGCTCTGCTCCTTCCAGGACGCCGAGGAAGTGCGGGGTAAACAGCCTGCCAATCACCTCACACAAAGAGTTCTGTCTGAGGAATGGGCTGAAAATACTTTTTTTTATACTGATACGACTCCTGCAACAAAGCTAAAAAGAGAAAGAAAATAAACCCGCAACAGAGGCAGTGGCGATTTCTCCTATGAGTCAGGAGTCTGGCATACCCATACAAAATCTTTATAAAATGTGATTTCAGACCGTTTTTGACTTAACAGCACTTTGTATTCTGTCCAACCCGATATCACGCAATTTCGTGGCACACACACGTCATTTAATCTATGACAACGTTGTCGGTACCACGATTTCACTTAAAGATTCGTGGTGAGATCCACAATTTGGAATAAAATGTGAATGCCCGTTTAAAAATACAATGGATTTCTATGTGCCAGTTGTCCTCATACCTGAACCACGCATGCGTGGAGGTGCTCGGGCAGCGAGCATAGAGCAATTCCCCTGCGCGCCCGCACACCTCCAGGCGGGTGTGCCCGCACAGTAGTCTGGGACCTGTCTCATTCGCAGTTGTTTCGCCGGTCTAGAGCGGAAGCCCGATGACGCATCGCATAATCTTCCGGTCTGGACCGGAAGAAGAACAGTTGTTGTAATGTTTTTACTGTAGGCTGCACATGGTGAAGTTTCGGGTAGATAACATTCGCGGCAGTGAAGTAGGGGAGGACCGGGACAGATGAGACGGGGGGACGAATGAAACGCACTTGTTTAATCCACAATAGGGAGACCTTCAATCACGCACTTATACATGCTTGTGAAAGTTACTGTGGACGAGCTTCATTCGAAATTTGAGCACCATCGGACAGTTTTTGACGGAGCTAGCAACGGAAAACGTATTTTGCGCCACATAAGTAAAATTGTGGTTGGACGCGTAGCTAAATGGCTCCTGCGCACGGCAGGGACGAGAGAAACAATGCACATCTTCTATTCTCGGACGTCTTGAATTGAACTGTTACACCACAGAATGAAACTTACAACTAATAATAGTATGGGACATGTACAAGTTGTTTGTCATCAACAAATGGAATCTCCATTTTTATTAATTTCTGTGTAAATCTGATCAAACCAAAAAGTGTTTAATTCATCCCGGTCCTGCCCTAAATAGACACCAGGCTCTTCTCCCCGAGGAGAGACTGGTGACGCTAGGCTACCCGCGCAGGGGTATTGCGATATAAACCTGTACTTGGCCTCTTTAAACCGTTCCTTGTCTCCACTCTTCCTTACTTCTTCCTTCTCCAGCCTTAACTTCCTGAGTTTGGCTGTGAACCAGGGCTTGTCGTTGTTGTAGCTGATCTTGGTGTGAGTTGGGACACATACGTTCTCACAGTGGCTAACAAATGTCACAGTGTCTGCATACTTCTTCTTCTTCTTCTTCTTCTTCTTCTTCTTCTTCGTATGGGTCGGTTGTTGCTTCCTCTCCCCCCAGGCTCGGGGCCGAGGGGCTATCCTTTTACCACCCCGAGCCTGGGTGAGGGGGTCACCCAGGCTATACTGTATATCCGGGCACACCTCCAGGAGCCAAGTCACCGTTTCGTCATCCACAACCGTCAGGCCATGCATTCCGTTGGGTGTCTGATATATCGGACAGTCCTGGATGACGTGGTCTGCGGTTTGTGCGGTCCTCCCGCCACACTCGCATGCCGAACAGGATGCTTTGCCCCATCTGTGGATCGATGAGCAGAAGCGTCCGACGCCGGTCCGGAGGGGATTAAGCCTCACCCACGCCGGTCTGGGTAAGTCCATCTCGGTGGGGGAAGGACTGGCGGCCGGGATGAAATCACGGAGTCTGGAAATGTTTGCCTCCCACTTCGCACGGCAGGTGTAGTCCGCCCATCCTGCCTCGCTGATGTTGATGCCAGTCTCCAGCAGAGTACACCAGTGCATAGTCGTCTGCATACACTGCAAAAAATGCTGGCTTACCAAGTGCACTAAGTAAGTTAAATAGTCTTATAGCTAGACTTTTAAGTCTAGTTCAGTCTAGTTGGTCTCGTTTTTAGCAGACATGGCTTATCTAGTGTTTTTCAGCTAAGCTAATTTGTCTTGAATCAAGCAACATTCACTTGCTATGTCTTGCTAAGGACTTTTTGTCTTAATTTTGTTTATTTTTGACTGGCTCAGTGTTGAGTATGCTTCACTAGACTGGAAGCCTTATTTTAAGCTCTGAAATATCAAGCCCAAAACATCTAACTTCAAGTACATCAGTGTAAAAACTTATTTCAAGACTAGTTAAGTCTAACTTCAAGCACATTACTCTAAAACATTTCATGTCAATATCTTAATACTTCAAGCGCACTAGCACCATCAACATACAACTTATTTTAAAGAGGAGCTTCATTTTTTTCCAACCTGGACCCCCCCCCCCATCTACTTTTATCTTAGAGGGGTGAGATTTGTGAGCAATTGCAAAAATTGAAAATCAAACCACTCTTTTAGATAAAAGTGGAGGGGAACATGGGGTCCATTTTGAAGAAAACTGAGGCTCACCTTTTAGCATTTATGATACTGTTTCAAATGTGCACTGACTAAATTTGACGACTTGGTTGATTTTTAAGCAACAACTTAAGCCTTGTTATCTATGCAAACAATGGTCACAAAGACAATTCTTTCACAACAGCTCATTCTTTTTTGTACAATTTTATTTACAAAATAAATAGTTCAGATACAGACAAGTAGAAATGTTAAACAATCTCTGACAGTTATGTCCAAGCACTCCAGTTTAACTTGAGATACATTACTTGGCAAGAGGAGATACACCACACAAAATTCCTCTCTTTAACTCAATACTACCTCTTCCTTTAATATTCACCCCCTCATAACAGAACATAAAATTCGCTCCCAAAAAAAGATCACAAATCTAAACCGACTCAACTGTGTGTGTGTGTGTGTGTATACATGTGTTTAGGCATTTTCTAGGGGGTCACTAGGTTGCTGTGGTGGTCTCCCTCTCTTTCCTCCTCCCTCTACCCCATTCCCCCATCTCTCTCCCCCTCCCCCCCCTCCCTCTTTCCTCCCCTTTTCCTGCCCTCCCCCTCTCTTTACTCCCCCCTCTCTTCCTCTTTCCTCCCCCTCTCTCCCTTTCCTCCCCCTCTCTCCTCCCCCTTCTCCCTCTTTCCTCCCCCATCTCTCCCTCTCCTCTCCTCCCCCTTTCCTCCCCCTCTCTCCCTTTCCTCCCCCCCCTCTCCATCTCCCCCCCCCCCTCTCGCTCTCCTCCCCCCTCTCCCTCTTTCCTCCCACCTCTCTCTCCTCCCTCCTCTTCCTCCCCCTCGTTCCTCCCCCCTCTCCATCGTTCCTCTCCCCCCTCATCCCCCCCCACACACTCCCTTTCCTTCCCCCTCTCCCTCTTTCCTCCCCCCTCTCTCAATTCAATTAGAAGAGCTCATTACATCATCAAGTTTGTACTTAATTGGAACATATTGGTGGTCTTTAAATGGAATTGCATAATACGCAGTGAAATCAACTAGCTTCTCAGCATCAACTACCTCTGTGGCTTGAGCAACATTAGGGATATCTACTTCATATGCAAGCAAATCTTTGTTCAAATTTAACGTGTCATAAGGTTGATATTCAAAACAGTATAAGTACGTGTTCACCAGCCATATATCTCTGATCAACCCAAATACGGGTAGATGCTGGTCATTAACACTACTAATTACTAATGACTTCCCACTTGTATATTTGTTTCCATTCAGGACAAGCCATTTGAGTGACACAACTGTTTGTATGTCGTCAGTACCTATGAAGTCCCTCAATTTTGAATGCACATATTCCATGTTTAGAACATCAGATGGTGGACCCAGTTCCTTCTCATTGGAATAAATAGGGTGTTCCCTGCCATTGACATTGTGAGAGCATTCATATCTCTGGTTGTGTTGAATTAATGTTTTACAAACATTCTTGAAATTTAATTTTGAACCCCAGCGTTTAAAGTATCTATGTTTTGATTCAAATCTCATACACATGTGTCTACACATAGGACCCAAGGCCATAATTTGAGAAGGAAGATGAAGCAAATAATGTTGTTTTGGTATAATATTTCTTTCTGGGAAAAGCTGCTTAAATGATTTCAAATGCTGCTCTATCAGTTCTTTAAGCAGTGCAACTGTTTGGAGTGAGAGGACTGGTGCAAACAATATTTGTGTTATCTCTACTAGTTGAATAACAAACTGCACAAACAAATTATCTTTGATCGTATATAACAGAAATGGCAATATTTTCAAAAGGATAAGCATTTGGCCTGAGGACTGTTTTAGTTTGTTGTCAGAGGTCAGTGTAGAAGCACTGATAGGACTTGGTCTGTCCCTTAGATCATGAGGCGAGAAAGGGAAACCGCGCATATCTGAATTAAAAACATCCAGTTCTATCAGATGACTGTCAATTAGATGTTTTAGCACACATTTAATTTCCATAGGGGCAACCCCTTCAAGAATGATATGCATAATATCTTGTGGCGTCTGCTCAATAAGATTAAAGCCAGGGAAATCCACTAATGTACTTCTTCTGTTGATCCCATATGTTGTTTTTAAATTGTTTTTAACAAAATCTGTGCTGGCCCTCTCAATGTCAACACACTGTCTCAGATGTCGCTCCTTTGTTCTTTTGTTGAACAATTCTTCTTTAAAGTGAGTTTGCATGTCATGCATGTCACACTCACAATGCCTACATTTAGAATGAGCAAACCCCACACCCACTTTAAAACCAGCAACATCATGTTGAGCCAATGTATCCCCTGTAAAGGAAACCACAGCACCATACATGGTTTTCTCACCAAGAGCTGTTTTGATTTGAACACCACTGTACAACACATCTAAATCCTTTTTGATTCTATCCAAGACCACATCGACACCACACTTTGAGAGATCACTTGATTTAGCAATGGCTAACAATCTAATTGCAGACAGGGTTGATCTATACTTAGGATCAATATTTCCTAATGTGTAATAAACCATTAACAGTTTGTTCTTTGGACTGAGTGGATTGCATATTTCTATCTCATCAGTATAAAGAATAAACTGCAAAGCAGAAGGTCTGATGGAAAAGAGTGGGTGGTGCCTAAGAAGTTCCCCATCAACTATATCATAGACAAAACCTTCTTTGCACCTCCTAGGTTCTGAGCTTATCATTTTAAATATTCTGGCATCAGAAAAAAAATCCTCCAGACTATCCAATAGCGGTACATAATAAAATGAATTGGTTTGAATGGCAAGAGCTCTTGAATTTCTTCCCTTACTTCTACATGCAGTTTGTGATATGACCACCTCCTCAGGCTCAACAGGGTTGAAAAAATGCCGAATGCTACTGTCCTGTAGATATGTTGATGATACCTTTAGGAAGGGGTCTTCAAAATCATCCAACACTCCCAGCACTGCGGTTTGGATCGTCTCCTTAGTTTCATGGATGTCAAAAGCATTCTTTATCTGATCCCTCAGGTTGTCTATAAGGGAGGCTTGGTACTGTTGCACATCTCCAACAACATGGTTGGCATTCTCCTAAAGGAAAGGGTGGTGTGCATGTATCAGTGAAAAAGCATTATCCATTTGATAAAAGGAACAAAACATTTGGTTAACATATTGCGTTGAAATTTATCAGAATAGAGGTAGTCTTGATATCAGAGCGTTTTGAGAACTACAACTACTAGTCGTTTGCTATCCATCTAGTAGGTGCTACAGTTTATTAACATTCAGATTACAAAAGTAATCACCCCACAGCCACTCGCCTCTGAAAAGTGCCAAATTCTGTTGTGCTCAAGAAACGTAGCATTTGTACGACTTCCTCTGTCTGAATTCAAGGGCTGCATCTTACCTAGGCCATAGCTTCATAGAGGAGTCTTCACAACCGAATGATAAAACACGATCTAAGTATAGGCTGACCACATTTAGAAATCTCCAAACCGGGACTCATAATTGCACTAGGGCTGCACGATATTGACAAAAACATACATTGCAGCGATGCAAACTAGGGTCCAGGTTGAAAAAAACCATAACCCTTAAACATTTACAAAATGAATTTTCTCTAGGTTAAATAAATACAAAATACAACAAGAGATGCAGAACTGTTTGTGCAATACCTGAGACAAGTAACATCTCTCACGGATATTCAGCGCAAATGCAGCAGCATGCCGGGTCAGACTGTGACGATCCATGCCAAACGATGCCACTCCAAGTTCCTGCAACAACAGAGTCATAATTAATTAAATAATGAAGTTCACAATGAAGAAGTTATATAATGACTCAACAGTAACATTAAAACATTAAAATAAGGTATTCCTAAAAACCTAGCTTTTCATTTGTGCACAGTGGTTGACAACTGTTCCCGACAATTAGACTCAATTATGGGGTTGGTTGGCTCAATTACACTTGGCTTGGTTAAGATTAGACTTTTAAATATTACTTTTAACAAACAAGTAACAATATACTTATAATGGTAATGGGATGTACATGCAGCCAGAGGTCTGGAGTGGTGATACTTGAGAGATCTCAAAAACCTGCTTTGGACTCTAGAAATAGGGCTAACGTTATTCGCTGTGTTTATTCGCTGAACTTATCCTTTAAGTTACAGGTGGATGCATAAAATGAGGCTCAATACAAATCCAACAAACTAGCAAACATTCTTAGTCTAACGTTAATCAATGGTAAAATGTCAATTATCATGTAATAGTTGCATCCCATGCTAGTTGACGTCACTGGAGTTGCTAGAGGTAGCTAGCTAACGTTAGCATTTAACTGTTAGCTAACGTGAAACCACCAAGACGCTAATGTTGTTAGCTAACTTAGCTAGTGCTAGCTAGCACAGCTACGGTGTTGGCAAGCTAGCAAGCATTATGTTGTTGTCTAATTAACCTAGCTAACATTGAGACCATTGACATCAACTAGCATGGGATGCCAAGATTACATTGACTAAAGATTAACTAACGTATACACTGTATTACTCACCACCATGCTTTCGGGATTCTGAAGCTCAACTGGCATTGGTTCCATATCCCCACGAGGTTCTGTGTCCTCGAATGTGATGTTGGCGCCAGACTCAATTTGTCTGGAAGTGCTAGCGGCGTTGCATTCATCCAATGGCCCAAAGTGTGGCGAGGTGCAGCCTTGAAAAATGGGAATGTCATAGTTTTCTGCGCCAAGCCTTGCTGACTCAAAAGTTGTTTGATGTCTTGCTGGTCGACCACCATCCAAAAATGCTGTATGCGTGCGTTTCAGGTGTTGATAAAATGAGTTGTACACCCTATACTTGGCGTCACAGCCATCTACCCCACATGTAACGTGGAAACTGGGACTTCGTCCATGACTCGAATTAATATGCCCAAGGAGTATTTTCAGTGAAAGAGTCACGAAAACAAAACAAACCACGCAACGCCAAGTCATGCTGTAACGTTCAAACCGCAAATATGCCACTACTAGTGAGCTAACTTCAACTTGTATTGATAAGTCAACAGACTACTACCGTTGTGCCGTGTCGGAAATAAAGATGAGATGACTGGAGTGAAAAAAACGCTTTGATCACTGACGCTAATTGGCTGACTGGTGCACCGCGAGAAGATGAAAGAGGCGCCCAATACCGCACGAATCAGACGTTTTATTCGGAGAAAATCATCATAAATCAGCCGATTTTAACTAAGGGGGGCGCCTACAGCTAGCCTATATCTCAATTCTAATCGTGATGTGCTTTACCTGTACCATGATCGATCTCTCACCCCAGCTGTCCCTTCATGTTTCATACCTCCCCTCCATAGAGCCTGGCTGACAGACTGACTGATTGACTGACTGACAATAACACACGCACACATCCACACACGCACACACATTCGGGCCAGTATTGAAACGGGGCCAGCTGAAATCTCTTCAAGAAGTACTGCGATCCTCCCTCTTAAAGCACCCATTTTACTAGATTGCTACTACTGTGCTTTTGACCACTGCTGATGACTGATTTGCATTGTTTATTGGTATATCCCCCCCATACAAACTCACACACATACATACACAACAAGCCCTAGGCTCAGATCCCCTTACCCTAACACGGGTCCGTATCCCCCCCAGCCCTCAACCCTGCCTCTACCTGGGCCAAGGCACACTATAGAATTGATTGATATACTTGCACTTTGCCTTCAGCACTTGATTATGCTCCTAGCCACTCGTTTTCAAAATATGTACACTTGTGAGTTCTGGCAAACTGTAGTAGCTTACTTGGGCTTTTCCTACGTAAAATTGAACAATCTTTAGACCACCCGTTTGGTTGAATCTTGTGGTTTGAGCCAGTCACGTGTAGCTAACGTTCTTTCCCGCTCTCGCTGCCTGGATCAGACTGCAGCTGTTTCATCAGTCAGCAGAAGTGTAGCTTACTTTAGGTCGTCCTCGCGCTTGATGGGCGCTTTGAGCGTGGAGCATTCTAAACGTTTCCTCAGCCCCATCGACCGAGCCAGGTAAGAAAATGTAACTTTTACACCGTTTGATTTTTATTGCTTGATAACGTTAGCTACTTGAGAAACTTAAGTTTTATTTTGCTAAGTTACCCTTAATGCTAGCTAGACTAGCTACAGCTGGCTAGCCTAGCACCACTGTGGCCTGCCGTCATTTGCTAAACGGACGGGAAGCACAACTAAGTTAATATACCAGTAACGGTAACGTTACTTTGAACATTAACGTCGGCTATTCGTGGTGTAAGTAGCTTTACTAACGTAAGTTTAAAGTTAGTGGCGGTTTTAATTCAGAAAAGCTTGTTAATTACATTTCAGTTAGCTGACTTTAGCATGTGCTAACCTTCAAGGCTTGCAATGAAGGAGCGTACTGAGGCGCGAAGTAACGTTAGCTAGGCCCCAATGCAGCTAATTTTTCGAGCTAGCTAGCTTGCAAGCTATCTTTACCAACGTTGGTTGACGTGACCCTAGCATAGCGACTGTGTACAGAAGCTAGTGCCAGGGTTAACGATATACATTGGATTTAAGCTATATCCCGGGCTAACGCTGGTTATCTGGCTTTAAAGCGCTTGCTTGCGTCCATTCCAGACCATAGTAGCTACATGGCTAACATCCATGTTAGACCTGCCATTTTGGAACATTTAACAGCCAGCCGTGCAGGCGCTTGCAAACGTGTAGGGGTGCAGACTTTTAACCTTTAGGTGAAAATAGCCGTTTTAACCCAAAATAGACCATTTGTTTGATCAGTGTATGTATGAGTTTGAATGTTTGTCACCTTTTTCACCTGTGATGTTTGCACCTCTGGTCCAAAGCCAGATGGGCCAAACTTTAGTTAACGTTATACAGCCCTTGCACGTTACATCACAGGCGGCCATGTTGGAGGGTTAACACAGGTGTAATTAATAACATTAATTATGGCCCCATTCCATTTAGGAATTAGGTGGGCCAGGGCCCTGATATTGTGCATGCTGGCTCACTGGAATGGCTGTGACACACTAATTACAACGGGGCCATAATTAATTTGATCAGTTACACCTGTGCCTACCCTCCAACATGGCCGCCTGTGAAAGGGGTCAATACTAGCTAGCCAGCTAACACCATCCTGTGACATGCTTCATATACATGATATTAACACAATGTGAATTACAGATTCATTTAAAAGAAAGAAATGGCCATGGAGGGGTTTGACGACACAACAGTGTCAATATTTGAAGGTAAGTCTAAGTCATCGCCATTCAAGACACTTGTAATATTTTACTTGGGCATATAGTCCATATGCCAAAGCCCCAAATTTTGCTTTCAGCTTTTGGCGTTGACAATGGAGGTAATATCTCATGAGAAGCAGCATTTCTCAAAGGTCTTTTACAATGATACAATGCTTGTGGTAAATGATCTTCTCTCACACATTATAGCGGCAAATATTACAGCGGAGATGCTGCCCTCGTTTACAAGGGAAGACTGGAAGGACCTTCTGCCGGGTCCAGAACACTTTCTTAGGAGAAAGAGGATTTGGGATTCATTGCATCCAGAGGTGAGTAATTACTGTGCATTGATGAATGAGATGTATTAGTGATCTGATTCTTTCGTTATTTCGTTAATTAAAGATGCATTATCGAGAATCGCCTTATTGTTGTTACTTATACAATGGCCGGCAGATTACCCCACTGACCATTTGATTAATCTAGCCAATCAGAACAAAGGAGTTCAAGCTTGCTCTTGTAGAAATGGGATTTTACAACGGCTAGGGGGATTGAGGCATTCCGCTTTGTGCTTAACAACGCCCCCTAGCTGTTTTAAAATCCCATTCAACCCACTGCCTCTATGGTACATTGCATTAGTATTATGGGCAGGAGTGCCAGCTAATACCAACGCAGTCCTGTGAAGGCCTAGTCAACTACCTACTTAAAGCCCCCACAAAAGTGTATTGTGTATGCTATCTTTTTTGTCAAGGAGAGCTCAACTTCTGGACCAGCAGCAAAATGGATGAGCCCACCACAGACAAGCTCACCCCATACATCAACACAAACATTGACTCCTCAAAAGATATTGAAGATAAGCAGTCCTGACTACGTAATTTACACTGATGCAGAGCTGAACCAAGTGCGCTTGTACTATAAGGAGCTGAAGCGTGCAGCCAGAGAAGATGAATGCATCATGTCAAAGGAGCTCAGGTTTGTGCTATAATAGACTAGGTGCAGAACTGTAGTCCCAGCTCCAGTACTTCCTTGAGGAAGCTCACACATTAACTGCGTTCCAATCTAAAGCTGAATTCCAAATCGCGCTCTTAGGCTTAATTCCAGAGCACTTGCGGCCTTGTGGTTTTAGCTGCACGTTGATGCTAAGTCCACAAAGCCTCATTGTTGTCCCAAAACGGAATTGCTAAGTCCACAAGTGTTCACAGCCGCCATTTTGCACACTTTATCTGCACTTTGCGACTTCTGCACTTTATCTGCACTCTCTGTCTCTAGGTGCCGCTTGATAAGGAACACCATTACCAACATGATATCCCTCCTGCGGGCTGGTGAAATGGATGCAGAATATCCCTCACGTGACGACCTCTCTGCCATGGCCAAAAGACTCGTTGAGTACTACCCCATGCTGCGAGATAAAGCTAGTCAGAAAAAAACATGGGTAAGTTAGGTTTCTGTAGAAATTAAGGCTTGTACACTGAAATGTGCCCCCAAAGTGAGTTTATTGAATGCATAAGCATGTGAAAGCATATGTTTTGGTTAAATAAAAGGCTTCAAAGGCCTCAATACCTGGATGTTGTGCCTTCAATCAACTCACTTTTTGGGAGCATATATCAATGGATAGCTTTTTTCTTTCTACTGTTGGCAGTTCTGCTCTTTTTGTGTGTACCTGTTGTCCGATTAGTAAAAGCACAGACATACAGAATCACTAGAGGGGCCCCGCCCTTACATAATCATGTGCAAGAATCTTCCATAGATTATGCCCTGCAGGGATAATGCCCCACGTTTCTCCCCTTGTCTTTGGTGCACTGTGAAGTGGTTTTTCTACCATTACGCCCTGCGTATATATGGCCTGATCTCACAGCTGTGGTCAATAGGTTGTGGTAATAAGCCTTCCCCTTCGTTTGGGTTTGCAAAGAAGTGTTCAATGGGCGTGGTCTCAGCAGGGCAAGGCAATATGGAAGATCCAAGCGTCATGTATTTCCTGGTTTCTGCCTGTTGGCTACGCCTCTACCATCTGAGTAAAAGTAGTTTTCCTGCTTTTGTGCTTTTCATAATTTATATTACCTCTTTCTTAATGAGGTGCCATGTCGATTTTAACCACAGGATACCGTCTTCCGGCAAATGCTAAAGAGACTCCAGAATGTCAAGTCCTCGACAAGCACCCCAGTAGGAAGGAGAAGGTATGGAATTTTGCATTATATCTAGTTTTATCAAACATGTTAGGGTCAGGTTGGCCAGACTGAGGACTACAGCTATATAATAATAAGCAATCCTGCTTACTCCAGGGTATACACACTGCATCATGTACTGTATGCTCTGCTCCCTGTGCATCAGTGGAGTGAACGGATCTGGAAATCAAACCTGAGCCTTACCCTAGCCTTTCAGGCCCTACCCTAAGCCTGGCCAGTCTCTAAAATGTTTACAGTGCAAAACGCATAGTAATGAATAAAATCACCAGTCGCCACCTAGTGGTAGATTTATATGATAGGTGGAATGAGAGCATGTGGTTGTGGTGCCACTGCCTAGTCAGTCAATGCGCTGTCGGCAGTCAGTCAGTGGTTGTATGTTCCATGTATGAGTGCACGTTATCAGAGAGCAGCCTACACCCAACACTGTCTCATAATTCATAACCATTCTTACTATAGTCTAGATTATCACAGTATGTTATTTCAATAGAGGAAAGACTTGCAGGAAAGAAGACATAGGAATAGCCTATGAGTTCCAGAGTCCAACAGTGTTAACCAATGATGGAAAATACTACTAAGTTTTGTTTTAATATCATCCTATATTTAAACCGATAAATCTGTCTGTCCCGGGTATGGACTGGTATTTCTAAAAAAACTAAATACTGCTTGCAGATTGCAGTGTCACGGTATACCATCTCATCCCTATCCCCCATCTACTCCCAGGTCCAACCAAGCCGAGGATACTGATCTTGAGAGCGAAGAGACCATGGATGACAGCGAAGACACTATTGATTACAGTGATTGTAGTGACTCAGGTAAATTAAGAAATACCTTGCTAATGTAGGCTGCCCAGACGTCCCGGTTTGAAGCTCCATGTCCCGAGTTATATCCGTAAAATGCAGATTTGTCCCGGTATTCTAAATTTGTTGTTTTTTGCTCTGGAGGGCTCCACTGTCGTAGTCTACGGTGGTTAGAGTTGATATTTATTTATTTATTTTTTTTTTCAGATTTTATCCCTTTTTCATCCCAATTTGGTAGCCAATTGTACTCGATTAATCCAATTAACCCCTGCAAGATTCGGGGATCCGCTGTTCACAACTCCGCAGTTCGGGGACCCGAATGAGAGAAGTCAGTTCCCTGCTCTCTCTGCCCGTTGCCGTAATTCCGAAACGGTACAGAGCTGTTTTGTGGCAGCGGATCCACGATTCCGAGACTATCCTATACCCTCCCTCGAGAGCAGCCAGCCAATCGTTGCTCCCCGTGGGGACCGACCTTACTCGGATCGGCAGGACCGGGGCGCGAACCCGGTCCTCGGTGGGCGCTGCACCAGAGGCTGCCAGCAGACACCCTGGTGCTTAGACCGCTACACCACCGCGGCCCCCTAGAGTTGATATTTTGATGTAAACCCAGGCTACAGGTTACTGGGCACGCGGCCATTAACGTTTCTGCAAAGTGGGATATTGAGATTGATGAAAAATTACTGTGTGCAGGTTACCTACTGATACGTATGTGCGGATGGTGCACTTCTGAGTCCTGGTTTGGGGATTTCTAAATGTGGCCAGCCTATGCTAATGTTATGTTTTTAAAATTAACACATTAACATTCTGAATGACAAGGTTTAACTTTCAACGTTCATGTCACTCCCATCGCTAGTGTGTGAGAGCGCCATTAGACTTTAAAGTGACACACCACCCTAGAACAACATTGGGCTTAAACTAGATCCCTTTACATAATTATAGGTGATAATGTTCCCCCTTGACCACCATGGCTACATGAACCCACAGGGAAGATCGTGTCAATTCTAGCAAGGATTTGCTGACATCAAACACATAATTTGACGTAGGTAAATCCTGGGAAGTGAAATACAAGAACTATAACTGGTCCAACCCCCCCCCCCTCGCGGTGGCCTGATTGTATGTGACTACCTGTAAGAATTTGTGTCCCAGTCCATCTCTGGCCTACTCTACAACAAACTAGCTAGCTAGCCAGTTTTAGGTTACTTCTGACACCAGTGTAACTCTCGGTATTTAGGAAAGGATGAGAGGAGTCTTCTTACTGGGGAGTGGTGATTTTATTTACGCTCTTTTCAAACAGACCGCAACAACTCTCTCGCCCCCGCCTCAGCAAACAGCTCTTTGTGTACCCGATCTGCCGCCGGCTCTCTCTCTCAGCCTTGTGTCTCGTTCATCGGGGAATTCATGTCCGAAGGGCGGGTTCATTGTTGGTAGCCGCGCAAGGCATTCTGGTTATCTGAGTCATTCCAAATCAAACCGGTTTCTCACGGTATTGTAATTTATTGCTTGAATTATGCAATTTTATGATTTTGGTATTGTTAATCGAAAATAATATACAGGGCTACTTGTGCTAAGAGCCATAAGCCATACCCTGGAGTGCCACTTTAAATACTTTGTTCATTTGCAGGCTGTAGCTCTAAGGAGATGGTACCGGTTGGTCACCAAAAAACTCCCCTGCAGATGGCGAAGTCAGGACCTCAGTTGATGAGTCCCCCATCAGGAATGAGAAGGTATGGAATATTGGTATGGTATCTAGTTTTATGGTATACTGTGTTTTGTAGTTTACAGTAGGGATGGACGGTTTCCAATTATTGAAACCGAAAAACCGTCAAAGACTAAAACCGGGGTTTTCCGGCGCACCCCCCCCGCCCCCGTCGTCAACAAGTTCCGTAGCACCCTCAGGACAAGCTCCCTATAGCACCCGCAATGAAAATCCGCTGGCGCCGCCACTGCTAAAAAAACACATGAACACAGCAGCTCCGCAGATCTGGTTCTTAGACAAAGTTTCAGCTGCTGCTCAATGTATTTAAATATTTGAATACTGCTCAATAATCACTGAAATATTAGACTTTAAGCTTTTCATAAAAACCACATGCCGCAAGACTCTGACTCGTCCTGAACTGTCCTAAGTCTATCAACAAAGAATGCCCCATCAAAATAAAAGTGCCCATGGTAGAGCTGTCAAAATAGAGCTTACAAAATAAATGTACTAATACAGATGGAGATAAATACAGGATGACCGCGTATCTTCTGAGACATGCGTTCTGTCATCACTTTCAGTAGCGCCTTCAACCACACACAGTAGCGCTGTGCACAAACACTCTTGATCCGTGTAGCTCTTGTTTATATTGTGGTTTAGTAAATACTGCACTTGGAGTTACATTCAATGCATGATTTGTGCTATAGAACATAAATAAAGTTTGATTGATTGATTGATATCATATATGCGCATTCCGCGGCAGATTCAGACTGTATCAGTGACATGACATGTTCCAGTTTTATTCTTTGAACAACATAGAATATAGAATAGTGTAGCGTTGTCATAAACCAGTCGGAGGGTTCTTAGTTCCACACTTTATTTCACTAGTTAACAGGTTATATCTCGAATAATCACTTCTCATAAATCCATCACCAACTCTCTCCGCCTCCCGCTCGCTTTCAACCTTCCGTTCCCCGTTCAGACCCGTCCCTCCCCCGGATGAACGTCATCCGATAATTCTTAAAGCAACAGTGTTCTATAGCTAAAACTCCGTTCAAACTCAGTTCAAAGTCCGTTACAATAGAATAGAAAACGTAAACAAAAACATCTATAAATATAAATACAAACGAGTGCAAATTGAGTGCAAGCAGGCACTAAGCGATCTGATATTTTGATAAAATGTAAAAAAAATATATATATAAATATATATATATATAAAAAATTACACTTGAATAGGCTGAGTTTAGACTCCTACCGTGTAACACACCTTGTAACACATGACTTCCTTGGCATGTGATTGAATGAGCCACCTGTAACAGGGGGACCATCTTTTCAGATTTAGCTCATTGCTACTGCCATTTGGTGGTGATTACATACAGCCTCTTTCAGTTTAATAGGCTCGTAGTAAAATACAAAATAATGGTTGATGTTAACTGTCACGGTATACCATCTCATCTCTATCCCCCATCTACTCCCAGATTCGACCGAACTCAAAAACAAAACAAAACAAGACGACAACTGCTGCAACCCAACCATGACACCAAGGATTCTGATCTCGATGCGGGCCAAGAGACCCCCTCTGGAAATGATGGTAGTGACCCAGGTAAATTGACTGCTTATGTTATGTATTTAAAATTGAGTTTTTCTCTAAGCATGTGGCTGGCTCAGTGGTTTTGTGGTAAGTGTCTGCCTTGAGTTGGTGATTGGGTTGGGTTGTGATCTTGATCAATGAACAAGTCATACCAAAGACTTAAAGATGGTACCCTATATCTCCCCGTTCATGTCGCTCCCATCGCTTGCGTGCGAGAGCGCCGTTAGTCTTATAATACTTTGTTCATTTGCAGGCTGTAGCTCTAAGGAGATGGTACCGGTTGGTCACCAAAAAACTCCCCTGCAGATGGCGAAGTCAGGACCTCAGTTGATGAGTCCCCCATCAGGAATGAGAAGGTATGGAATATTGGTATGGTATCTAGTTTTATGGTATACTGTGTTTTGTAGTTTACAGTATTGCCTCCTTCCCCCATGCCCTCGGTCTACTACGCTTCTTGGAACATATGTTGTTTAATCAACTTGACAGACACTTGAATAGGCTGAGTTTAGACTCCTACAGTGTAACACAGGATTGGAAATAGTATAAAGTTCTGGGTTTGAATCTGGATTGTCAACTATAACTGGGCATCTATTTTAAATTCTGGTGATATGGTTCCTTTTGTCTGAAACATGTTGAATCACTTGAATGTCTTTCTAACTTTGTAGTTTCTTTGAACAATTGGAGTTTGCTAGTGTTTTGAATGCAGTTTTTCCAGTAAGTGGGAGTTTGACAAGAATTAATTCCTTGGCCTGTGATTGAATGGACCACCTGTAACCGTGCATGCAGCGAAAACAGCCAGTGACTATTCATTCTCAATGGACGCTGACATCACAGGGCGACAAGGCGCCCGACGCCCTGTGATGCCAGCATCCATTGAGAATGAATTGTCTCTGGCTGCTTTTGGTGTGCATGCACAGTAACATGGTGACCATCTTTTCAGATTTAGCTCATTGCTACTGCCATTTGGTGGTGATTACATACAGCCTCTTTCAGTTTAATAGGCTCGTAGTAAAATACAAAATAATGGTTGACGTTTACTGTCACGGTATACCATCTCATCTCTATCCCCCATCCACTCCCAGATCCGACCAAACTCAAAAACAAAACAAAACAAGACGACAACTGCTGCAACCCAACCATGACACCAAGGATTCTGATCTCGATGCGGGCCAAGAGACCCCCTCTGGAAATGATGGTAGTGACCCAGGTAAATTGACTGCTTATGTTATGTATTTAAAATTGAGTTTTTCTCTAAGCATGTGGCTGGCTCAGTGGTTTTGTGGTAAGTGTCTGCCTTGAGTTGGGAAGGTTGTGATCTTGATCAATGAACGAGCCATACCAAAGACTTTAAAGGGTGAGTAACATGATTTTACTCTTGCAAAACTGCTGACACACGTCCCTCAGAAACCCCCTAAATGTGTCGCCTAGATGTACATGTATGTTTCTGGATGAGATACACATCTGATATTTGCGTTTTATCAGCTAAAATTAACCACATCCGGGACTTTTGAAAAGGCAGGATCACGTGGGTTCCGTGACGTCAACTTGGGTATCTCAGTGAGACAGCGGTGTGCAATGCTAATAGGCATTGCCTATGCAATGCCACTAGACCTAGCATCTCATGCTAGCGCTATTTCACTGTGGATGTTGCAAAAGCAGGGCCGATTGTAAAGAGGATGGCACAATTTCGCTGATCATGATCACCACGGCGTTAAGCATTTACTTATTTATTAAGTGTATATCCTACGGTCATTCGCCAATGCATTCCTAATGGGTGACGTCAGCGAGTAACTGAGCTGACGCGCCATAACCACTCGGCACTTTCCGACGCGGCTGGGAGGTGCTTCGGTAGCTGGCCCTCCTTCCTGGCAAAAGCCCCCATAATGGACTGTTTCAGTGTATAGTTACATTGGCAATTATTTACACAATTATTATACAATTAGATTGGGACAAAGCAGTCCCCATGTTACTTACCCTTTAAGATAGTACCCTATATCTCCCCGCGTGGTACTCCATAACAAGGGTTGGAAGCATAGACATTATCTACGGTACTCCATATCTATGGTTGGAAGTCCCTGTGACATGCCAGCGTTCCTGTCCAGGGGCTTACTTGTACATCAAGCTGCCTCATGTTATGGAAACGGGTGATTGCCTCCTGCCCTGTTTGTTTGTACCTTAACTGCTTTGACTGCCTTTGCAAGGCACCGCTGCCACACTGCGCCTCTATAGGAAATTCCGATCCAGACAAATGTGACACTGGGACGTTTAGTGTTACTGTAAATGTCAATACTTTGTTCATCAACAGGCAGTGACTCCAGGCTGGTGCAGGCCAGACATCATAAAACACTCCTAGAGCTATGGAAGAGACCCAAACACAACCCTGAGGATGTCGCCCATCTGCTTGACCTTGAGTTCGAGGCCAGGAGAGCCTTCATCCAAACCTTTTCGTCCAAAGAAGAGGACAGGACCCAGATGATTTTGAAAGGATATCCATGCTTCAGAGACCCCCGGCATGTGAGTGACCTATGTAATTCCTAGCCTGTTTGCATAGACATTTTATACCTCATAGGGTATAAAATAAGTGTCTTATTACTTTGTGTGTTTGATTTGTGCACTCAGATCATGGAGGAAATGGGCAGACTCATCGAGTCAAAAAACAAAAACTTCATTGCAGAGATGAAACTGAGATGGACCACCTTCTGCAAGAATGCGGCATTCTTTGGAATGTGGAACAAATCCATGCAACCACCGATGGGTCTGGATGAAAGTAAGCAAAACGCAAACATGTCTTTTGTTTGGCTGTTTGCTCAAGTGACCTTGAGCAAATGCAAAGGGCATGAAACAAAGCAGAATATGGTTTCTTTATGTCTGCATACGTGTTTTCTAACCAATATCGGCACTGCTGACAGTCATATTGCATTGTCTTTCAGCTCAACAAGCCATGGCCTTGTGGGAGGCTCTCCCAAAAATGTTCACTTCCCCAATTGCCCCCCACAAGAAGCTTGGGAACGCTAGCGAAGCACTTTTCCACGTTCTTGAGGTGAGCTTGCATCTGATTTAAAACTTGACTTCAAAAGCTACTGTTGAGCTGTTATTTGGCCATTACATCAGACTACAGTTTGTATAGGGTAGTTTCCAGGGGTGAATGTGTATAATTAGATGTCTTTATAGAGGTTGTAAGTGGATGATGACGTGCTGTAGACCAAACTTACTTCCTGCTCCCACTGCAGATTTCTCACAGATTCTTGACTGGGAATCTCTCACTTCTCAAATAAGCTCTGTGGTGAACACAACCTGAATCCAAGTTCTTTCATTGGCTAGAAAAAACCCTGGGCTGTACAATTTCAGCATTGCTGACAGTCGTGTTGTATTCTAATTGCATTCTACCTTTTTGTCTTAATTCCGTTTAGCCCTCTGAAGACCCGAGCAACTTCCTGAAGAAGAGGCCAATAGGCAGTCCAGTCATACTGATGGACAAAAACATCCTGGTGGCGGTGGGGACAACACCCGTCTTGACGCTCAATATGGACTATGTTGAGGTGGCTCCACTCATTGTTATGGCCTGTTATTATGCTTTCGAGCTAACCTACCCCAAGTGTCTGAGCACACTACTGTCAGTCATTCAGACACAGGTGCTGAATGATGCCATCCACGAATCAGACATGACCCCATCATACAAAAAGGCCATTGCCGACTGGAAAACGTTCACCAAAAAGTAGAGAGGGTAGGGTTCTCGAATTTGTCATTGGTGTTATTTTTTTCTGGGTGAACATTTTATGTATCTCTTAGTCATGCACCCTTTGTTAATCTTATATCCAGCCATTGTTAAGTCTGGGATATCGAGTACAGTGGAACGTGTTGAGACAAGAGTGTTAGATAGGGTAGGGCAGTTATAGTGGGATGAGTAGAGTATGGTGGGTAGAGCAGGTAGAGAAGGGTAGGTTGAATGGGGTAGAGAAGGGTAGGTTGAATGGGGTAGAGTATGGTGGGTAGAGCAGGTAGAGAAGGGTAGGTTGAATGGGGTAGAGTATGGTGGGTAGAGCAGGTAGAGAAGGGTAGGTTGAATAGGGTAGAGTATGGTGGGTAGAGCAGGTAGAGAAGGGTAGGTTGAATGGGGTAGAGCAGGTAGAGAAGGGTAGGTTGAATGGGGTAGAGCAGGTAGAGAAGGGTAGGTTGAATGGGGTAGAGTATGGTGGGTAGAGCAGGTAGAGAAGGGTAGGTTGAATGGGGTAGAGTATGGTGGGTAGAGCAGGTAGAGAAGGGTAGGTTGAATGGGGTAGAGTATGGTGGGTAGAGCAGGTAGAGAAGGGTAGGTTGAATGGGGTAGAGTATGGTGGGTAGAGCAGGTAGAGAAGGGTAGGTTGAATGGGGTAGAGTATGGTGGGTAGAGCAGGTAGAGAAGGGTAGGTTGAATGGGGTAGAGTATGGTGGGTAGAGCAGGTAGAGAAGGGTAGGTTGAATGGGGTAGAGTATGGTGGGTAGAGCAGGTAGAGAAGGGTAGGTTGAATGGGGTAGAGTATGGTGGGTAGAGCAGGTAGAGAAGGGTAGGTTGAATGGGGTAGAGTATGGTGGGTAGAGCAGGTAGAGAAGGGTAGGTTGAATGGGGTAGAGTATGGTGGGTAGAGCAGGTAGAGAAGGGTAGGTTGAATGGGGTAGAGCAGGTAGAGAAGGGTAGGTTGAATGGGGTAGAGCAGGTAGAGAAGGGTAGGTTGAATGGGGTAGAGTATGGTGGGTAGAGCAGGTAGAGAAGGGTAGGTTGAATGGGGTTGAGTGTTGAAGAGTAGGTTGGGTAGTGGGGTTGATAGTTGGTTAGATGACACCAATATGTTCCAATTGAGTTCAAACTGGATGTAATGAGCATTTAATTGAATAAATATGCCATGTTGGTAATACCCAGCTCTTGCCTCAAGTCTTATTTTAAGGGCATGTATTCTAATTCAGAGTATTATGATGCTTAAAATGTTCTAGTTTTGAGTAATAATGGTCTTTTGCATTGAATAGGTTTCATGGAATTAGTCTACTGATCTTTTATGATATGTGCTAGCAGGGTTGATATATTGCCCAAAAGGAGTTTTTCCAGTCTTATTTCAAGATGGAATGCACTAGTACAGTTGCTGATTTATTGCCTAAATTAGTTTTTTCTGGTCTCAGTTCAAGATGGTATGTGCTAAATTCATGATGATAGATAGCTTGAAGTGAGCCTTTCTGGTCCCATTACAAGATCATATATGCTATTGTCATGGTGCTTGAAATGCGTCTTTTTGGTCTTATTTCAAGGTAAATGATGGTCAGACAGCTTGACTTGTTTTAAGACAGTCTTGTCAAGTAAAATTTGCTTAACGCACTGACAGCCAAATTTGCTTGTTTTAAGTGCAAGTGTGCTTGGATCTAGAAGCTTTAGACTTAAATTTGACAGGGCTTTCTTGCAGTGTAGGCATACTTCCCGGAGACTGTGTTTGGCAGGTATAGATGTTATAATGGAGGGGGGCCAGGACAGATCCCTGGGGGATGCCGTTCTACTCATCCAGGCTGTTATCAGCCTCTGCACCCACCCAGTCAACATAGACCCCATCACAGCTAGCATGTTCTAGCATCGCACGTGATTCCTCCTTAACATCGCTGGTCTATTTCTTTAATAACGACAGGCTTAGAGAGTTTTAGTTAAGTTTCTGCCTGTATTTAGGGATCAAGTGGACGGTTTCATGGAGTGTCCCAGTGTGGGACACGGTGTCGTCAGAGCCAGACTGGGTGAATATTTCATGCCGGGAGTCATGCCCAAGTCAGGCCACGAGCCGAGCCGACGCGGTGAGATGGAACACTTTCAGTTTAGTTTTGCTCGGGGGGGGGGGCGATACGCATTGTAACAATGGTCAAGTATGTTGTCCTCTCTGGTCGAGCATTTGATCTGCTGACGGTATTTGGGGAGTTAGCTTTGTTGAAGTCCCCCACCACCAACACCACCACGACAACGCATCGGGATGGTTTCGTTCAGCACTCATAATCTGCTCTGCAAGCCGGCTTTGTGCTTCATGAACCGCCGCACTGAGCGATGTAGGCTACACACATAATGAATGAGCTGAATTTGCACGGGGAATAGAACAGTCTGCAGTTTATGAATAGAGATTCCAGCTCCGGAGAGCAGTGCCGCTGGATCACAGTAATGTCCTTGCACCATGAGTCATTCACGAAAAAACAAATACCCCCACCACGGCTCTTACCGTAGAGAACAGGGTCAGGGTCATGGTCCTCTTTAAGCAGCTGGAAGCCCTCCAACTATACGGCAACGTCTGGGATGTGGTCACCAAGCCATGTCTCTGTAAATGCTAGGATAATGAGAAGTCTTTGTTTTTCGCTTCTAGTACAGTAGCTGGAGTTTGTCCATTTTATTGCACAGTGAATGCATGTTGGACAATATAATACCGGGTAGAGGGGTGTGTGAACTGCATTACTATGCAAGTATCTGACAGTACAAATAGTAACTGACCCAGGTGTGGAGTTAGCAATTCGTATTTTCAGCACTGCTCTCCTTTCGCTCGTCGCCTCACATCCCTGACCCCCAGCTGTGGTAACATATGGAGTCACAGTGTAGTTCAGTCAGGTGAAGGAAAATGTCTGCGCAACTCCATATTGCTCTTCCCTGAACTGAAATATCCCTGCAGTCTCTTCAGGGCTCTTCCATATTCTATCTGATTGTTCTCATGTGTCACCTGACGACAGAGTTATGGATGCACCTTGGGGAGCAGGGGGTCTGTACCCCAGGGCCCTGCGTTGTCATATCTGAGAAGGCTTTCAGGTGTGTGTGCAGGGTTGACAGCAGTTTCTGGCTTGTGCATGCTTTGTGAACTAGCTAGTGGCAATATAGAGCAAAAAAAAACAAGACTCTCTTTTATAAGTGAGAAAAAGTGTGCTCTAGGTGTGTGGCTCAGGAGAAGAACACTATACATTCTCCCTTTATATTCTGTCAGTGAGAAACAGGCGTAGCCCGACACTTTTCCCACCACTTTGTGATTGAGTCAGACAAAAAAAAATCTAGTCATAATTACACACAAGTCTATAATATCGCAATTGAAGGCAAAACATGGCTCAGGGATGCCTGGGGATGATTCTTCATGGGCTTAAAAGCTAAAAGAGGATTTAAGGGATGTGATTCATTTGCAGTGTTGACTTAAAAGGATGGATCTGGTTCCCCTTGATCCGTGAAAGCAATGCTGGAGCCCGAAAAACACTCCTCTTCTCACTTCAAAAGTTTTGCTGACTGCTTTACTTTCAAGTATCCTGTTAATTGATGTCATGCAGGGGAGCTGATGAAACAATCAGAGCATCATTAACTTTGCAACAGCAGCCGCTGGAAGCTACAAACACTGGACAATTGATCCAGAGAGAGCATGAGGCCCCATGCCTCCCAGAGAATTGAAGGTTATTGGAGAGAGAGAGAGAGAGAGAGAAAAAAAAAATGGAGTGAAAGCTGTATTATTTATTTATTTTATTATTGGAAACCTTTGCTCCACCCCCCCCCCCCTTCCTATTATTGCGCTACTGCGCTTGTTAACTCCATAGGAAATCCTAGAATAAACAACCCGGTAACAATATCTCACACTTTCCTGTCATTAGTTGCTTGGTTGCTTCGGCAGAGTTGCCTGTCATTTACCTCACAATCATTGAATGTATGATGCATCCCAGATAGCAAGCGGATGTGTAATGATTCTGGGCCATATATGGGCCGGAACTAAGCCACAAGGGCCAGATCTGGCCTGTATATGGCCCAGATCCGCTTGCTATCTGGCTTGCTGCATCTCCAACTAACCCACACCCCTCTCACTTCACTGCGAAGTTCCTTCAAGTGCTTCTCTAAAATAAATCCTAGCTTCAGAGGACCTGTCTCCTACATTGTGTCTACTGTAAAACCAAGATCTTCAGATAAAATCCAACTGGTATACAGTAAAAACAAACATGGAAAGAGTAGAATCAAATAGATACCATAAGGACTCCCTCACATGGACAAATTAACAAAGCAGAACACGTTTCCTACGAAACATTAACAAGTCAAGCCAGTGGCTTCAATAATCATGTTTCTGATGGGAGGAAAAGAAAACTCAAGATGTCAAGCACTGCTCATGTTCAAGGGGCATTTTAATGATCTTTCCTTTTAAGGGTCCTGTGAGGAGATCAAGGCTATCTTTTAAATTAGTCTCTGGCCTCTTTAGTGCTTCTTCCTCCATGGAGCCTCAGTCATCTCAGTGTGCCCCAGCAGCCCAGACACCTCAAGACCTGTGTCTCTCTCCAACCATTCATCATGTAGGATCCATCCCCTCTCACCCTGAGCTCCACTAAGATCTGGATCAGAGACCCCACTCTCTCCTCCCTCATCTCCCTCACACCACGCGGGAGCAGCACATGTCACAGCCCTGACTCGTGCAGCTCCAGGTTGTGTGGGCGAATGCTGTGCCTTTGAAATATTCAAACTCGCAGAGAGGGGTAGACAGGCTGCACTGAGGTGCCATTAAACGACAGTATTCTCTGATGATACGACTCGCTGGGATGCTTTGACTGACAACGGTTGTCACAGACAAGGGCAAAGTATCTGTTGAGGTTAATCTGAAATAGTTTGAGTTCATCGTTGTCATTTTTAGGTCGACCCGTGTATGTTAATTGGTTGGTTCGCTTGTTTGTTTGTTTGTTTGTTTGTCCATTAGTGTGTCACACATGCACCAGAGCTCACCACCTGAGTGGGCTTGCCACAGTGAATTTTGTGAATATGAATATGGATACATATGAATCATTAATCATGCAAACACAATAAAAACAGATTTAAAAGAAATTAAAAGAATACAAAATAGAATAAAAATGAAGAACATTTCAAGATATTAACACAAGTGAAGCCACGTGGTAAAAGCAATATTAAAAAGGTATGTTTTAAGATCTTGCTTAAAAGTTACCACCGTCTCGGACATTCTCAGGTCCTCTGGCAGAGTGTTCCAAAGGCTGGGGGCATGCAAACTGAAGGCTGCCTCCCCATGCCTCTTAGTTCTGGCTCTAGGAATCATTTAAAGCTCAGTGCCAGAGGACCTGAGGGGCCTACTAGGTGTATATTTTAAAAGCATATCTGGCATATATTTAGGTGCATGATTACCTCCTCACCAGCGACAACGCAGGACGGTAGGTAATGTTTTTGGTGGCATTTGTGCGTGCATATTTGTTTGTTAGCAGGATTACACAAAAACTACTGGCCCGATTTTCATGACACTCAGTGGAAGTGTGTAGTGGGTCCACAGGCCGCCAAACCTCCATTCATTTTTTGAACCAGCATTAACCGAAAACTAACTGACCGATTTTCACGAAGCTCGGTTGAGGGGTGTACCATGGGCTAACTTACAACTCCTTAAATTTTGCAGTGGATTCGAAACATGGGTTGGGTCCACGGGCCACTCAAACACAGCAGGACCGGCCATTCACCTCCATTCATTCTTTGGACTATGATTACACAAAAACTAGCAAACCGATTTTTATGAAACTCAGTGGAGGGGTGTATCATGGACCACCTTAGAATCCATTATATTTGGGAGCAGATCTGAATCACGGGCCGAATCCACGAATGAAAACAAAACTTGCACCGAGTGCACCGCATTGCCCCCCGCCGGCTGTGACCCGAAGGGGGCGCCACAGAGCAAGCCAAATACAGCCACCCATTCACCTCCAGTCGTTTTTTGCATTCACCTTTATTCATTTTTTGGACTAAGATTACACAAAGACTACTTTTCGTGAAACTCGGTGGAGGGGTGTAGCATGGGTCAATTTAGAACCCATTCAATTTTGGCATGCACAGGGCCACGAAATGCATTCAGGGCCGGAAGTCTGTGTTCACTGACATTTCTAGTTATGTGTGGATTTATAGACTAATAAAATATATTCTAAAACTGACAGGTAGTGATTTTAAAACATAATGACATGGCCGTCATCCACTCCACAGTCGCGGGTCTGCAAACAAAACATCCCAGCGCCTTCATGACAATCAATGGAGACACAACCATGTCTCCCTCTCCAGAACACTGACAAAATGTCACCCAGTATGTGAAATACAGTACTAGAGAGAATAAGATCCTGGACCTACTACTACTACTACTACTGCTAATGAGATGGAGCCATACAGACTCAGTCAGGCAGCAATCGGCTACCACCAGGATCATCCTTACAGAACCTGCTACTGCACTACATCAGGTTCTGTAAGGAGTGCATCATACCCACCAAAAGGTCTGTTGTTTTCCCAACAATAAACAATAGATTAACGAGGACGTCAAAACAATGGATTAACGAGGACATCAAAGCCCTACTCAACAGAAACGCAAAGGGCAGAGAGGAGGCCAGGTCTGCCCAGAAGAAGCTGAAGAGGGAGTTGAGAAAGGCCAAGAACAGCTACAGGGAGAAACAAAACAGCGCCAAGGAAGTGTAGGATGGGATGAAAAAGATCACTGGGCAAAGTGTGTGTGTGTGGGGGGGCATTTTTATTTTTCCATGGATTTTGTCCTTCAAGCCTGAAACACTAATTCATACTTAGCCGGTGCCAATAATTAGACAATCCTTCATAAATAAAATTAACATTCTAAAACTGCTCTTTCACATTAACATTCTAAAAGTGTTCAGTATGAAAGGAAAAACATTTAATAAAAAGGTAGCTTTTCATGACCCAGACATAATTTGACATTTTAAGCAAACAACCCAAAACTCACTTTTAAATGAATAATGAGTCAGCATTCACTGAGCTGGTGTAATTGCCACAGTGGGTGAGCGGTGCTGTGCTGGGCTCCATTTGCATAGCGTCGGTTCTGTATTCCCATTACTGGCCTTCAGTGGCTTGGACTGCAGACCTGTGAGGTGTGCTGTATGCTCCATTCTTTTATGGTCCGATGGTGTTATGGTAGCATGTTCAGTTTTTTATTAATTGGCACAAGCTTCAGCATCAGTCCTGCTCCCATAAACAATTGTCTTCTGCCCTTTTCACAGCCAGGTCGATATTACTCCGAATGCAGAAGGCATTATTCTCCTCTTGTATTCATGTTCTCTAAGAAATTAATTGAAATGAATGTTGGGGCCTGCTATTGATATGGACAATGTCTAAAGGAAAAGAATGCAGAAGTTAACATTTTAAACTTATTGTACAGTACATCATAATTTATTAGGTTATTCATAGATATAGAGGCTGTGCCGATTGTTTGAATCAATTTCTTCCTAGCCTGAATGCAAGAAGAAGGGTTAAGTGGACCAGTCAAATTAATTGGATGAAAAATTAGTACACCATTTTGATAATCTGAAAAGGAGAGGATGGTATGGGTTGACCCCTCCCTGTACTAGTCCCTGAAAACACCAGGTGACAATAGGAGCTCTGGTCACACTTTATTTTGAGGGGTCACTTGTAAATGATTTGTAGTCTAGCCCTAACCCTAACCCTTGAAGCCTACCGACAAATAACCATGCCATTTACATTTGTGTTACTTTTTGTAATCTCAGTGTCTTCTTACTTTTCGGTCCAGGCGTTCCTTTGTGCTAGCAGCCATCAAACTCTATAACAGTGCCAACAATCCAAAAATGACTTTACTTCAAAGAAATGTTCAACTCATTTTAACTTTGCATTTCCTTCCTGATCTTGTCCATGGTTTGCTTCTTCATTAGCCTTGTGAGACCATCCTGATCTTGAGAGTTCATTTTCAGTTTCTCTCCGCAGATCAGTCTGGACTTCCAGCTATCTCGAACGATTTATCTTTGATTACGTTTTAACCAGGCCAATCAGGGTCTGACTGCTGTTCTGGCCCCCAGTAGAATGTAGCCCCTGATTGATTCCCGTAGTTGATGTGTAAAAATGAAATACAGGTCACTGGCAAGACAGTCTCCTGAAGCAACAAACAGTAATGTTAATGTGGAATAAACACAGCCATAAGTGCAGTTATTGCAGAAATAGGCTCAATAACAACAATTAAACAAGAGCAAGAGTATGGCTGTACCCGACTGCTAATGAGTTATTCGGAACAGCACAAATAATGCAATGGAAACTGATATTTTTCTTATCCAAAGTTTCTTGTTATTATTCAAGGGGAAAAAGAAACGATTCAAATGAGCAATCACCAGATTTTAAACAGCTGTGTTGCAGTAAGAGGCTACACCTGATTTGCATAAACTCCTGATTCCTCTAATCTCATGTTATGAACAGAGACCTTTCACGGAGGATGAGGTGACTGCACCACAACATGATTGACATGTCTGTGCTGTCAGCCGTTGTTACTTCAAATCGATATCATTATGCAACACCACAAGTTGGCCGCAAGTTAAAATGCCATTCTGTTTGCGACACATCATTGTTTACACCTCTGTCTATCTTGGGTCTCCAAATGTGTCCAGCTGACCACTTGTGTTCGTATATAGTAACCATAGTAACTCACTCACTCCTGCCTGTTGCACAGTTGTTCCATGTAAACAAATCAATAATAATTCGGTTTGACTTCGAGCAGATTGAAAAAAGGTGTACACGAAAGCAACCGAAGATGTTTGAAGAACTAATGGATGTAGTAGGACTATTCCAACTGTTTCGATTGATAGATCACAACTCATTTGCGACTTAAGGGGGTAGTGTGTTATTTTGGACATTTAGTCCTATTTGTGGTCTGTCTACCATGAACCTGAAACATAGACCATAATTTCGCTGATCGTTCCAGTATTGAGATAGCTGCAGTTTTTATGCAGGCTCTCACTGGGCTGCAATGGAAGTCAATGGGGCATACGTAAATGCTATGAAAAACTATGATGAATGTGCTTTTCTGAGACGGGAAGCACAGGGTGTAATCTCACCAGTCTCAGTATGCTCTCCTGTGAAAGGTATCGCAATCCGAATATTTTTAGGTGTTTGGCATTACTTGCACATGGTGAGAATAGTGAAAAGAAGCGCCAGGGGAATGTTTATGTCCAAGCCATGCTAAACCTGTAAAAACTTTCAGATTGTGATATATTTTACTGGAGAGCATACTGAGACTGGTAAGATTACACCCTGCACTTCCCATCTCGGAAAACCACTTTATCATAGTTTTTCCAACCATTTATGTATGCCCCATTGACTTTGATTGTAGCCCATGGCATACTTATTATAAATTCAGTACATGCAGTACATGCTCATTAAGTATGTAGATGGCAGTATGTTAGTATGCCATTTTGAACACAGCCATAGATAATGTCATTGGTTGAAAAGATACAGATAATGATGTCTCAGTACACCCCTAGTATTAGTGGAGTTTCTCGATGGACGTTTTCACAACATTTTGCTACACTGATTGGCTGAAAGCTAGTCTGTCAAGGCTCATACCTGAATTAGTTATAGTTTGAGATAAGGGAAAGGCTGATCAGCTTTCCCCCTTTTTGAGAAACTGAAAGTGAGCTCGCTAGATTAGGATGGTCTCTTGAGGCTGCCTCTTCGTATTCTGGTGTGCTTATATAAAGCCTTGATTGTTAGTTTGAGACTCTGTACCCAGACACAGACGTCTTGGTGATGTCTTGGTTCACAAACAGAACTCGAACTGTAACAACAATACATAATGGCAGTGCTCATAGCTGAGAGCAGTATGAATAGATAGTTAACTAACTTCAATTCTCTCAAGAGTGACAAATAACAAATAAGCACTTCATTCAAGATCAATCTTTTGTTTAAAAATCTATTGTCAGCTCATTTATCGGACGATTGTCAGAGTTCCCTTTCATGGTGTTGGCTCGCTTGGAACGAGACTAGGATACCATATGCGGGTTCAAAAGTTCATGATGCAACCCTTTCCATTCTGAAGCCGTCAGTTGGATCATGGTCTAGATAGAGAGAGCTACTCAGATGACTCAGTCCACAGTAGTGAATAGAGGTCCACCTCTGAAAGGTATCTGGTTATGTAAGCGATAGTCTTCTCTTCCTGGGCGCAGACTAAAGAGGGCTCCTGGAGAAGGAGAATGGGCACAGGATGGCGCTTCGCCAAACCGCTAAGAGGGGTGTGAACATGCCAAGATTAAACAGCCGCCTCCTCGGCCCCTCGCTCTGCAGGGACTATTCTGTGGAAGGAAATAGAGCCGATCTTATCTCCTCCCTCTGACGATCCACCAGGGCCGCTCCAATCAATGTGGTGGGATCCAGCCTCCAGCCATTCTACTCTCACACAATGCCCATACCTCACTCTCCTATTACAAGATCCTCTGTAGCAATTTGTAACCAAAATGGATGAAACTGTGAAAATAACAATGGGAGCCATTAAGAGAACATGCCGCCCAGCCAGACGGAAGCCAGATATGCGTTTCGTGTAGACCAAATAAGTACCTTATCCAGGGGTCCATGAATAATGATGACCATTGTTTAATATGTTGTCCACACAGAACCTCGCAGGTGGGTTTGGTTCTTGACAATGGAGAATGCAGATGAAGCAATATCATACCCTGGTTGTAATAAATGGAAGGAGAAAAAAAAAGAATGAATTCGCAGTTCACCTGAGGGCAGCATAACTGTGTGAGATTATGACCACCAGTTAATAGTGCATGAGTCCATAGCCAAATATGAATTCTGATGGAAATAAGACAGAATTTTAATGTCTCGCAATGCTATCATGGATAAGTGGAGGTCTGAAGCGAATATTAAACACAGTGTAAGGAAAACATCATAGAAAGGAAGCAAAAACTGGAAGGTGACTGAAGCCCGCAGAGCACACACACACACGCACACACACAGGGTAGGAATTTCTTAATTTTAGGGCCATTTGGCCTTCGGTGTCACTCAATTTTTTTAGGGCACAAAGGCCACATGCCAAGGCACAAAGGCCATTGAGTAAAATAAGAGGATTTGGAGCCTACGAAAAAATGACTTTAAAGTAGTGTGATCCCTTTAATTCAATAGTCTACTTAATCTTTACCACCCAAATAAGATACAATAACTCTTCTCTATGCCCAATAAATAAGAAACATGAATGACATGAAAAACATAAATAGCCTACTTTATTCACTTTTTTGTATCAAATGATGCCTCCATAATGTTGTCGTAAGTCATGCAATCTTGAATCATACGGAGCCGAGCAAGCATTATGCCCATTCACTGGAAATGCTATGTAGCACTATAGTATAGCCAAGCAACCGACTGACAATCATCCATGCACTTAGCAGCACAATCCGTTTCAGTTGATGTAGTCTCTTTAGTCACGGCATTATTCTAGAAAGGTAATATAGTGCAAGGATTATATCTGGCTATGCTAGCTGGCTAACTAGCAAGCTAGTAGGGCTGTCAACTTACACAGGTATTAAAAACGAAAGGTTTGATTCAGTTAAGCACTCAGTAAGTCAGCTGTCTACCTAGCACTAACAATGCTGGCTGTCAGTAATGTAACATTAGCTAGCTAACTTTAGCTAGCTAACTGAAGCTATGCCTGTGGAGTTGGCTAGCTAGCCATCACGTTAGCCATTACCTGGCACAAAGAGAGACTTTATCTGCTCTGGAAATTATTTTGTAGAAAAAGAAGAATAGTTGGGCAATGGCTAGATAGCTAAGGCATTTTGAACCGTGTCATAATTTATTAGCTGTCAATATAGTCAATTCTACGGAAGAGCATTAGGGCCAACAGCTGAGTTTTTTTTGTTGTTTTTTTAAGCTTCTGAGTTTAAAGTCAGAAATTCTGACTTTTTTCTCAGAAGTTATTTCTGACTTTTTTCTCAGAAATTCTGACTTTAAACTCAGAAGCTTGAAAAAAACAAAAAACCTCAGTTGTTGGCCCTAATGCTCTTCCGTACAATTCAGACCTTGTTTGCTTGCTTGCACTCTCAACAAACCACAACGCAGCAGCAGTCCTTGCAGCTGGTTGCGCGTGTCAGTTTCACATTGCATCAAAGCCTAGCAGGCTACAATTGTATACTACTGGTGTAATATGTTATTGATATCAATGCAGACTCAAATGAATTCATTTTGGAATATCAAGAAAACGACAGGAGACCACTGATGCTTTTAAAGCAGCAGGGGCACAAAAGCCATGGTGGCCGCAGGGGGTATAATTATTTTCGGGGCATTACGGCCAGAGGGAGGGGCATCGACGGCCATGGCCATCGTGTAATTCTTACCCTGCACACACACACACACACACACACACACACACACACACACACAAACATACACACACACATACACAAACACAGACACTGGATTGCGGTTGCTTGGTGTCCTGTAGGTCTCTGAGAGGTGGCCCTCTCTAGCAATGTCGGCTCTATGCTACATAGGAAACAGATTGCTGAACAGCGCTTGTCAGATTTAATTTATCTGCACTCTAACCTCAATCAGCCATTCCATATGTATCTACAGTAACTGTTGTCACTGCATCACTGCGCTTATCAGTATTGTTTCCACCCTCACATGCCCCTTGCTAGGTATGATCCCGGGTCCCCTGACAAAAACACCTGACCACCTACCATAAACAGTGCTTTAGCTACTCACACTCCTGAAAAGCTACTGTAGCAATTGGATAGCGCGGGTGGGTGATATTTACATTTTGAGGAGAGAGTTTAACCAATTCAACTTGGTTACACATACATCTAGACAAACTGTCACGCCTTCTGCTTCTACCTCTTGTGGCCTGGTTGAGTCTTCCTCTAGGGACACTGGTTGGGTCTCTCCCTTGAGACCTCTCATCTATGCCCCCGAAGGTCGGGTTGCGCGTTCCCACTCTGAATCTAGTGGGCTCACCTGTTCCTCATCAGGAGATAATAAGAGTGACACACCTGAACATCCTCAACTCATTTCCTACACCTCGGTGCCAGATCAATGTTTGACCATGTCAGCTAGCCATGTCTCTGAGTTTTTCATTACTGCTCTCTCTCTCGGGATTCTAACCCCACTGTTTTGTCCTTTTTTTTTTTTTTTTGCAGTAGCCAGCCGCTGACGTGAGTTTCTCTGTATCTAGTGTCTTTTTTCGAACCTTGCTGTGATTCTGCACCCCGAGCTGATGTAAAAATTGGATGAAGGGGCGCATTACAAATACATATAACATAACATTCCACTGCAGTAGTGCCAAATTTCCTTCTATCTATCTATCTGTCCGTCCGTCTGTCTGTGCGTGCCAAAATTGTATGGGTTCCTGTTCTAAAGAATGAATGGAAGTGAATGGGTGGACGTGCTCGGGTGGCTTGTAGATCTTGTAGGTCTGGTAGTTTTTGTGTAATCCTGGTCTAAAAAATGAATGGCGGTGAATGGTCGGCCGTGTTTGGGCGGCTTGTGGACCCGCACTGTAATTTGGATACGCTCCCATGCTACATAGCATGGCCCATGCTACACCCCTTCACCGAGTTTGGTGAAAATCGCTCTGGTAGTTTTTGTGTAATCCTGCTATGTAACGAAACAAAACAAAATGACACACCCGATTGAAAATATATCCTCCGCCCTGTCGGTCGCCAGCGTGGAGGTAATGAACCAGACAATATGGAACAATCCAATACCTGTTACCCAATGAAAGATAAGGAAAGAACTAAGAGTGTCCAACTCCCAATACACCCCAGGGACTACGATGGCGCCTTACATGGGAGCCTAGTTGTAGTTGAAAGTGGAGGTGCAGAGTTGGAAAGTGGAGAAAATGTTTGTGCTCGCAGAGCAAATTTTTGGGCAGGAATTTCTCCTGTAGTTGCCCTACACATTAAGCTGACTGATATCTCCATTACCTGTAACTCTTGGGTCCCTTGCTCATGTCTGCTGCCTCCTCTTTGTGTACTGTCACTTCATCATTCTGGCAATAGGCTACACTTAACTATTTTGGACACACAATCTTTATTCTTCTCTGTAAAGAAAGGGTGGGAAATATGATACAAGTATTTGTGGGTTATCCTACACATTAAGATGACTTATATTTCCATCACCTGTAACTCTTCGGTCCCTTGCTCATGTCTGCTGACTCCTCTCTCTCTCTGTGTACTGTCATTTCATCATTCTACATTAAGGCTTAAAGGTATTAATAGACTGTACTGTACTGATCTGGCACTTTTAGTCCCCAATATATTTTGTGATGTTTTTGAAATTAGATCAACAGCTTCTCAATTGAAATCCTACCTAAACAGTAGCCTATTTAAATTCACAACATTGACGTTCTAACCGTGGCTAACAATTCAAGCAAGATAACGTTAGCTACAGTGTTCAAGCTAGTTAGTGACCAGACTATCTCTATAGCTTTGATATCAATCCAGTAAACCTATGTCAGTTCACTTAGCATGCACACCCACACCAGACCTGACGTTATAACCTTAACTAACAATGCAAGCAAGCTAGCTAAACTGTGTGCAAACTAGCTAAGCTAACAATTTTTTTGTGTTTAGCTAGATAATGTTACCTAGTGAGCGTCCAGACCGTCTCTTAAGATTTGACAACAATCCAGCAAACCAACATTACCTGTTTTTGTTCTTCAGCTTTTTAAATATTTTTGCTGGGCAGTTTTTGAAAATGAATGGTTGTTTGCCTGTCTTACTCTTTTCATATTGCCTTGCTCAGACAAGTGCGGCAACACCAACCTGGAAAATCTCCACAATGAGCCACAGGATGCTCCTAGACCTGACAGCCGCCTTCGACACTGTGGACCACATGACTTTGCTCTCACGGCTAGAACAGTGTGTAGGTATCACTGGCTCCGCCCTCAATTGGTTCCGCTCCTACCTGACAGATCGGAGCTTCTCTGTGCAGTTAGGCGAATTCTCCTCTGCTGCGGCCCCTCTTACCTGCGGGGTTCCTCAGGGTTCCATTCTGGGCCCCATCCTGTTTCTACTGTACATGCTACCCCTAGGATCTATTTTTGCCAAACATAATATTTCCTTCCACTGCTTTGCTGATGTCCAGATTTACATGCCTCTCAAAGCCAAAAGTACGAACTCTATGCAGCCATTGCTCGACTGCCTGAGAGACATCAAATCCTGGATGGGCTCTAACTTCCTCAACCTCAACAAGAGCAAGACTGAGATTCTCCTTTTTGAACTCTCCTGCTGATACCCTGGGCCCTCTAAGCTCCAACATCCGCTCCTCCGTCAGAAACCTCGGAGTGACCTTCGATAGTGCTTTTAAACTTGACAAACAGGTCAGCTCTGTGGTAAAAACCAGCTTTTTCCAGCTAAGACTTTTAGCCAAGACAAAGGCATATCTCTCCCCAAAGGATTTAGAGAGAGTTATCCATACCTTTATCACCTCGCGCCTCGACTATTGTGATTCACTGTACGTGTTGACCAATCCTCTCTCAGACGCCTGCAGCTGGTCCAAAATGCAGCCGCTCGCCTCCTCACTGGCACAAAAAAGCGCGAACACATCACCCCAGTGTTGACCTCACTCCATTGGCTCTCTGTACGCTTTCGGATTGCCAGATCGCCAGTGGTGCCTAATGCTACACCATGAAAACTGGGCTTTACTGTACCTTGATGAGGGCAAACAAAAACTAAATCCTACACAAAGGATGTTAAGGATGATTTTGATAACGGTTGAGTCAGCATTGGCTAGGATAGGCTATGATTCCCATTGTTAAGGTTATAGAACATTTGCACAGAAAGAGCTGAAGGGCGCAGAAGCAGCGCTTTTTCTAAAAAATATAAAAAATAAAAAGATGTGTAGTGTGAACATGGCCTAAGGGACTACATTTGAACTTTTCAGTATCAGATTACAGTTGCTGACCTAATACAGATGGATATACATGGCCGGCCATTCACCTCCATTCATTTTTTGGACTTTGAGAACAAAAAATTCCCCCTATTCATTGTCAATACGGGGTATTGAAACGGCCATAAAGCTCTCGACCTAACAAATGTAGAAATCCAACCAAACATCTTGTTTGCACGCACGTGCGCACACACAGAGCCACGAAATGCATTCCTGGGTGGAGGTCTGTGCAATTGTGTCTATTATGATCTAAGATGCAAAACTGATCCTAGATAAGCAGTTCTATGATTCGGGCAAGGAATAATCTGGTTTTAGAAAGTAAAGTAATTAGCAATCTCATTACTTTTCAGAGAGTAATTAGTAGTGTAATTACAATTCATAGAAAGTAATCAGTAAACTTACCTGATTACTTTTATTAAGTAACTTTTCCAGCATTGACAGTTACAGTCCCACATAACAGTGCATTGAGATTTACCAACATCCCTTAAATAGGTCAAAACTAGAGAACTTGTGATTATAACAGGGATGTGGAATGACAGATGCTCTTCCACTCTGTTATAGTACATATACAGTATACAACAAGACAGCCGTACTGTACTGTATGCCAAAGGATTCCTAATTAGATCTTCAGGGACATCTTTTCACTTGTTTTCAATTTAGTGGGACATATGGAATGCATGCAATACCATATTGTTGTAACGAAATGCAAAAAAATGACACTTTTTTGTGTGACAAAGGCTGTCTGTATATCAAGATAATTCAAATTGATTCAAAGACCCTTCATCACTTTCTAGCTGATGTGACAGACAATTTGGTGGAAAGACTGTTTACTTAGGCCTATATTAAGCAGATTAAAGGATAGCAGGCTAAAACAAAGCTAAAACGTTTAACGTGGAATTCCTCATTGCAAACAAATAGAGCTTGTTTCACTCAATAATGCTTTAATCACAGTTCTCACAGAAGAAATGTAATGGTGAAGATCTTACACTACCAGATGGTAACCTAGTGATTTGTATTCAGAACGCTGCATCAGATTATCACAGTACGGCTAAAATAAGTGAGATGTCAAAAAATAAACTTGAACTGAATGCCCACACCTAAGCTCTGTCTCAACTTTGCATTAATTTGCATGAATAAACAAAATACAAGGAATTTTGTCAGAGACCATTTCAGGGACATGAACAATTCTTACCAGGGTGGGGTAAGAACACCTTTTAGACGAGACAAAAGGGAAATTTAAAAACATACATTGCTCATTTTGGTCAAGTTCCTAATCTCTCATGGTTGCTGGGACTTTCTCCTTGTGTTAATGTCAGGAGATTAGTAGCCCGTGAAAGGCCACTTGAGGGTGAGCTGCAATCAGAGCAGTCTCTCTAGACTGTGATCTGCTAATGAGAGCAGAGGAATGGTGCTCTGGTCCTGCTGGAGGCCTTGTATGATGTGCCTCTGACTGCCTGATATCTCACCTATTGTACTGCACTGAGAGGGCATGGCCACAGAATGATGATTCATAGGCTGGAGGGTGTTGTTGTTGAGGTAAACACGAGAGAGGACAAACAAAACTCAAAGACAATTTGCAATTTGTGTCAAGGAAAAGCTACCAGTGCTGTACTGTACAAACGGTTCTCCCTATGTGTTCCCATGGGCCTAAACCGAAGACCACTCTGATTAGTCTATTCTGGGAGACCTGAAGTTTAGACTTCCACATCTTGGGTAGACTACTATACCAGGATGTGTAAGTGTAATCAAATCAAATGGATTAAGCTGCTAGCTACCATTTTCTGTGTGTTGTCCAGTAACGCTGCCTTCCTAGCCAGGAATTTCGTTCTGATGTTTACTTTCCCTACGACTTTCATAGCCATACCTACCCCCCCCTATGTCTCTGTCTAGAGTACAGCCCAGGTAATTCACCTGTGTGTACAACATCTGTCCATGTAAATTTGCTTTGGATAATCTAGGTTTTGAGCCAAACAGAATCACCTCAGTTTTTCACAAATGTAATGAGAGTTTTTTGTCAGAGAGCCAGGCGCTGATGTTCGATAGCTGTTCACTGAGCCTTTCCTGGAGCTGAATCACACTTTTGTCCACAATTACCAGAGCCGAGTCATCTGCATATAAAAACAGGTCACATTTACAAGGCTCTTTCATATAATTTAGGTCACATTTACAAGCCTCTTTCATATCATTTATATAGACTAAAAATAAGAGAGGGTCTAACACACTCCCTTGGGGGACTCCACAGTCTAGGGGGCTAGCGTCTGAGCAATGGCCATTGACTTCAACTATTTGGTCCCTGTCTGATATGTAAGACCTCAGCCATGCAAGAGCAGATGTGCTGAGACCCATAGCCTTCATTTTGGTGATCAGGAGCTCATTATTCACCGTATCAAACAATTTCTGCAGATTGAGCAGTACCATCCCACAGTTTCCCTTCATCAATTGCCCTTTTAATTAAGTCAGTTAGGTATAAAAGAAAGGACTCTGTTGTGTATGATTTTCTATACCCTGACAGACAATTGTATAGGAGCTTATGTCTGTTTAAATGATCGTAAAGCTGCTCATGAACCACTCTTTCAAAGATTGTGGATGCTACACTAAGAATGGATACGGGTCTGTAGTTCCCTGGCTTGGTTCTGCTCCCCTTTTTATATAGAGGGTTATTTTTGCATGTTTCATATATTGGGGAAATCTTCCCTGTTCTAGTGACAGGTGATATGACTTATGCAAGGGGAAATTTGAATGGAAGCATCAGACAAGAACCTGGCAGGGATGTTATCCAGCACTGTTGCTTTAGTGGTATTAAGGTCGGTTAACATTTCCCTTAATTTCCACTCTGTCTGGTTCAACTCCTAGGTCACTGTAGTATCTCTGAATGTAAGTATCCCCGTATGACCCAGAGCTTGGAGGGAGATCAAAACTAATTTATTAGCCACAGATGAAAAGAATGAGTTAAACTTTTTTGCCAACTTGTCTTTGTCAAATGTCATATTGCCTTCTATCTCCAGGGATATATTGTTTCTATTGGAGGATTTGTCTTTACCCCCACATCCTAGCTCCTTCAGAGTTTTCCAGAGCTTTTTTTGGATCATTAATCAATAATATAATCCTTTTTGGCTTGCTTTATCATTCGTTGTACGTAATTTCTGAGTTTTTTTGTATTTATTGTGATCTGCTTGAGTGTCTTGTGAAAAATCCCTTGTGAAAGAATAACAGGGAAATAGGTGAAAATAAATTACTAAGTCAATTACTGTAAGTAACAGAACAACAATGGTTGTGCACCCTGCCCTGTCCCTTCATGCATATGTAATAGCACATGAAAGCGGTTAACTACTGGCTGACACATTCATTCATCATGAGCATCAAGCTATTATGACCAAACACTGTACGCTTGACTGGACCCCATTCGTCTTTGGGGTTGCATTCTCATGCCCTTCACTCAGTTTGAGAGACATTGCCAGGGTAACGTAAAGTCCCCTGTCTCCACAGAAATTCTGTATGCACTTCCTCTTAAAAGGGGTCTGTAAAGCCTCTACATTCAGATAGTTGTATTTTCAGAAGCATTCAAAAGGGAACGATTCAAATAGAGTGGGTAACAATATGACAGGGCGTCAAATTAGGACTGCTCGATGATCTAACATTCTTGTTTTGTGTCAATTCTTCAGTGTAAATGGGACGTTGTTTGTGATCTGTTCACAACAACTGCCTCTTGATACGAGGTTACTCCAAGGGAATCGGGAGAGATAAAACATTATTGTGCAGAGTCCCACTCTTGAGAGCAGTGTTCGCTAGGTACTTCTTTTGCTATCGCTGTGACGACGGGGGAAATGAGGCTTCAAAGACGGATGTGCAACATGACAAGTCCCTGATAGGGAAGTAATAGTTTACTCCGACAGATTGCTCCACTCCAGCGGCGTCAACATTATCAATCAGATGACCAGGGCGGAACAAGATATCTGAGCGCGACGCACCGGCATTGTTAATGCTAATCAGCACCCTCACCAACCATGGCCTTGAGTGTCAGACAAAATAGACATGGACATGGAGGTAGGGGAGAGAAAAATAATTGTTTTAGTTTTCTAGCCGTGGGGATCCAGGCTGAGATAATGTAGACTCAGGTTGCTAGTTTGGTGACTTTAAAAGCATGAATATTGTACAGAAGGTAATCTTTTTGTTTTGCATGAAAAATGTGGGGTTCGGTCAATTTCACATTTAGCCAAACAAAAAGCAGGTCGCAGAAAGGCCCAGGATCTTCTTGCTGTGAGGCGACAGTGCTAAGTACTGCGCCACCGTGCTGCATGTGAGCGATTTTGGGGTTCAGTGCCTTGCTCAAGGACACTTAAGCACACTGCTGGAATCTAACCTGGTACCTTTCGATCCGCAGCCAGCTGCTTTACAGTAAGAGCTATGTGCTGGATCTGACCTGCGCAGGTAGCAAGTCCTTATAAATAAAAAAAATAGCAGAATTAATTAGAAGGAAATGTTAGGTTAGAGTGATATCAGGGTTGTGTGAAATTGTCCACAGTCATTACCTGGCTCTACTGGTCTATGGTTTTTCCTCAGCATCACAGAGAGACAATTTGACTGCATGTGTGTGTGTGTGTGTGTGAGTGAGTGAGAGAGAGAGAGAGGTTTCCAAAACAGAAAATATCTGTTTTTGAAAGAGTGCTAAAGAAATTCATTTGATGTCTTCCCCTCTGCCCTATTTTAGAAGTCATACTGTAGGCACTTCAGTACGAGGCTTCGGTACTTCCACCGAAGATTCTGATTCATTTTGTCGTTTATGACTTCTAAAGCATACTTACTTTTGAAGCCTTATCTCCGTCCCCTCTTTCTAAAGAGGCCTTATCTTCTGTCTGTTTTTATGAATGCCTTCACACTTCACTTCAAAACAAACATGGACTTACACAGTGCATGTTTGAAGGAACTGGATGGATGTGATAGGCCTACCATTAAATCACAAAGGGACACAACAGAAAGTACAACAGCATTTTGTTTTTCCCATTAGCACACGCAGGAGAGATGGTACTGTAGCATCTTGGCCCGGAGGACACTGACCTGTCCTGGCAAAACATCTCATCCATTTCATCCTTGTCTTTTAAAAGGGATCTCCTCTTTAATCATTGCTCATCAAACATGCATTTTGTTTTGGGGCAAAGAAAGTGCCTTTGTCTGCAGTATCTGATGTCTCCCACTAGCCTAAACCGGATGGATAAAAAAATGCTGTTCCAACAAAATAACTATTCTGCTGAATGTAAAAGGTCAGCGATATATGTGGACTTGAAGAGTGGGATTGATGTGAGATTTCTAAAGCTGCACGAGTGATTTCCATGGGAGGGAATAGGCCTATCTGACACACTGTGGAAGTCACATCGTAGAGAGCCCCCACACTACCCGCATACCCATGTTTATCTACAGTATATGAAAGTAAAATATGCATTTAAATGGGGCAATGTAAGCTGACGCCTTCAAATAAAACACTGCTACACCTACAACCCAAATAAATATGCACACACACAAAGCAGCATTTCACTGTGTGTTGCACACTGTATCAAACATCTTTATTGTCATGCTGTGAGACACACATCACACAGCGTAGGGAGGCAGCAACACCGAAACACACACATACGAATGACTGGAGCATCCACCGATAAAATTATTCTCCTGCTCTTAATCCATCCCGTCATCCTTCCCCCAAGGGCAGCCGGGAGCAGACAGTATGCAGTGTGCATGAGCCGTGCTCGGGGACCAATCCAAGTGCTGCTGTCTGTCTTCATCAGGGATGGACAGCTTTAGCGATCTGTTCTTCTACATGTTTCTCGTATTGGGCTCTTTACCGATCAATCAATCAATCAATCAACCAATCAATCAAACAATCAATCAGATTTATTTATATAGCACATTTAAACATGACTTGTGTCAACCAATGTGCTTTATATTTTAAAAATACACAATAATAATACACAATAATAATAGACAGCAATAACAGTCAGCATCACAGTTATACAAGTAGTCACAGGACAACAAACAAGGCACAAGTCAGGGTGAATAGGGAAGCGCTAAAGAAGTGGGTTTTAAGCCTAGATTTAAATTAGTCAATCGAGGGGACAGATCTGATGGAGGTGGGGATGCTGTTCCACAGTTTAGGGGCTGCGACAGCAAAGGCGTGGCCCCCCCAAACTTGAGATTAGACCTCCGGACCATCAGGACCCCCTGATCGGCTGATCTGAGGGACCTGATGCTGGAGTAGGGGGAATAGGAGGTCTGAGATGTAGGAGGGGGCCTTTCCATGTAAGGCTTTAAAAACAAACAAGAGAACCTTAAAACTACTCTGTAGCATACTGGAAGCCAGTTAAGCGAGGCCAGGGGTGATGTGGTCTCTCTTCCGGGTGCCTGTCAACAGTCTAGCAGCAGCAATGTGGACTAGCTGCATGCGGGACAGGGATTGCAGTAGTCTAATCGGGAGGAAATAAAGGTGTGGATAATCCTCTGAAGATCTAAAGAGGAGAGAAGGGCTTTGAGTCTAGCACCGGTGCGTCGCTGAAAAAAGCATGCCTTCACCACTGTATTCACCCACCTGTCAAACTTAAATTGGGAGTCAAAGATTACACCTACTGTAGGTTTTTAACGTAGGGCTTGACAAGGGCAGACAGGTTGCCTAGGCTGTTGGTGATCGTAATGACAGAGTTTGAGGGGGCCGAAGAGGATAATTTCACACTTATTTTTGTTAAGTTGTAAGAAGTTTTGAGCAATCCAACACTTAATGTCTTCAAGGCAGGACATGAGACTGTCAAATTTGGACTGGTCATTGGGTGTCAGGGGAAGATAGAGTTGTGTGTCATCTGCATAACAGTGAAAGGGAATGTTGTACTTCTGAATGATTAAACCAAGGGGCAGCATGTACAGAGAGAACAGAATGGGGCCGAGGATGGACCCTTGTGGGACCCCTCAGGAGATGGAGGCAGAGGGTGAGGAGCAGTTGGCGATGTTGACGGAGAAGCTTCTATTGCTGAGGTAGGAGGAGAACCAGTTTAAAGCAGTGCCACTGACACCAACCCCGTGTTGGAGATGATCTGTCAGGATGTTGTGATCTATAGTGTCGAAGGCTGCACTGAGGTCAAGCAGCATCAAGACAGCGCAGTCACAGTTGTCAGTGGCGAGGAGTAGGTGATTAGACACTTTGAGGAGGGCAGATTCTGTGCTATGACCAGCCCTAAAGCCTGACTGAAATGTATCTAAGATGTTGTTATGCTGCAGGTAGGGATACAATTGGCAGAGAACCACCTTTTCAAGGATCTTTGACAGAAATAGGAGATTGGAGATTGGCCTGTCATTACTGAGCTGGGTGGGGTCTAGGTTTGTTTTTTAATTTACGAGCGCAGACTGGCTCTTCTCCGTCTGTAGGCTACACTCGCGGCTCACATTCTCTACGCTATGATTGGCTTATTGGTGCCTGGAATATTGTGTGCAATATGGCTGAATATTTATCAGATTTTGAGGATATAGAAGATGACTTAGAATATGATGGAAGCCGATCGTAGCGTAGAGAATGTGAGCCGCGAGTGTAGCCGGAAAATAGCCAGTCTGCGCGTTGTGCGCATGCGTGCTGGAGCAAGTGGGGAAGCTATATTTTGTTTCTAAAGACATTTCTAAAGATCATATTACAGAGGCATGTGAAAATCACAACAAGCCCTCGTTCTGTGTAAGCACAACTAGCGATTCATAAAAACAGTTTGATGAAAACAACCGTTTCGCGGCAGAAAATAGATTTTTTAGAAGCAGCATTCTCAGTGCCCCGTACGCCGCCATTACATGGATATACTTGGCTCGCGCTGGATTTAAAATTTCTTCTACAGGCCTCCGAATTACACAAAAGTTATCTCGGTGAGTCAAACGTCTTATAATATGCCGTAAATAAGGTCCAGGTTGTCAAAAACTAACATTATCCTTTGAGATGGGAGGGAGAGGCTTCAATAGTGCAGATGTTAGGGGCAGCTAGGAAGGCAGAGCACTTACTGGCAGTCGAGGGGTTAATGTTGCGAGGGAAATGTACAGGGGGAGGTTTTTTTTGGGGGGGGGAGGACCTTTTGCAAACATGAGGAGAGCATGCAAACTCCACACAGAAAGGCCCAGGATCTTCTTGCTGTGAGGCGACAGTGCTAAGTACTGCGCCACCATGCTGCATGTGAGCGATTTTGGGGTTCAGTGCCTTGCTCAAGGACACTTTAGCACACTGCTGTAATCTAACCTGTTACCTTTCGATCCGCAGCCAGCTGCTTTACAGTACGAGCTATGTGCTGGATCTGAATTTGAATCACACAAACACATATACTGTACACACAAACATACATGAACACAAACACACACAAACACATTATATGCTATCCTGTCCTACTTCCTACTACTACTAGGGTGACAAGCCATTTCTGTGTGTTTGTTTGTTCGAATTTGCTTTGCACACCATTCCTCCAATCACCTCGCATTGCCCTGTGTCTGCTTTTGTTTTGCTTCTGTCTGTCTCCCCTTATACTGTAGGCCCTGCGGTGTGCATGTGGTCCCTCCCATGTCAGTCAAAATTGTGTCCTGTCAATCATCGTTGTCCTGTCAGTCCCTCAACTGTGTTCAATCATCCACCTGCCCCTGTCGTCCAAACCTAAGAAGGTCTGTTTCCTACTTAATGTGTGCTGTGTCATATGTAGAGAGGGAGGAAAGGGTGTATTGTTTGATTTCTTTTTGGTTTAGAGCCTGTGTGCAGAAGTCATCTTTTGTCCTAGATTGTTGACTATGACTATGATTATGCAAAGGTTTGATGTAGCCTGATATCTGACAGAATTGTCAACTCATTACACTCCATTGAGAACTGCAATTTAGAATCAGTAAACTTTTAGTGGGTGGATTCGACCGTCTTGACCCAGGCTACAGTTGATGGGCTATGCACGTAAATTCAAAAATTGACAGTTGAATATGTTTAATGGGTTAGAATTATTATCTGTTTAACGGTTGAACAGTTAACTGTTAACATCCCTACAGGACTGCAAGATCAATATTGAGAGAGGGGAGACGAGAGAGGGAGATGAGAGAGACGAGACAGAGAGATGACAATGAAAGAGACAGAACGACAAACAGGTGAGAACTCACCATCTCCCTTATCTCTGGAGTCAAAACTAAAACTAAAATATTAGAGAGAGAGAGGGAGAGATGAAAAGTAAAGTATGAGGATGTGGAAATATCTTTTAGAACTAATTATATGCCAATATTATATCAATTTGATGCTTTGAAGGCTCCGAAATTGCATTGAAAACGCCATTAAAATTGTAATTTGAGTCCAGTCGTGAAATATGGTTCAGACACAGCACAGCAATTATGTAGACCTAGGGTTTCATGAAAAGTTTGAGCGCAGGTCAATTAGAAAAGTCAAAGGTGCGGCTGGATCTCGGTTGCCCCCTCCCCATTCTACCAGCCTACCCCCCTCCCAGCAGGGCCCCCAACTCCTACTAGCCTACCCCCCTCCCAGCGGAGCCCCCAACTCCTGCCAGCCTACCCTGCTCCCAGCGGATCCCCTCCCCCCAACTCCTACCAGCCTACCCTGCTGCCAGCGGAGCCCCCCCCCCAACTCCTACCAGCCTACCCTGCTGCCAGCGGAGCCCCCCCAACTCCTACCATCCTATCCTGCTGCCAGCGGAGCCCCCCCAACTCCTACCAGCCTACCCCCCTCCCAGCAGAGCCACACCACTCCTACCAGCCAACCCCCCCTCCCCCCCCTCCGACCCACTGACATGGTCCGGAGTATGTCAACAACTCGTGGAGATCCAGGCCAAGATCCAGGAAATGGGCTAGCAACAATGAGAGGGACAGATAATTGCAAAAACAATTGCTGATAACGTGATTAGCACACAGACACGGCTCAATGTTTCTGAAAATCAACAGAGAGGCAGAGGGCATGGGGCGAGAGAAAGGCCAAAATGTTTCCGGCGGCCAAAATGTGTCCGGGGTAAGAAGTCCGATTATCTAGCTAATAACGTTTTGTGATTTTTTTGTTGCTGGCTCGCTAGCTTTAGTAGCTTGTCTGGTGTCAGTAAACATATATAATATAAAAAATTCGAATTCATTTGAATAAAAAATAGCTGTTGCCTTGACCCCTGTAGCAATTAAGTTTTTAAGCGCCTTGCAACATTACTGTACTTAGGAGTTGGTGGAATGTGAGTTAACGTAGCCCCCCTCCAGGATTCCAAATTGCAGCGCTATCGTCAAAATTAGCAGCCCAGTTTAAAACCAACACAACACCATTAGATTTTTGGTACAATTTAGCTACAAAGTAAGCTAAATTGTTATCAAACTTTGTCTGGTTTTATATTTACAGTTTTTGTGACGTTGTCACCTGAGAGTGAGTGTTAACGTAGCCCCTTCCACTACGTCTATAGAATTGAAAAATCCTGTCCATGAACATTAGCTTCCTGTCTTGTCCACGAACGTTAGCCAGTTAGCTAGCTCCCAACATTTGGGGAACCCACAATCTCTACAGCTGTTTTGTACAATTCAGTTCTATTCAAACTACGTTAGCTAGCTAACCTAACATTTTATCTAGCTAGTGTGGGTGAGATTTTATAGACATATTTTATTAAAAAATAAATGTAAAATGTACAATATTGGATATGTTTGACATCAATAACAAGCTAGCTAGCTACTGTAGCTAACTAGAAGAAAAATACAACCATTCTTTTACCCAGTCATAACGACAGACCATTACGTCACTCGGACACATTTTGGCCTGACATCTCCTAACAGAGGATGTGGCCAAGGAACTGGCTTGAACAGAGACCCCTCCCAGGATGGGTCAGCAGAAGGCAGCTCTTCGACTTTTGCTGCTATCGTTTGTAAACGCACATTCGTCGCTGCTGGTTGCAGCCTTCTATTAAATGTCTTATCTAAAGACTGACAGTTTGTTGTGTGTTCAAACTTTATTGATTAATCTCACTCTTGGGTACACGATTCCAACATTTAGATGCGTGCAGTGGTACATTTCATGGCAGACTGTACATGTAGGCAGCTAGTACTTTATGTTCTATGTGGATTGTTGATTAATGCTCCTGTGGGGTATGATTTTGTGTCTGTTGTGTATTATTTGTTGTTGTGTTATTATCGCCCCAGCATAGCGACAGTGTCGCAGGGTGAGAGGTTATGTTTTCGGTGGCGTGTTTGTTAATCTGTTAGCAGGATTACACCAAAACTACTGTACCAGACCGATTTTCACAAAACTTGGTGGAAGGGTGTGCCATGGTCCAACTTACCCAGATAGCAAACGGATCTGGGCCATATACAGGCCAGATCTGGCCCTTGTGGCTTAGTTCCGGCCCATATATGGCCCAGAATCATTACACATCCGCTTGCTATTTGGGTAGAACCCATAAGAGCATATCTGAATCAGAGGGCGGGTCCACGAGCTGCCCACGCTTGACCAGCTATTACACCAACATTAATTTTTTGGACTAGGATTGCGCAAAAACTACCGCACTGATTTTCATGAACCTCGGTGGAGGGATGTAGCATGGGCCAACTTAGAACCGGATCAGTGGATCTGAATCACGGGGATGGTCCCACGAGTCGTTTATTTGGTTTATTAACATGATTACGCAAAAACTACCAGACCGATTTTCATGAAATGCGTGGGAGCTCAGCCAGTGGAGCTCAGCAAGGAACAGCTTTAGGACTTAGATTAGGCCTGGGAGAGAAAAATTCCCCCCATTCATTGTCACTGGAGGAATTAAAATGGACATATCTCAACATTGGAAGGTCACAGAGACAGGGTTTGGACTGGCGTACAGCTCTCAGCCTAATGAATGCAGCAAGAAGGATGTCAGGGTGAGGCTGGGGGGAGGGGCCATGGGGCGGGATGACGGAAGGGGCCAGAAGGATCAGGGGTGAAGGTCAGGGGTGAGTTAGGAGGAAAAGGTTGAAATGCCCGTTGGGCGCATTGCGCTAGTACACATTAACGCACACAGACAACATTCTCAAATTGTACCTTTTGATCAGATACAGGTACGCCACAGCTTGATGTATGCAAATCCCTATTTGATTTTCCTTTTTATCATAGCAAATAGTTGAACAGATTGTTGGTTCTTTCATACCCAGATAGCAAGCGGATCTGGGCCATATACAGGCCAGATCTGGCCCTTGTGGCTTAGTTCCGGCCCATATATAGCCCAGAATCATTACACATCCGCTTGCTATCTGGGTAACAACCTCATGTGCATAGAAGTTGAAGGCCACCAGTCTGAAGATGGCAAGCAATAAAGAATGGATCAGCTTTGTTTTTTCTAAGATATTCCCTAAGTCCAACAAAATCACTGACATTCAGAAGTTATTATTTTGCTGCTAGTTTTCATTAAATACAGAAAGACTTAACCCTGGCTATGACCATCTTGTTCTCTAGTTGTGTGAAGATTTCTTGAGGGCTTCTACAAGCAAACGACAGCAGCGTCTTGAAACAAACAGACAGAATATTGTGTGTGTGTGTGTGCGCACGCACGTGTGTAACAGGCATTGTGACGCTGCGTCACTCATCAGTATTGCTTCCACCCTCACTTGCCACTTCACTGGGTTAGATCTAAGGTCCTCTTAAAGTACTGCTTCATCAGCTACAGCATTCAACCGAAAGTCTAGCAATTCAATGGTGCGCGTGGTCGGTATTTCAACTGATGAGTGAGTTTGACCAATTCAACGATGTCACGTGTGGGTGTGTGCTGTATGTGTGCTATGCAGCATGTGTGTGTGCACATACAGTATGCAGTGCCAGAGAGGTACATGTTGTTAGAGGTCAGCAGGTCAGGAAACAAACCAGAATGGAACGAGTGTTTGCCTGGTTACTAATTAGATGCTCCATTCAGCCTGGGGGAGTCGTTCTTATTGGCAGAGCAGAATGGGCCTCCTGAATGTGGGATCATAATAGCCTATAGATGTGGAATGAGCCTCCTGGATATGGGATCTTTATAGCCCACATCGTAGAGATACTTTAATCAATGATCAGATTATCTCATTTATTACAAAACAGACAGTTTATGCCGAGTTTGCTGATTGGTTGAGGAGCATGCGGGAGCATTGATTGAGCATACAGTAAATGGTGAATGAAGACTGCACTTATATAACGCTTTTATCCAAAGCTCTTTATAATGAAGGCCTCTCATTCACACACACACCAATGGCGGCAGCTTCCATGCAAGGTGCTAGCCTGCTCATTGGGAGCAATTTGGGGTTCAATGTCTTGCGCAAGGACCAGGGTTTCCAGGGACACTTCGACAAGTCGTCAAGAGGAGCCGGGATTCGAACCACTGACCCTACGATCATTGGACGACCCGCTCTACCTCCGGAGTTACAGCCACCCCACCCCGACGAAAACAGTTGGCGGTAAACCCTTGCTGGCTGCCCTGTCCCCCAGAGAGGGAGACCATCATGGTGGGGAGTTATCAGCCCCCCCCCCCAACAAGAACTCATTAGCCTCTCATCATTTGTTACAGTTCACTCCCAGCCTTAGTGAGAAACACTGATAAGGATCTTCAAATAAATATCTGCTGTTGACTGAAAGAGGATTGCTAAATACATTGTTATAAAAGGGCCTTTATATTGGAATCGGCTGACGACTTTCGGAAATGGAATGATTTTGTTCAAATGTTTTTTCTAACCCCAAACTGAGAACATTTGAAATAATGAATAATTCACATGCATTCATTATGGTGTACATCAATAGATTAGATTAAAAAAATATTTTTAGACAGAAAATGCAACCTAAAATGAAAGGACAACAAGATATTCACATCATTCTGTAAATATCTGCAGAATACATCTGAGAATCAGTATGTAAAGTTTAGTGAATGCACCTGCCCTGGAAGTTGAGATAGCAGGTACCGAGAAAAAAATGTAATTTTGAGAAAATGACAGATAAAGATAAGTATTTTGAATTCATGCTTATTTCGCAGATATATCTGTTTGTGATGCAAGACTCAATTTCAACTGCATCTCTCATGTCTCAGTACACAATTTAATTTACCGGGCAGCACGGCACAGCAAGAAGGTCCTGGGTTCGAATCCCGGTCGTTCCAGGTCCTTTCTGTGTGGAGTTTGCATGTTCTCCCCGTGCCTGCGTGGGTTCCCTCCGGGTACTCCGGCTTCCCTCACCATCATAAAGACATGCAACGTATGAATGTGAATGAATGTTGGTGTTGGTCGGAGGGGCTGTAGGCGCTGATTGGCAGCCACGCTTCTGTCAGTCTGCCCCAGGGCAGCTGTGGCTACAGATGTATCTTACCACCACCGGTCTGAATGAATACTGGACTCTGTAAAGCGCTCTGGGTATCATGAAGGGCGCTATATAAATCCAACTTGATTGATTGATTGAAAGTTGGAAGCATAGAATTGTCCTAAATGTGTTGGTAAGCATGAAGCATTAACATTTCCCTTCACTGGAAATGTATACGTGTGTATTACTAGATACCCAGATAGCAAGCGGATCTGGGCCATATACAGGCCAAATCTGGCCCTTGTGGCTTAGTTCCGGCCCATATATGGATATATGGAAAGAATCATTACACATCCGCTTGCTATCTGGGTATACATACCTAGACAGCCTGGATGTATGTGCTGTATGTATGTATGTATGTATGTATGTATGTATGTATGTATGTACATATGTACATTATGTATACTCCTTGACTTATCTACCTGTATGTACAGTATATATACAGTACATATATATCTTATCCCATTGTATTATATACTGCACAGTTACTGTACATATGGATGTAGTCCCTGATATCCCTCTTTTTATGCTGCTACCCTCCCATTATCTAGTGTCTTTTTTGTTACTCTGTATCTAGTGTTTGTTTTCTTTCCAGCCTTTCTGTCATCTCAACTGCCGAAACGGCAAATTTCCCCCTGGGGGATCAATAAAGTATCTTTTTTTATCTATCTTGAAAGAAAGAAAGAAAGAAAGAAAGAGAGAAAGAAAGACAGGGAAGGATGAGAGCCTGACATAATTTCCCAAAGATGGACGGAGGGATATGAAGAACATCAATTATGAAGGTGAGAGTGACAGGTGGGGGGAGCAGACAGGCGACGGACGAGTTAGAGGGAGACAGACCGTCGAGTCAGTCGGCCACCCAGGAGACCAGCCCCCCCATCAACACAGGGTCAGACTGAAGTCTCTGAGTCCCTGGCCTGACACGGCTATCGTCTGACTGGCATGCTATATTACCACATCAGCAGCACATGGCTTATTATGATGGTAATCCATGCCTAGCGCCACACCAGTGTTGATATCCATATTGTCTTATGAATGACAATGATCCGATTGTGTTGCATACTCCGACGTGGAATTCATTCAACAGGGGTTAATGGTGCACACAAAGACAGAAGCACGGAACGAACAGCGTTACGGGCCCTCGCAACCTGCTTTCCACAGCTGTTGTTGTTTAACTTCTGATCTTGAGGGGATGTTTCTGCTTTCATCTCCCATCCCCAGACACCTGCTACTGTCTTTCCACACATATAGGTCCAATAGACGCATCACCGAATTTCATAACAGATCAAGCAATCTAAGCACCCTGCCAAATTCAAATTGTTCTCTATTCTCTATATGCACATGCATTCATTCTCGTCCAGGCCTTGTGTTGAGAAGGCATTGACTGCCAAAGAGATGAGATCCGATACTTACAGGACTCTGTGAAAGATCTCAATTAAGATAAGCCTTAGTGACTACGACTCAAAGTACTGAGCCTCCCTGAGCCTGACAATGATGGGAGGCAATTTAAAACACCCTGGAACAATGCTGCAGGGAACAACAGCAAGCCAACTGTATAAAATGTATTCTGAGAACTGTGAGCTCACAATGCCTCTCTATACTTACACACTCTTTTATCCTCTATTAAACCTGCAGTGAGTGATAGATGAAAATAGAGTCCACATCTTCTAATCATTCTTCATGTCAGTGGGAAATTGTGGATCGGGAGAAAATGGGCTACACAATCCTAGGTGGAAAATGACAATTTATGCGTGGTTTTGTGTTTCTGTATACAAGCATGGACAGCGGTATAGCATAGGTGAGCAGACATCGCCACTGGAAGTATGTTACAAAGCCAATGGGAAATGTGAAAACAAATAGTGTTTTGCATGCGTAACAGCACAGCCAATGACAACAAAGCATCTAAATGAGTTGAAGCCTGAGAGCAGGGATTGGCTCAGGACTGAAAGGGCGGGACGCACACGCAGCAACATGTTGTCCCTCCACTGCTTTTTAGAAATTCATTCAGCAAAGAGTTTTTAGTTAGGCATTTAGCTTTGTTCTCTGTGGCTACATGCATTGATTGAAAAGTAAGAAGTTGAAACAAAGTTGCAATTTCAACAGTGGTTGACGTTAGACCTTAATTCACCCATGTTGAAGTAAGCCATTGAAACAAAGTTGGGAGTCACCTTTCAAATTCAACACATATTCAACAGTGATGCAACGTTGATTGTAAGACCTTAATTCACCCATGTTGAAGAGTAAGATGTTGGAACAACGTTGTGATATCAACGTTAATTCACCTTTCAAAATCAAAACCTAATCCAACGTTGATTCACGTAGTCACATGACGTTGAATCACCTGTGAATCAACGTTGAAATGCCAGCTAGGGTGGTTCGTTGCTCTCTCGGGCACGATAAGATCCTGTAGTGTGTGATGAGCCGTTATTTTCAAATCTTGCAGTGTGTGCTTGTTTGAGATGCGCAAGAAGAATATCTGTTAAGATTCTCCTTATGTGCGTGATGTAGGCCTAACCGGATTTAGAAATTGGTTAGGATTTTAAATATCCTGTAGTGTGAATCTGGCATTAGTGAAATTATTTCTTTATAGCACATGTATTTGAAAGGTATTTGAAAGGTTCTCATGAAGGATGCTGGCCTACTCAGTTCAGTAGGCTACCCAGATAGCAATCCGATCAGGGCCATATGCAGGCCAGATCTGGCACTTGTGCCTTAGTTCCGGCCCATATATGGCCCAGATCCGCTTGCTATCTGGGTACTCTGTTGTGACAGTGCCTTCCTAACAGTGCAGTCTTGGGGTTAAGTGAGGAGCCATGTGATAAACAGTATCAGCTCTATGAACCAAAAGTCAGGTTTCTTGGTCCTCGATGTCTGACCGCCTCATTTGAATTCTCTTTGTACCAGGAGCAAAAGCACCAATTCCCCTGACATTTTGACTTGATGACAGACAGGAGGATGCTCTGTTACTCCTTAATAGGATTTAGACTAAAAGGCCAACCTTTGGCTGAATGACAATGCAATCCCTGACATTTCTCCAGCTTGTTTCATCAACAAGTGGACCAGCAATAAACATGCAGACAAAAAAAGTTTCCTTTTTCTAGCACTGCAACTACTGTAAGTGTCTCTTGTTCTTATAGAAGGCTACAAACCTGCGGTATACTTGCTTTTAAACACGCATAAAGCATACAAAAGATGGTTTGTCAGCGGTTGGCTGTGCAGCTTCTCAGAATTTAATGTGCGTATGCGTTGTTAAACAGCAAGTATACCACGGGCTACTGATGATGACTGGGCTGACAGTCACTTACTCTTGACAAATATACTTGTACATGTAAGTCGCTTTGGATAAAAGCTTCTGCAAAATGACTAAAAGGTAAAATGTCAAAAAAAAGGAACATGATCATTCAAATCAGTCTCATTTTTTTTCTTCTTCTTCTTCTTCTTCTTCTTCTTCTTGAGTCAGCTAAGAATATGGCAGTCTCACTTCTTCTTCTTCTTCTTCTTCTTCTTCTTCTTCTTCTTCAGTCAGCTGAGAATATGGCAGTCTCACTTCTTCCTGATTTAAAAGAACCAGTCCTTACAATGTGTTCAAACTGCAAGACATTGTTGGCCCTGCCATCTCCCATGTGTAAAATGCATGACTGTATTGATAAGTTCAGTCTGTGGACATCTTTCTATGTTGAGGAAGTATGGGGACCAGGAGGAACTTGTCACACCTCACCAAATACGACCTACATTTAGCCTTTAAATGGTGATAAGGCATAGGGTTATAATAATGGGTTCAACGGTCAGTCTGTGTCTGGAGGTGAAATTGGTGAAATTATTCAGCAAATGTAAATTCCATTCAGATCCTTGGGGCCATTATATGGTAAAATACTAATCAAGTCTGCCTTGAATTGTGTTTGGCTTCTCTGCTGTGTTATTCATGCATGTGCAGGAAAGTCCAGAATAGGTTATATGAGTCTGTAGTAGGGCCAAAATGTCCCTCTGCTGTTTCTAGAAATGTTTACAGATGTTCAGAAATGTCTGGCAGCTATAGTGGGAAATCACGGTGTGTTGTCATGGGTAAGAGCTTGATGCGAGACAATGTTAACAATGTTACTGACACAACCCAGATAGCAAGCGGATCTGGGCCATATACAGGCCAGATCTGGCCCTTGTGGCTTAGTTCCGGCCCATATATGGCCTATAATTATTACACATCCGCTTGCTATCTGGGAATGGATATTAATCCCAAAACTGAGCATCAAATAGGCTTGAGGGCCAACCTGTTCCCACCAAGGGTAAATGGTACAGTAAACAAATAGTTTTTTGAATAGTTATAAGCATACTGTAATTAGCTTAGGGATTAGCCAGGAGAACTCTTCATTTTGGTTCACCAGTCACTAAAACTGGAAATACCCCAGATAGCAAGCGCATGTTAATTATTCTGGGCCATATATGGGCCGGAACTAAGCCACAAGGGCCAGATCTGGCCTGTTTATGGCTCAGATCCGCTTGCTATCTGGGACCCTAAGGGATTTCTACACTGCACATTCATTGTTACAGGTGCCATATTAAATCCCACAGTTCACACAGACTCCAAAATTGAACTGGGTCTCCTAGCATTGATTATTTGCTACGTCCCATAAATCACACATGAAATCCAAAATCCCCTCATGCCTTCCTTCCTAAAAGCAAACCAAGCTAAACGAACCCATCGCTTGGAAACGTAGAGAATGAAATAAACTTCTGATCAAATTAAATCAGAAACATTAGCTTTCTCCAAAAGATCACCCTACTGCACGTGCTTAATTAGATTAGATTGCTGACTTCTCTGCTCAGGGAACAAAGCCAGGGTGACAGCGAAGGCAGATGAAGAGGGCTGGTTTTGAGGTGCAAAGCGTTGGGATTTTCTACAAGTGTAGCTTGGTTTGTTTACCATATCAACTCCGGGCCTCTGTGTCTTTGCTTGATTGCTTTCAACAAGCTCCACTGGAGAAAAAAACAACTAATTTAACCAATTTTTAAATTCATTCGCATAATAGCTAGCAGAACCGAGTCCCTGTGAGAGCTCCTTTCCTCCCTGCATTTGAGAAGTAAGATTCTCATATGTATTCTTCAGTGAGCACCGACACCGTGGAGTGGAGTGGTAGCAGACTTCATTCATTAGACTCTAGACCAACAAGATATTGAAAGAAATGGAAGCCTGTTCATTAGCATTAGCCAGGAGAATCCCTTTAATTCTGATTGTACAGGAAGGGAAATTACGTGGACTGTGCTGTTTGACTGGATTTTCACCACATGGGTTGCTGATTGCTTTTATGGAAAGTGCTGTAAAGATCGTATCTATCATAGTGAAACAATGGTTGCGTATTGTAATCCCAGTTCTATGAGTGGAGCGAAGCCCCAGAGGGCTCACAGCTTATTGGCTTGATCAATCGTAGCTAGCGACGTCCACTGAAAAAAAGAGAAACATGCATGCACCTGCGGCCAATCAGAACAATCGGCCCATAGTACAGTATATAAGCGAGGCTAACCCGTTCATCTTCTTCTAAGCTGAAACTTGCGAACAGACTGAGGACACTCAGCCAGCCGAGGGCAGGATAAGGTTTGTGTGTGTGGGGTGGGGGGGGGGGACTGGACAGGGAGCGGTTACGCACCATAACATACCCAGCCAGGCCTCAACTTCCATTCCCACAACCCACAGGGACAGAGATGGACAGTTGCTCACCAGTATGAGTCCCATCTCTGGAGAAAAAGAAAGGTGTCATGTACTCTGCTGCCTACCCTTGGCAGCACAGACAATTCCAGGGAGGCAGAGGACATGGTCGGCAGGTAGTAGCGGACAAAAGGAGACGGCGACGACCAAGTCGCCGCAGAACAAATGTCCTCCACAGACGCTCCACGGAACAGGGCAGCCGACATGGATATGTGGGGCGGAGCTCCACGAAATAGAACTTGACAAATAGATCCGATGTAGCAGTGTCAATGTTCTCACCAAAAGTGAAAGAAAATTCCAATCCCCCCCACCCCCCCTCCCTCCCAATCACTCTCTCTCTCTATCTCTCTCTCTCACTCACTCACTCTCTCTTACTCTCTCTCTGTGCATGCTTTCAGAGACAAAAACATCACCAACACATCTGGTGCTGTAGTTGTTTTCCCGTTGTTTGTGTTTTTGGGGGGTTGTGGGCTGCAGTGGGCCTACAGTACCGAAAACAGAGCAAGGAAGCATAAACCCAGACCAGCCTACAGTCACTGATCGTAAATGCAGCCCATTTATACCACATTGTTTTCGAATGGGTGAACCCTTACTACCTCCTGTAAAACTAGAGGAGGATCATTTCCCTCAGAACATGAGGATTCATAGTGTTTATGCCAAATTGGTATTGTTATTTAATATTTATTAGCATAGGCCTACTCCCAGTTATGTAAATTCCCATATTATATTTTAAGGAAACCCTTTCATTGTTGATTGTGCCATTTGGTTGTTGTTGAGTGCAAATAAAGCATTGGTGGAGAGCAGTCTCCGCTGGATTCAACTGGAAACCATTGGGCTGGAAAGCCTGCTGGCTAAGCCAGCAAGGAGAGGATTTGCCAAAAAGTAGTATTTCTCTGCATTATTCCTCAAACATAGCTGGGAATCTGTTCAAAGAGGCCTGTGGGAAACATATTAACACACTGTAAGACGGGCATTCAGGACAGAATGAATGAGTCATCTCTTCCTGACCGTTGGCTCACGGGCTCCAGACAAACACATATTAATGTGCCAGTGTTTGCACTTGAATCATTGGTTTAGTGTTTTCACAGGAAATAAAGTTAGTAGCTTTTTTTGGGTATTGGAACTGTATGCTGTAGATAAAACAGATACCTAAAACACAAAAATCATATTATAAAGCTGCATGACACCTTTGTTACTTTAACATCATTCCCAGATAGCAAGCGGATGTGTAATGATTCTGAGCCATATATGGGCCGGAACTAAGCCACAAGGGCCAGATCTGGCCTGTATATGGCCCAGATCCGCTTGCTATCTGGGTTATTGTCTTATTGTGTACTCACTACAGCTAGGTAGCCCAGTGGTTAGAGCATCAGTCCAGTGACCGAAAAGATGCTTTAATATTGTCATTTTAGTGGTTGGTGCCCACTAAGTTGTATAGCCTGTACTAAGAGGAGTCCTGCTTACTGTACATACAATGATAAGAAACAACAATGACAATTTACATTAGAAAATACAAACAGTATACAAAACAAAACATACTGCTACTGTATATAGTCCTCCATAAACTCCTAAGCAATTAATCTTTTAGAGTGGCTTTATGTAATCATTTGGTCCAAGTGGTAGCCTACCCACAGTTTGACCAAGAGGTTTTGTAGTTGTCCCTTTTTATGTGTTTGATCCTTTTTAATGGAATGTGCTCTAATCATAGGATTTTAAGAACATAATAATCAACTGTAAATACCAATAGGGTCCATTTTGTGTGAAGAGGCTTAGTGAATAAGGCAGAACTGTTTAATGACTTTGTGTCTTAAGCCCCTTGAATTAATTACTTTAGAGTGTGCTAAATTGCTAAAGGTTTTCAAGCATCCAGAGCAAAACGACCATTCATCAAAGTTATTTCCAAGGGGAGCTTGTAGCAGGACACAAAGCAAAAGTCTCTTCAATTTGACACACGTCTACATAAGGTCCTGTCTACATACTGTAAGGTCATTATTTCATAACAACATATTTTCTCCATTATTTTTTTTCACCAGGGGAGTTGTTCTTTGAAGGGAAGACAGCCATCCTCTGCTGAACTCTACTTTCACTACAACAGGACAATGGACCTCAGAAAAGTGAAAAGGTTCAATTTGATCTACTGCTGCTCTGTATATGTTCTTAGCCAATAGACAAACATTTTCCAGGAGCTTGCTCAATCATCTCGTTGAGAGAGGTCAGGGAATCATTTTTACAGCTCACTTTTCTCACCCCCCGGGTGAAACGGTCTTTTTGCTTCCCTCTGGAATATGTACAGTAGGGGCATTGTGTTGCCTCTGTGTATGAAATGCGCTATACAAATAAAGTTTTGTTTCAATCAATCAATCAAAGCTTTATTTGTATAGCGCATTTCATACCCAGAGGCAACACAATGCGCTTTACAGAGAACAAGGGAGGTGGGCATACGTCCCACCCCTACATATTCAACTTTTGATTTGATTTGATCAAACTTGCGTAGACAGTTAATAGACAGTAACTTTTCTAATAGTCAAATCAAATCACAGAATGATTCACTATCAGTAAATAATACTTGAACCATTTTCACAATCATCAATGATCAAGGGCTACATGGGAAAACTGTAGAACGTTGCTATTTCATACTATTTACCCAGATAGCAAGCGGATCTGGGCCATACTGTAAACAGGCCAGATCTGGCCCTTGTGGCTTAGTTCCGGCCCATATATGGCCCAGAATCATTACACATCCGCTTGCTATCTGGGTACTGTGCCAGAACAGGGTTGAAATATTATTATCTCTGCACAGACCGAACGTGCTGGGCGGAGAGTAATGTTTTGGGTGGCATGAGTGAGTGAGTGAGTGAGTGAGTGAGTGAGTGAGTGAGTGAGTGAGTGAGTGAGTGAGTGAGTGAGTGAGTGAGTGAGTGAGTGTGAATGATCGAGTGAGTGAGTGAGTGAGTGATTTAGTTAGTTAGTTAGTTAGTTAGTTAGTTAGTTAGTTAGTTAGTTAGTTAGTTAGTTAGTTCGTTCGTTCGTTAGTAAGCAGGATTACGCAAAAACTAGCAGACTGATTTTCATGAAACTTGGTGGAGGGGTGTAGCATGGGAAGAACCCATTACATTTTGTAGCAGATCTGAATCATGGGGTCACAAATTGAAACAAAACTTTGAGCAACGCCAGCTCCCCATGTGGGGGTGCAGGAGACACAGGTTTTGGACTGGGGGGCACGGGGGGAGAGCCCGGAGTGCACTGAACCGGCCCCTGCTGGCTCCTAACAGAGGCTGGTGTCACAGAGCCCATTCACCTCCATTCATTTTTTGGACTTAGGCTCAGGAGCGGGCAACGTGTCAATGAAAATAAAAACGTATGAACATTAAATTGATTGGTTTGATAGGAAACAATATCTCTTGTGCATTTAAAAATGGGGTATACATTTCTCATGTTGTTGGAGTAGCAGTGGCTGTATGACCTCCATCTAGAATCAAGATCTTGTGCTTTCTGCAGCGTAGTTTCAGAGCAGTCGAAAACTAGAAAAGCCCACGTCACTGCCATTCAACAACGGTATACTGTACATACTGACATGCATTGTGTAATTCTTCCATGGTTTTTACACATAAATACTCTGACTGGCCTTGGTGTGGGCCTTTCCTGCAGAGGCAGTGGTAGTTGAACTTTAATAATCCCAACGGGAACTTTCAAGTACCCAACTTCCAAGTACCTGGAATACTCTACAACTGACTCTAAAGCTTCAGGTATTTCCTTCAGTCGCAGAGTTTAAATCCTGGCATTTGTACCTTGACCTGTAATTGTATTGAATTATTATATATATGAGTATAAATAAAGGTTTGAAATGAAATGAAACTGTTGATCAATGTGCAACATTTATCATGGGCGGTGGTGTGCACTCTCCAAGAAACCTTTTCTAATTTGAAATGCTTTCAATCACTTTAATGTTTGCTTAAGTCTGTCTGGAGTGTCGGGCGGGTGGGGTTTGCATAATTGGGACCATGATCAATTATGCAAGTCAAGAGCAATCACAGGAAAGTAAATTAAAATATTTCAAATAGCATTTTGACAGAGGCCTTCCTGTATAGAAACCAGATTAATAGTCTTAGGGCAGATTTTTGGGTTGACCTTAAAATACGTGTTAAAATGTATGGGCTGCAAAGCTTTATTGGAACAGTTAGGAACTTAAAGTTATAACCGTAATCAAATATCTATTTTGGCTTGAGTAAAAGAGGGCAGAGACACTGATTAATATACATTTTGAAAAATAACAAGCATGACTTCTGGAAACCCATCACAGACATTGAACATCATAGGCCCACCAAAACGTTTTTTAATGCATTAAATCTCTCTCATCTGTATGTAAGGTTTAAAGTTAACCTTCAAATTGTGTTTCTGACAAGCACCAGGTGACAAAAGAAAAATGTTTTTTGCCTAAAAAGATAATTTTTAATCATTTCAAAGTTAATAAATGAGCCTGCCTGAACAAGGTGACAGATATTTCAATCTGTTTCTAATCTTAGTCACAATTCTAATCGATTTGAAGACAGGGTGTGAAGCTATGCTAGCCTACAGTATGCTCTCACTAGCATTCAAATGAGAATCGTTCATTCGTTGGTTCATTAGTAAGCAGGATTATGCAAAAACTAGCAGACTGATTTTCATGAAACTTGGTGGAGGGGTGTAGCATGGGAAGAACCCATTACATTTTGTAGCAGATCCAAGTCATGGGGACACAAATTGAAACAAAACTTTGAGTGAAGCCAGCTCCCCGTGTTGGGGTACTGGAGACACAGGGTTTGGACTGGGGGACACGGGGGGAGAGCCCGGAGTGCACTGAACTGGCCCCTGCTGGCTCCTAACAGAGGCTGGCGTCACAGAGCCCATTCACCTCAATTCATTTTTTGGACTTAGGCTCAGGAGCGGGCAACGTGTCAATGAAAATAAAAACGTATGAACATTAAATTGATTGGTTTGATAGGAAACAATATCTATTGTGCATTTAATAATGGGGTATACATTTCTCATGTTGTTGGAGTAGCAGTGGCTGTATGACCTCCATCTAGAATCAAGATCTTGTGCTTTCTGCAGCGTAGTTTCAGAGCAGTCGAAAACTAGAAAAGCCCACGTCACTGCCATTCAACAACGGTATACTGTACATACTGACAACATGCATTGTGTAATTCTGCCATGGTTTTTACCCATAAATACTCTGACTGGCCTTGGTGTGGGCCTTTCCTGCAGAGGCAGTGGTAGTTGAACTTATTTAATAATCCCCACGGGAACTTCCAAGTACCAACTTCCAAGTACCTGGAATACTCTACAACAGACTCTTCAAAAAGGTTATCAAATGAGCCTGCCTGAACAAGGTGACAGATATTTCAATCTGTTTCTAATCTTAGTCACAATTCTAATCGACTTCAAGACAGGGTGTGAAGCTATGTTAGCCTACTGTATATACAGTATGCTCTCACTAGCATTCAAATGAGAACACGAAAAATGCAGAGCATGAATTTCTGGGTTTTGACATCAGCATAAAATTTGAATAATAGAAATCATGCTAATTTGCCTGACTGATGTGTCTGAGGACACATTTTAAAAGCTGAGTGGCTGAGAGCACGTACTGTTGTAACCCAAAACTAATGGATATTCAGCCAAAGAATGACCGCCCAAGCCAAACAGATGGCTCGCTCACACTGCCAGCCAGGAACCCAGAGGAGAGTAGAACGCCTAAGCCTGGAGACGTATTCCAGGAAAAGTCTTGTGCAGCCTCGGTGTGGTGTCTGACATCCCAAAATTACGTTTGCCGTTGGATTATAGTGGTACTGCTAGTTAAGGGCTGGCGCAAGATGGTGTGTGTGTATCTGTGTGTGTGTGTGTCACCCATTAGTACCCTCAGAGCAAGACGTAATCTGTGTTGTCCAAAGGGCAACATTTGGGAATACTGAATCTCAGTCAATGCTTCTTCCTCATGGGTGCCAATGAACACAAGGGAATTTCAGATACCTCACCACCACCAATTTTAGCTTCACCCTGAGACCCAGTATAATACATGGTTACAAATGATCCCTACTAGATATTATTATTTGTGTTTGTGCCTGTGGACCTTTGTCAGTGAATGTGACTCAGACATAATGATTAAAATAATGTACCAGCAAAAATCTACCAGCACCCCCTTTCAAGTTCAAGGCTTTTATTGTCATGTGTATTTATAAAATACAATGAAATGCACTGTGCCCGGCACTCTCAGACATCAAGACATGACTTAAGACATAAGACAGTAAGACATTACAACAATATGACAGGAGACGTTTACAAAATAAGACATTAAGACACTATAGACACTACGAAATACGACAATAAGAAATTAAGACATTACGAAGAGACATTAAAGTGCATAGAGCAAAAGTAGGAGCATCAGTGATTCATCAGCCTAACTGCCTGTGGAAAAAAACTGTTATTGAGACGGGTGGTACGTGACTTGATGCTCCGGTAACGTTTTTTGGATGGAAGGAGAGAGAACAGTGCATGGTCACTTTGCTGTAATGATAAGATGTGTGTGAGTAAAGTATCATGGTTCATACACTATCACGGCTCGATAAGCCATCAGCAGTCTGCCCTCATACCCGTCAGTTCTCTGATGGGGTCACAGTACTAAACTAACACTGTGCCCACTCACATTTCCATGGGAGCAAATAGGGTAGGCTCTTACAGAAGCACTTTTTCCAGACAGACAGAAACTCACCTTTCTCCACCTCATTGATACCTTTTCTTGTACATTTCAGTCATTAGCAAACACTTTTATTCAAAGCGACTTACAAAAAGCACATTTGGTATACCATTTGGTACACTATTTGTATTTAAAACCAGGATGTGTCAGATGTGGACAACTCCCATTTTGCGGGTTGGTCTAAACACCACCCCCAACCATCCACTCCAGAAGAATAGTTAGACTATGCAGAAGAATATTTCAATGTGTAACAAATTCTCATTAAATGACAAATCATTCAATAATTTCATTTAAATGCAGCATAGCCCACAACGTGATTGGACATTCATGTGAAAATAATATTTTTAATTTTTAATCAGAAGCTGTGGCTAGTCCTGTGGTCCTGTGGTCACTCAGGAGGTTACGTTGGAGGAGCTAGGGCCGTCCTCTTCAGTGCGTCAGGAGCAAGGAGGTGGTCGGGAGCAAGGAGGTGGTCGGGAGCTGAGGAGGTGGTCGGGAGCGAGGAGGTGGTCGGGAGCTGAGGAGGTGGTCGGGAGCGAGGAGGAGGTCGGGAGCGAGGAGGTGGTCGGGAGCGAGGAGGAGGTCGGGAGCAAGGAGGTGGTCTGACAGAAGGGAGGCTGCTGACAGAAGCAGTCCTACACAATCAAGCCCAAACAACCAAAAACCTATCTGAAGTAAATGATCAACTAACAAAGATCACTAATGTACTGCTAGAGATAAATGAATCACAAACGAATTGCGTCCAGTGCAAAGCAAATGGTTAATAAACCTTAAGTACCTTTAACCAATGTGGATTTCAGCAATTTTGTCGTCAGGCTACAAAATTCTTTGTTCTGTTAATGGGCAAACTTACATAAAATCTTGTCTGAGAGCCAGTGGCATTGGGGGGTGGTAGGGGCTCTGCATCAGGCATGGGGGGTCTGGTCTTAGGGGGTCCTGCATCAGGCATGGGGGGTCTGGTCTTAGGGGGTCCTGCATAAGGCATGGGGGCGTCTGGTCTTAGGGGCTCTGCATCAGGCATGGGGGGTCTGGTCTTAGGGGGTCCTGCATAAGGCATGGGGGCGTCTGGTCTTAGGGGCTCTGCATCAGGCATGGGGGCGTCTGGTCTTAGGGGGTCCTGCAGTGGGACACTGTGTGCAATGGCCATATTGTGGAGCACATTATGATGTTGCATACTGTACTTTGTCAGGCCGATATTGCCGCGTTCCCCCGGTGCTAGAAAGGCATGGCCATCGACCTTTTAACAGACCTAGTGAACGTCCCTCGGTCGATCTAGTGCGCGCATGGGCCCCATTGTAATTTTGCTCCTGTTGGGTCGTGGGGTTGGTTATGGGAGTCATAAGCCATGGCATCAGTAGATAACCTTGATCACCTACAGAAGAGATGTTTTAATAACTGTTCTCTCCATAGACAGAGCATTGGAAACATGTTGCAACACTCACCAATAAGCCATCCATCTTGAACAGCTCCTCCTTGGAGACATGCACCCACAGAGCTGTTCTGCACAATGAATGAGTCTTGCGTTCCTCCAGGCCACTTGGCAACAACATTTAACAGGGCCAAGCGTGCGTTGCATACATCGACTGAATGAAAGCCCTTCCTGTTTACATAATTAAATTTGTTGTTTGATGGGGTTTTGAGTGCTATATGTGTGCAATCCATTGCTCCTATTACTGCTGTTTGATCTGGGCTTGTTGGGGATCTGTCCAAGGGAACTGGATGTAGTTTGGCCTCTGTGAAATGATGGCATCCAATACTGATGGCATTAACCTGCTCATAGACGGCTGGGAAAGGCCCGATCTATCACCAATCTCACACTGGAACGTAGGGTTGGGTAATGAGTCCAATTTCAAGAATCTATTCGATTCCGATTCACAAGGTTCGGAATCGATTATCACGATTCAATTCGATTCGATTCAATTCAATATCGATTCGGTTAGTGTTACTAAAACCTGTTTTTTTTTAGCTGAAACCTTAATTACATGACTGCCAAGTTATGCAACACATCAATACAATGGCTGGGTATCGATACTGATTTCCAAAAATGAATGAATGAATGAATCATTGAATGAATTAATTAACTATTCATTCCTTAATTTATTCATTCATTCATTAAATAAAAGATCGATTTTGGGATTCATGAATCGATTCTGAATCATTTGATTCAGAATCGATTCAGAATCGATGAATCAATTTTTTAAACCCAGCCCTACTGGTGGCCAAGAACCCGAGGGTGGACAGGACCAGGATGTGCACAGGAATCAGATGTGCCCAGGTGCACGCTTTTGTGTGCTTTGTGTCTCGCTCCAACACCGGTCCTAAATCATTACATAAATCTAGTAGGATGGCTTTTGGGAAGCGGTACCTGCTCAGAAGCCATTCTGTGCTCTCGTCAAACAGATCAGCATGCTTTCTGAAAACCCTCTCCCTGTGGATTGTATGGTTTGCTATATCTTCCAATAATACGCCATGTTACACGTTCAAATACCACAGGTGTCTTTTATTCTGACACTAATTAGGTTACATGTGTGTTTCTAATTACACTAAATTAGGCTAGCCTCCTAATTGAGTAATGAAAAACAGATGTGAATGCTGAGAACGCATGTTGTTACACTGGCTGTTTTCTATTTGCAATCCCACTCTTCTACCAGTAGATGGTGTGCGTAGGCATGTTCGGAGCTGCGCTTATATTTACGCACATTCCTAAATTCAAATACAAGTTGATTATTCCCACACATAGCGTTGAAATGATCGTAGGTAGCCATTATGTACACATCTGTGCTTACGCATGGTTGATAAATGAGAGGACTCTGATCTAGTGTTACTGAAACAGTGGATGAAAAAAAGGCTACATTGACTGTAACACATGTTAACCAAATGTTGCTGGGTCACTGAGCTGAAAAAACCTTTGTACTCCTTTGCAACAGTATTTTTTCACCATAACTCTCATTAATCTAGTGGAAATTTAAACGAAAGCTCATTATATTCCACGGAAGAAAGACTACAAAGAAAAAGAAAAAAATGCTCATGTCCTCTTCCCCCAAATTGAAATTCGTAGGAGAGGAAAGTTTCTCATTCCAAATGACATCCCAGACGCGTCATTATAAAAGGTCGTTAAGTATTCCGTTCCATTGGGAGATGATTAATAGTACCAGGCAGATAAAAGGCAACTTAAAATTAAGGCCTGGATTATTTTTCTATGTCAAGGAAAATAAGGTCTCTCACCATCAGAGAGAGGGCGAGAGAGAGTGAAAGAGAGAGAGAGAGAAAGAGAGAGAGAGAGAGAGAGAGAGAGATGGATCTGTCTCCAGATCAACAGTGTGCTCTTCCTTGTTCTCATTAGAAAAACATGTACAGTATTGATGCAAAAAGCACTCAGAGACAGATTGCACACTGTCAGTTGATGCTCGTTTGTCATGCTTGTCTAGTTTTAGTTGAGGGTAGTACAGTAGCAGACTGTAGCTGAGCTATCCACATTATAATATTGGCCCTAGTTAACTTTGTTTTATAGCAAACATTCAGAGAATCCTGAACAGGCCTTTGCATTTACAGTGCTGTACTTCCTGGATTGAAATGGAATATGTTGATTGAATATGCAGTATGTATGCTTGCATTGAAACCCATGCAGTACAGTAGACTATGTATATCTGCCACTCTGATCCCAGTTCTTCAATTTACTGGGGCTGTACCATGTCCCCATGGTATTTAAATGGGATTCCACCATCTCTCCGGTGGGAAGCAGTCATTTTTCATCCTGTACCAATCAGGCTAGGCCAGATTCAGGACTCTTAGACTGCTGGGGTAATACAGCTGCGTGTGTGTGTGTGTGTGTGTGTGTGTGTGTGTGTGTGTGTGTGTGACAGAGAGAGAGAGTGTGCTTGCATGTGTTTTCCAATGCCTACTTTTTTTTACTGTCTCCCATCGTTTTAGCCCTAGTTTGGTGTGGGTTTGTGTGTATGTGTGTGTGTGTGTGTGTGTGTGCGTGCGTGCGTGTTCATCTGATTAATTGATTTACTTACTACCTCTTCCCACTGCTGGTATCACCTGTATCCATCTAATTTCCTTTCTCCTTCTAGCACACCTGGCTCTATTTAAATTTTAATACCTTCTTCCGGTATTCATTAAAAGTGTAATTGCCCTGCTTCTTCATTACGTGCTATTGCCCACAGCTGAGACGAACATAGCTACAGCGCTGCTCCATAATGCACTGTTAATGACTGGAGACTGGGAACACTCGGTTCCTTCGCTGGCTGCATACTGACGTTCGAAAGGCGATCACTCCCAGATAGCAAGCGGATGTGTAATGATTCTGGGCCATATATGGGCCGGAACTAAGCCACAAGGGCCAGATCTGGCCTGTAAATGGCCCAGATCCGCTTGCTATCTGGGCTGTCTCTGAAATCTTCTCCAGAAGCGTGACCAGTTCTTCTGCAATGCAGAGATCTTAACATCAGCGAGGCAGGATGGGCGGACCACACCTGGCGTGTGGAGTGGGAGGTAAACACCTCCATTTTCATTTTTGATTTTATCCCGGCCGCCGATCCTTCCCCTACCGGGATGGACCTACCCAGACTGGCGTGGGTGGAGTACTCCCTGAACGCCCTCACCTGCTCTGCCGTACAGGTATGTTGCCATTTGAGTGGTCTCTAGGGTACCAGCCCCCTCTGTTCCCCCTCCAGGAGTCTGAGGTGGCGGTTCCTTCCACCCAGGCCAATCTCCGTCACTGCCATCGGGTCCGGAGAGCGGCCCGGTCAGCCTTACCAACGAGCGCACCCGTCGTAGAGCCGACCGTTGGGGAACTGCGACCCCGGAGTACAAGGTCGTCCGGAAGTTCGTGGCACTCCACCACTGACGTCCCGCTGCAGACGTCCTCCAGGAAGCTGGCCTCCCGCGACACCGGCCCGTACGAGATCGAGCATCGACAACCCTTCTGTGGCGCGAATCGAACTTCCTGTGTCTCTGCAGCTGGTCCATCCGCTCTTCCGCGTCTCCAAGATCAAGCCTGTCTCCTCGAGCCCTCTAACTCCACCTCTCCCAGCTCCACCTCCTCCGCAGATGGTCGACGACAAATCCCCAGTGGGCTTATGCATCCATCGGCTGGTGAGGTCTCAACCCTGTGGCCGTGGGTTCCAGTTCCTGGTGGACTGGGAGGGGTACGGGCCCGAGGATCGCACCTGGTTCTCCCGCAAGCCCCAACCTGATCCGGGAGTTCTGGAGTCCTGTGACTGGTCACTAGATCTTCGCTGTCTTTATGGAGGCAAGTACAGTACAGCCATTTTATCCTCTCGTGGACTCCTGTTGTTTTGACCCTTGTGTAGAAATACTTTTTCTTTCCCTTCTTTTTTTTCTAATCCTGTTATCCCTCTTAACCCCAGTGCCAGTAACTGGACCCGCTTGGCCAGCCTACTGTCGGCCTGACACTTCCCAGATAGCAAGCGGATGTGTAATGATTCTGGGCCATATATGGGCCGGAACTAAGCCACAAGGGCCAGATCTGGCCTGTATATGGCCCAGATCCGCTTGCTATCTGGGACTTGGCTCCCCTGACCCCTCACCTGGACTAGGATTTCAGATTGGATACGGACAAGGACACTATCTCACACACACAGACACATTGCCTGATGTCTGACCATCCCCCACGGATTGCCCTCATAATCATACGCTCCCGCGAGCAGAACTGTTTCTGACTCCCTCCTGTCTGGTCGTTTGGGTTCAGTTCAGCCAAAACATTACACTCACTACCAGGCCGGCATTAAGGCACCCATGGGCCCCGGGGCTAAGCATTTTCCTAGCCCCCCCCCAGTAACAGTACCCTCACCACCACCAGCAACACCACCCCCGCCACTGCTACCAACACACACACACAATTTCACTATATTGTAACAATCTCTGCAACGCAGCATATTGTATTATTAATTTGCTTATTATTTGAGCCAAGTTTCATATTTATAAGTCAAAATTTACAATTCTACTCTTAAGCCAGGCGCACACACTCCGGTCCAGCAACTCAACATCCACACTCTAGCGCCAACATCACTCTGAACTAATGACGCAGGCACGCTCCCTTTAACCCCCCTCCCTCACCAACACAAGCCCTGAGCATCAATAACAAAAACCTATTCATCACATACAACCTGGCTGCACGCATCATTCTGTCCACTCACAAGTAGAGCAAGCATAAGATAGCCTACTGATCAATAGAAACGCGCAGGTAGGCTAATAATGCCTTAGGTTTAAATTTGATTTGCATTCAATGCATTCTTACCTTTAAAAAGGGTTCTTCCTGGCTTTACGCCTGGCAAAGTTCTTAATTAGAGTGGTAAAGTGCTCTAAGAATGTCATTTTCCAAAGACATCAATGTCAAGTGGTTGAGTCTTTCTTGTCCCATTGTAGAGCGCAGTCTGTTTTTGAGGTCTGAGTTTTGAAAAGGAGCGCTCTCGAGAGGCATTGGATACAGGCAGAGTTAAGTAAATCCTTAAGGCTATATCCATGTTTGGAAATACTGAAGACAGGTCCATCTTTCTTATTAATCTGAATGGTATTTCTTTTGAAGCATTGCAGCAGCTGAATTTAGCTAAAGCTTTCGCTACATTTTCAAAAACGAGTAAAGCTATGCTAGCTATAGAGCATAGCCCTGTTGCACAGCCAGGCAGGTAGCTAGCTACTTTGACAGGGCATCCATCGTAGGCGTAGCCTACATCGGTGTAATTAATAGCTTTGATTACGGCCCTGTTACAATGGAGTAGAACGTTAATCAACCTTATTAATTAAACTTGTCATTCTCGTTTACAAGCTCAAAATATCTGGTGTGCAAAAGGCCTAGTTTGCTTGTGGCTGATGTTGCCCGTCTCCTCAGCTCTAACTGCCGGCGACTCATCGGCCAATGTTGACGCAGGGTTTTCGTCCTCAGGCCCAGCACTTGCAGCTACTTTGAAATACCCCGTTTACTTTGGGATTTTTGTCAGTAAATGTGTTTCCCTTTCTAATTTATCTCTTTGTTTTTTTACGTTTAGTCGACCCACTTTCACTTTTCTTTGAGTTTCCATTGACATCTTTGGCTATATTATGTTGTCTCTCAAGTCGAAGTCGCTCACAAAACTTCACTCAAGCAGCCAGTCAAATCACCAGCTAATCAAATCACGGTATGTAAATACTCCAGTCACAGAGCCAATCAAATCACGGTATGTAAATACTCCAGTCACAGAGCCAATCAAATCGGCAATCGAATCGCGCTTATATTAGCGGACCTTTGAACTTGAGCCACTTCGAGTCCGCTCCAAGGAACGCAGGATGCCCGTAGCGGGCTGTGCAGCGGAAACGCCGTTGGGCCCCGGGGCTGAAGCCCCGGTAAGCCCGTGCATTAAATCGGGCTTGCTCACTACCAATGTACTGTTGAGGCACACACTCATCTGCAACATGGCTGCTCTTGTATCTGTAAACCTTCGCTGTAGAAAATGACATTCATGTCTTTATCCTCGCCTACACCTAATTATCATCACGCTAGACAGATTGCCAAGTGATCTGATCTAAACTCTGCTGACGACAGGAGGATAAGCAATACAAAAGGGAGCCAAAAATACCCACAGCCCCTCCTCCCTCCGAGAGCGATCTTTGAGTGAAAGAACCAACTGGAGGGGGCGGGAGGGGGGATGAGGGTGGGGGGGATCCCCTTTCCAGCATAATACCGAGCAGTTTAGCTCCACTTTCACACTTCGTTTGGAATTCATGCCTGTCGCTGCGCCCACGTGAACGTCTTGACAGTTATCAAACCATTAATTAAAGATGTGTCAAATCTACCTTGGGAGCTCAGTGTGGGTTAGGGCTGAAGGCTGTTTTCAACTAAATGTAGCCTTGCGAGACCATCCTGAGCTTGCATTCTGTTTCTCTACACGGAGCTGTGTAACAAACCATCTGGCGTGTCAGATTCGTTTTCAACATGCATATGAGTGAATTAGACTAGAATTACAATTAGACTTCAGGGAAAGAGTCCCACTCATCATATATCCTTCATACAACCCGTTTGGGAGTGTAGGGTGGACAAATGGATTGTATCAAGCACAACACATCTAAAGATCCTTCCCAGATAGCAAGCAAATCTGGGCCATATATGGGCCGGAACTAAGCCACAAGTGCCAGATCTGGGCCCTGTACTACGAAACAGGATTACAGGGTTAGTGTGATAACTTCAGGTTTAAGCCTGGTTTATCCGTACTACGAAGGTGGTTCACTTTTCATCTTGCTATATCGCCGTGGTAACTTATGCTGCCGAGCTAACTTGCTCCGGGGCAGGTTAAATTCCAGATTATGGATCAAAACGTATGAAGCACTGCCCGCTGACTGATCAATTCACTTGGAAAAGGGCATATGGACGTTAAGATTCTATATGGAACTTCAGTGTGCGAACTTCACATTGTCTACTCCAACCTGAAACTATTAAAAACTATAGCCTACATTTTCTTTATTTAAGCGTCCCCTGCCAGTCTAGGGGTTGCAGCTGAAAGAATAAGATATATTGATATAGGCTACAATTGCTTTACATGCCATAAGAATAGGCATAGCCCAATGATCTATAGCCTACTCGTGTTCATGTGGAGGATAATGATAAAACGTAGGCAGTATTTTTCCAGCTTTCCTTCCTGCCTTTGGCAGTAGAGACTGTGTTGCGCCTATAGTTCATATTTCTATATTGCTCCTCTTGTGTAAAATACGGTGGACGGAACTTGGTTATGCATATTGTTTACCTTGTCCATGGCCGTGTCCGAATACCCATACTAAGGTATGCGATTGGTCATTTCGAGCAAATACCTCCCCTTTTACCGTGAACGCGCTCTTAGCTAGATTGGACCAGTTGGGTAGACTTAACAAGTCGATAGCCACCGTCGTAGTACCGTTTATCCGTGGTTGCGGTTGTCCGGTTTACTCGAGCGAGCTAGTGAAAAGTTATCCTGGATATGTTGAACGACCTTCATAGTACGGGGCCCAGGCCTGTATATGGCCCTGATCGGATGCTGTCTGGGTTAGGGTGGTTGAATAAGCATGAATTTACTACTGTGCATCCAAACAAGAGACTGATTTTTTTTTTTTACATTTTTATCTAGTTTTATCCATTTTGCAGTTCCTCACATTCTGTTTTTTTTCCCTGTTAAGCAGTAAATCAGTTTCAGCAAATCATCAAGCCACGTCGGCTTTCGCTGTCCTGTCAATCACCTGGTGTCCTCAAATCTCATCCGCTGGCCACAAGGGAGTGGAGATCATGGACGAGGGGTCGGAGGTCCACCTGCTCTTGGCCGCATCATAAACCCTCTGGTCCATAAATGTCAGGGTGAGGAGTTGATCTGGAGCTTAGATTGGCTCTGCCATACTTATAAGCATGACCAATATGAGAGGTGGTGTGGAGAAAAAAACAACAAAAGCAACATAGGGCTTTTATTTGTTTCACACATTTCTTGCCGCCAGACACTTTGGCGCACACATTCCTCCACACAATATCGTTCTCCTATTGTTTGTCTGCAGTAATCTCGTTCCCCCTAGCAGATAGGATTTATTCCTGTGTTATTCCAAGCCCTGGGGAACCTGGTATAAGCCATGGAGATTGTCTGATGGACTGGGGGTTTGTAGCAGCCTCTGTGAGAGCAGCCCCACTGGTCAAAGTCTCCAGTCTTACTTTTGTTGCTACACAGAACCTAGCTATAATTCGAACTTCTAGTTCTGCTTTCGGTGCTCACCGGGAAAAACATTTTTAACAAAATGAGAAAATCGTGCATGAGATCATGCGACAGGCACTGCAGGCGTGCGAGGGTTATGCATGCCATATCAGGCAATCTCATTGGACGTCAATTTGAGCATCTCCATCCTAAAGGAGAGTGAAGTTTGTGTAGTTGTGTGTGATGTGGGTCCAGAAAACAGCAGCCTATTAAACTAAGGTTTATATGTCTGAACAGGGTAATTTGCATTGTTGATTCTGTTTGAACAAACATATAGTACTAAAGTTTGAAGATGCCAATTTATCTAGGAAATCTTCCATGTAGCATAATTAATTGGGTAATGTTATTGTTGAGTCACATGATAGCTCTTAATTAAGCAAAGTGTGTTGCAGCTCAAAAAGTATGATGATAGATAAATATGTGTATTTCCGTGTGTGTCTGTGTGTGTGTGTATGTGTGTGTGTGTGTGTGTATGTGTGTGTGTGTGTGTGTGTGTATGTGTGTGTGTGTGTGTGTGTGTGTGTGTGTGCGTGTGTATGTGTCTGTGTGGGAATTGTTCAATGGAGGCAACTGGGAAGAGATCCAGATTTCAAAACAAATAGGAAGAGATCCAAGCTTCTTTTTTACATCTTCTTATCAGCAAATGACAAATTCACAGAGAAAGGAATGCAGTGCATTAAACGGCCAGTTAACTCTGGATTTGAGAGAATTCAATCCTTTCATGTGTTCATGTGTGCTTTGTGACAGAAGTCCATGCTTTGCTTTATTGATAATTATAAAATTGACATGAAAGTTTGAGCTGTTTGTTGATGATTGGGTTCTTCAGTCAGCACAGACAATTTTCTTCTGATAACAGGCATATCAATGTTGTCTTTGAACTGTTGTCTCCTTCTTAATCAGTCAAAAGATGCTATGCTTAGACATAGCAAAGGTAGCCTAGACTATTCACTGCAGTGGCAAAAACTGATTAATTACTTTACTTTTTACTGGTACTTTTTAACTGTTTAAATGGGACAGGACAGTGCACATTGATAAGACACCTCAAGCATGAGTACATGATTAAAAGTATAAAAATGACGGATTTAGCACAGGGCTAGTTTCCATCCGTAGTCCCCACAAATACACACATAAATACACACAGGTCAATACACACATAAATACACACATAAATACACACAGGTCAATACACACATAAATACACACATAAATACACACAGGTCAATACACACATAAAAACACATAAATACACAGAGATCAACAACATGAGACAAAATTTAATCTATAAAATGTTCAGATTGTCATTCAGATGATGTGTGTTCTGAGTGTTCTGATTTACGATTGTCTTCTTCCCAAAACTCAGAACAAATGCACTAGGGGAATGGACAAATGGTGACTGCGCCTAATATCTCAACAATCGGTGAATGTATGAGTCAATTGCATACATTTCCACATTCGCAGGTCCTCGACGAATGCAGTGTCGCCTGGGGACTTTGTTCGATCACCGGTTCTCTCACCGCCATTGATCGCTACAAAGTATAGTACTTCCGTTTCCGTGGCAGTACTCTCCATGATGCTTGCATTAGCAGAATTACACATTACATTCATGTTTTAACTAAATGGTCCCAAACCAAACTCTGTTTTGCTCGCTTCATGTTGTTGTCTGACTCTGTGAGAGCGAACATTGCTAGTCATGTGACAGCTGGCATCTGAAATGGTAGCACAGCGCCCTCTTCTGTTGGATTTAAGAGTTGTTTTCCCCCACATCCCAGTTGATGGGCTATGCATGTAAATTCAATATTTGACCATTTTAACTGATACGATTAATGGGTTATAATTCTTATCAGCGGTTATCGGTTAAATTGTTAACTGTTAACATCCCTACAGGACTGCAGGATACATATTGAGAGAAAGGAAACGAGAGAGGGAGATGAGAGAGACAAGATAGAGACAAGAGGAAGAGAGACAAAACGACAGACAGGTAATTGAGAACTCATCTCCCTTGGCTCTGGAGTCACAGTTGGAATCTATAGTTAGTCTGTTGTTCTGTCGTTTTTAATTATAGGCTAGCATATATGTTAATTTCATCCATAGAGTGGGGAGGTGATCTTGCCATTTTGTAGACTAGCATGTCTGCCATTGTGGGGTGCAGTCCAAAATCTGTATCCAAAAAAGTATTGTGTAGCCTACTGTACACACAATGGCTGTCCAAAAAAGTTGTCTTCTCCTTAGCGCTATAGCGCCAGGGCAGTGTGCTTGGCTTCTTTCTTTTTTTTCAGTTGAAAAAAGTTTAACTTTGTGTCTAAAATTATGACACCCTAATGGCTGTCCTTTTTCGAGTGTAAAAGTACTGTATGAGGATATATTTCAGAACTAATTATGTACCAATATGAAATCAATCTTTTAAGGCTCATTGCCAATTAATATTAGGTTAGAAAATACGATTTAAAGCTTCTTCCGGTATAAACCACGCCCACTTCCGTATTCTATCCGAATACAGATACAGATAACTTTATTGGTTGAACAGATACAAATAATGACCCTACTACTGTGCACTAGTAATATAAATATCAGATTGTCTGCCAAGGCCTTTTTGCTTCATTGCCAAAAAACAAACTATTCAGTAAAAGAATACTGTACTGCAAGAGCACTTTGTTTTTTGGAGGGGGTGGGGGGGGGGTCGGGTTTGTGGGTCTGAGGGGTCAGTCTGCTGTACTGTGCCACAGATCTAATGTACAGATATTCCTTCAGCGATCGAGCTCTTTGAGGCCTCACACAATGGATATCTTCAATCTGGCCCTTGGTTTATCACAGAGAAGAAAGGAGAAGTCACTCTGGATTATGTGGTGGTAAACTCCCCAAGGGCTCCTATTCATGTGCTGCATAAGCAGCACCAGTGTGTAGTCATAGTTTATTGACCTCCTGTAAGGATGTGAAACCTAGTTTGCCTTTTATTCTGACAAGATGCCTGGAAGATGTTTTGTTTATTAGCCAAAATGTGCCTCTTTTTTTTTTTTTTACTCTAAGGGTTGGCATGTGACTACACTGTATGTGTGTGTGTGTGTGTGTGTGTGTGTGTGTGCGTGTGCCATTCCTACCCCAGGAAAACTCACCAAGAGTGCAGATTATTATATGGAGAAATACACCATAGCCTCATATGAATGGCTGTCAAATTATTGTGTATCTGAATAAATCAAAGGACCATCCCTTGAAGAAGTCTATTTCGAACAATCCTCTTGACAACACTCAAAAATACTGGAAAGTATATTTCTGATTGGTCCCCTTCTGATCTTTGAAAGTATTCAGTAGAAGTTATGGCTCCCTGAACACAGAACTTTCCCCACGCTTCATACCTAACACTCTAACTTCACGCTGTGTTATGAATACCGACTGTGCCTGCAGGAAATCCAAGGAGGCTTTTGAGCTTTTATTGGAATCGATCCTGTCATCTAAACTAAGATAAAAACAACAAAAAAAACAAAATCCCTCTTGCCATTTCGTACAAGAAATATCTGAAATCCTGTCGTTCCTTTTGGAAAAATTGGAATCGATTCATTGCTCTTTGCCACAGACACTTTGCTACAGACACTTCCACGTGAGTGCCACTTCATTTGTTATATAAGACTAATTTTTACTGAGATATGAACGACAAGAAGAAAGGTGGTGTGAGAGTGTCAGAGAGAGAAAGGAAAAATGAGAGAGTAAGAGCAAAAGAGAGAAAGAGTAAAAGAGAGAGAGAGAGTATTTACCTCCCCCCAGAGACAGCGCAGGATGAGAGGTAATGTTTTCAGTGGTGTGTCTTTATTTATTACCTCCACCCCAGGAACAGCTTGTTTATTTGTGGTTTGTTTGTTGTTTATTTGCTGCAGGGTTGCAGGGTGTAGCATGGGTCAACTTAGAACCCATTACATTTTGGAGCGGATCCGAATCACAGCGTGTGTAGGCTATTTCATATCCCCCCCGAAAGATACAGTACACGTAAATACTAGTATTTTAAACTTGTGATTAATCATGATTAATCACAGACTATTATTGTGATTAACGTGATTAATTTGTTTAATTGATTGACAGTCCTAATATACAATTTATATAATGTTTATTATTATATGGTGTCCCAAGGCCATCAATTTAACATAAAAAGATACATATGTATAAATATAATATTAAATCACTAAACTCTTACCTTGCTTTTTGTGCTGCAGAGTATTAAATTAAGGGAGCTATTCGGCTCTTAAGTGCCAAAATGTCATTCAGTATAACTGTCCCGGTAAAAAGTGTGATGACAAAAGTTATATTCAAATGTAGAAATTCATCCTATAAACATAAACACCCATGGCATAATGTGTTCATAATTCTGTTTACACAAAAAAGGCAGCATACTCTATCTAAAAATATTTTAAAACTTGAATAACTTTTGTCTATCGAAATCGACTTTTGCACTTCATCAATGTCATTCAGTATAACAGGTAAAAAGCTATTTTAAAGCATATTACATGATGATAATCATGTGACAGTGTTTGGTATCTCAAAGAAGAACCCTTTATCAATGTCATGGGGTGAGAAAATCTATGAAATATTTGATGACCTTTTCACCTTCTAGTAACCTTTGGAACAAAAATACATGTCCTAAAATACAAAGCATACTTTTAATGTGAATACTTTATAAAAAGCCATATTAAATATGAAAGGTAAGTATAATCTTTATAGGTCAAGGTCATTACTTTATATAGTAGGTGGCCAAGGAACTGCCTGTTAAATATGTTTATGTAGGAAATCCGTCATTCACTGTCACACTTTAGTCCTTCAGCACAACCATTGGCGATTTTATAGGGGGGGCAATCTGATTGGACAGCCCAACTCTGCTCAGATTCTTAAAAATAAAAAATAAAAATATATATTTTTTTTTTTTTACAAATTAACACAATTATTAAATACATAATTGTGGTTTGTACCAGTTTGTGTTAGATCAGCATTAATTTTAAAAGTGTATTTATTACTTAAACTAGTGTTAGAGTTCGGTTTTGGGACCCAGGCGCAACAGGAAAGGAGGAGGCAAGGAACGGTAAAGCCCGGAGGGGCGATTTAATAAGATCACAAAGGGGGATGTGGTAGTCGTACAGCCGATGGTCAGGCAGGAGCGTGGTAGTCGTACAGGCGATGGTCAGGCAGGAGCGGGGTTGTCGTACAGGCGATGGTCAGGCAGGAGTGGGGTTGTCGTACAGGCGATGGTCAGGCAGGAACGGGGTTGTCGTACAGGCGATGTTCAGGCAGGAGCGGGGTTGTCGTACAGGCGATGGTCAGGCAGGAGCGGGGTCGTACAGGCGATGTTCAGGCAGGAGCGGGGTTGTCGTACAGGCGATGGTCAGGCAGGAGCGGGGTCGTACAGGCGATGGTCAGGCAGGAGCGGGGTAATCGTACAGACGTGGGTCAGGCAGGAACTGGAGAGATGAGGAGGGGAGGCAGGGTGAGTGAGAGTAATCACAAACGGGGAACGGGAAAAAACACTACAAAATACGGGTAAGGAGATTGTAGGCTAGGCTATACTTTACCACAAGAGTATTATGGTAAGATCTGGCGATGAGTGGAGTGTAGACCAGGTTCTTGTAGAGGTTGAAGGTGATTGCAGAACGAGGGACAGGTGTGGTGATGATAATTGGAAACCGGTGAGTAGAGCCGCGCCCGCGTCATCGTCGGAGACGAGCGCGCCGTTCTTGTCTTTGCGCACGGGCCGATGTGCTGGGCATGTCGGGATCCAACTCTTCGTCATCGGAGAGGGAGGAGACTGCCGAGTCCGCGGAGCTGGCCGGAGACGGGGAACGCCCGGCAGTGAGGGGAAACTCCGGCGAGTCAGAACGTTGTATGCCCGGGCCGATGCGACGTGCGGTAGAGCGCGTAGGACGCCCCGAGCGCGCAGCGGGCCCAGAGGGGAGAGAGGGAGGCGGTTGTGGAGGCGAGGGCATGCGAGCCGTAACAGGACCCCCCCCCCGAGGGGAGCCACCTGGCGACCGACCGGGGGCGTCAGGATGGGCCCGGTAGAAGTCCCGGAGCAGAGACGGGTCCATAATGAGCTGCCTGGAGATCCAGCTGCACTCCTCGGGGCCGTACCCCTCCCAATCCGCCAGGTATTGGAACCCCCGACCCCGGCGGCGCACCTTCAGCAGCCGCCGAACCGTCCACTGGGGATGCCCGTCGACCATCTGGGGAGGCGGAGGAGCTGGGGCAGAAGGCATGAGAGGACTCGAGGAGACAGGTTTGATCTTGGACACATGGAATACAGGGTGTACCCGCATGGAAGCAGGGAGCTTAAGACGTACCGCAGCCGGGTTCAGGACACGGTCGATCTCGAAGGGCCCAACGAAGCGCGGAGCCAGCTTCCTGGAGGGGACCTGGAGCGGAAGATCAGCAGTGGAGAGGTAGACACGTTGACCGGGCCGATACGCCGGAGCAGGAGTGCGGCGGCGGTTGGCCCCGCGGCAGGAGCGCTCGTTGGAGCGGAGCAGGGCCCTGCGGACCTCCCTCCAGACACGGCGACAGCGGCTGAGGTGGGCCTGGACGGAGGGGATGGAGGCCTCCGACTCCTGGAGAGAGAACAGCGGGGGCTGGTACCCGAGGGATGACTCGAACGGAGACCTGCCAGTGGCAGCGCTGGTCAGGGCATTGAGGGAGTATTCGACCCAGGGTAGGTCCTTGCTCCAGGAGGTGGGGTGGAGAGCCGACACACAGCGGAGAGCGGACTCCAGGCTCTGGTTGGCCCGTTCGGCCTGGCCGTTGGTCTGCGGGTGGTAGCCAGAGGAGAGGCTGATGGTGGCGCCGATCTCCTTGCAGAAGGCCCTCCAGACCTGGGAGGTGAATTGAGGCCCACGGTCCGAGACAATGTCTCCGGGGAGACCGTGGAGCCGGTAGACATGTTGGACGAGGAGTTCAGCTGTCTCCGCAGAGGACGGGAGCTTGGGGAGCGCCACCAGATGGACCGCCTTGGAGAACCGGTCCACCACGGTGAGGATGACCGTGTTGCCCCTGGAGGGGGGAAGACCGGTGATGAAGTCCAGGGCGATGTGGGACCAGGGACGGCTGGGGACCGGGAGAGGACGCAGGAGGCCAGCCGGGGGCTGGTGGGACGCCTTGCTGCGGGAGCAGACGGGACAGGCGACCACAAACTCCCGGACGTCGGACCTCATGGAGGGCCACCAGAACCGTCGGCTCAGGAAGGAGAAGGTGCGGTGAACCCCGGGATGGCACGCAAACCGGCTGGCATGGCCCCACTGGAGCACCCGGGACCGGACCGAGTCAGGCACGAAGAGCCTGCGAGGAGGAACGTTGGCCGGACTGGGTTGGGCGCGTTGGGCCTGCCTCACCACTGCCTCGATGTTCATTGTGACCACCCCTATGACACGCGAGACCGGCAGGATGGACTCAGGCTCCGCGGGGGGCGCCTCGGGCGCGTGGAGGCGGGACAGCGCGTTGGCCTTGGCGTTGCGGGAGCCGGGCCGGAAGGTGAGGGTGAAATCAAACCTCCCGAGGAACTGGGACCACCGCGCCTGGCGGGAGTTGAGGCGCTTGGCCGCCCGGATGAAGGTCAGGTTCTTATGGTCTGACCAGACGAGGGTGGTGTGTTCGGCGCCCTCAAGCCAGTGGCGCCACTCCTCCAAGGCACCCACCACCGCCAACAACTCTCTGTTCCCGATGTCGTAATTCACCTCCGCTGGGGAGAACCGGCGGGAGAGGAAGGCACAGGGGTGCAACTTCTGGTCCTCCCCTGACCGCTGGGACAGAACAGCACCGATGCCTGTGTCCGATGCGTCCACCTCGACCACAAACTGCCTGGAGGGGTCAGGATGGAGAAGGACCGGGGCGGTGGTGAAGCACTTCTTGAGCGCGGAGAAGGCAGCGCTGGCAGCCGGTGTCCAGACGAACGGACGCAGGGATGAGGTGAGGTGGGTGAGGGGAGCTGCTACCCGGCTGTAGTCCCGTATGAAATGGCGGTAAAAGTTGGCGAAGCCAAGGAAGCTCTGAAGTTGCCTCCGGGTCGTGGGTTGAGGCCATTCGACCACGGTCTTGATCTTGCGGGGGTCGGGTCGCGTCAGGCCTCCCTCCACAATGAGCCCCAGGAACTCCACTGACGAGGAGTGAAAAGTGCACTTCTCCGCCTTGATATATAGGCGGTTCTCCCGGAGACGCTGGATGACCATGCGGACATGCTGGACGTGCTCCTCAGCGCTCCTGGAGAATACCAGGATGTCGTCCAGGTAAAGGACCACAAAGACGTCCAGCATGTCCCTGAGCACGTCGTTCATCAGCGCCTGGAAGACGGCGGGGGCGTTGGTGAGGCCGAAGGGCATGACGAGGTACTCGTAGTGGCCACGGGAGGTCTTGAAGGCGGTCTTCCATTCGTCCCCCTCACGGATACGCACCAGGTGATAAGCGTTCCTGAGATCCAACTTGGTGAAGATGGTGGCACCGATGAGGGGTTCGAAGTTGGAGCTCATGAGGGGGAGTGGATATTTATTCTTAACCGTGATGTTATTGAGCAGCCTGTAGTCGATGCACGGCCTCAGATCTCCTCCCTTCTTCTTGACGAAGAAGAACCCCGCTGCCACCTGGGATCGAGATGGTCGGATGAGACCCTCGGCCAAGCACTCGGAGATGTAGGTATCCATGGCTGCTTTCTCCGGGAGGGAGAGGTTGTAGAGACGACTGGCTGGGAGAGGGGCGCCAGGGTGGAGCTCGATGGCGCAGTCGTAGGGTCGATGAGGGGGGAGTGTGCGGGCGCGCTCCTTACTGAAGGCCTCCCCGAGGTCGTGGTACATCGAAGGGACCGTGGAGAGGTCCGGAGGAGCGGGACGGGGTCGGTCAACCCGAGTGGAGGTCTGAGCAGCTCGGAGGCAGCGGGCGTGGCAGGCGGTGCTCCAGCTGAGGATGTGCCCCGAGCTCCAGCAGACATGAGGGGTATGGAGTTCCAGCCAGGGCCTTCCTAGGATGAACGGAGCGTCGGGAGAGTGGATGACGAAGGGGCGGATGTTCTCCACGTGGTTTCCCGAGGCTGTGAGGGTGAGGGGCAGGGTCCGGTGAGTAATGGGACCCATGGGATGGCCATCCAGAGCGAAGGCCGAGAGGGGCCTCTCCAGAGGGGAGATAGGGAGCGCCGCTTTGTGGGCGAACTGGACGTCCACGAAGCTCTCGTCAGCACCGGAGTCGATGAGAGCAGGGACGGAGAGCGTGTGCCCCTGCCAGGCGAGGGTGACAGTGAACCTGGCGGCACGGGTCCGGGATTGGGGATGGATGAGCCGGCTTACTCGGTACCCCCTGGCGAGTGAGCCTACTCTTTTTGCCGCCCTGGGAGGTGCAGAGGAACAGGAGTCGACGGCGTGCGCTGGGCTAGCGCAGTAAATGCACAGTCCGTTCTGTTCCCGGTGCTCACGCTCTGCAGGGGTCAGTCGGGTCCAACCCAGTTGCATGGGTTCCTCTCCAGCGGTGTTTGGGGGGGCGAGGGAGGCCGGGGCAGGCCGAGAGAGTCCGGCAGAGGGAGGCGGAGACGGTCTGGGTGCGCTGTGATGTTGGTGCGCCCGCTCGCGCCTGCGTTCCCGGTGGCGCTCGTCTATGGCTATGGAGAGGGAGACGAGTTGGCTCAGGGTCGCTGGTCTGTCTCCTCCAGCCAGGCTGTCCTTCATGGCGTCCCCCAGGCCCCGTCGGAAGGCGCTGTACAGGGCAGACTCGTTCCAGGAGCAACGGGCAGCGAGGATGCGGAACTCCGTGGCGTAGTCCGCTACTGAGCTGGAACCCTGGGTGAGGGCGGAGAGAGCAGCGTCCGCGTCCTGTCCGTGGACGTCGTGGTCGAACACAGTCCTGAATTCTGCCACGAAGGCTGTGTAGTCCTGCATGTAGGCAGCTGCGCCTTCGCGACCCGCCATGACCCAGCGGCGAGCCCGTCCCGTGGTTAGGTTAGCGATGTAGGCTATGCGAGCTGACGCAGTGGAGTACATGCTTGGCTGGAGCTCAAACACGTACTCACACTGCATGAGGAACTCTCGGCAGAGGGTGAATGTCCCGTCGTAGGGGGCCGGGGAGGCGAGATGGGGCTCCCGGTTTGGTGGAGCGGTGGGGTTCAGGAACGGAGCCAGGCGGGCACTGAGCGCGGTGACCAGGTCGGATACCTGCTGCAGTTGCTCAGCTTGGGTCTGTTGGAGGGCTTGGAGTGGTCCAGGAGGTGCAGGTCTCTCCTCCATGTTGGCTGGGTCAAAACTGGCCAGATCTTACTGTTAGAGTTCGGTTTTGGGACCCAGGCGCAACAGGAAAGGAGGAGGCAAGGAACGGTAAAGCCCGGAGGGGCGATTTAATAAGATCACAAAGGGGGATGTGGTAGTCGTACAGCCGATGGTCAGGCAGGAGCGTGGTAGTCGTACAGGCGATGGTCAGGCAGGAGCGGGGTTGTCGTACAGGCGATGGTCAGGCAGGAGTGGGGTTGTCGTACAGGCGATGGTCAGGCAGGAACGGGGTTGTCGTACAGGCGATGTTCAGGCAGGAGCGGGGTTGTCGTACAGGCGATGGTCAGGCAGGAGCGGGGTCGTACAGGCGATGTTCAGGCAGGAGCGGGGTTGTCGTACAGGCGATGGTCAGGCAGGAGCGGGGTCGTACAGGCGATGGTCAGGCAGGAGCGGGGTAATCGTACAGACGTGGGTCAGGCAGGAACTGGAGAGATGAGGAGGGGAGGCAGGGTGAGTGAGAGTAATCACAAACGGGGAACGGGAAAAAACACTACAAAATACGGGTAAGGAGATTGTAGGCTAGGCTATACTTTACCACAAGAGTATTATGGTAAGATCTGGCGATGAGTGGAGTGTAGACCAGGTTCTTGTAGAGGTTGAAGGTGATTGCAGAACGAGGGACAGGTGTGGTGATGATAATTGGAAACCGGTGAGTAGAGCCGCGCCCGCGTCATCGTCGGAGACGAGCGCGCCGTTCTTGTCTTTGCGCACGGGCCGATGTGCTGGGCATGTCGGGATCCAACTCTTCGTCATCGGAGAGGGAGGAGACTGCCGAGTCCGCGGAGCTGGCCGGAGACGGGGAACGCCCGGCAGTGAGGGGAAACTCCGGCGAGTCAGAACGTTGTATGCCCGGGCCGATGCGACGTGCGGTAGAGCGCGTAGGACGCCCCGAGCGCGCAGCGGGCCCAGAGGGGAGAGAGGGAGGCGGTTGTGGAGGCGAGGGCATGCGAGCCGTAACAACTAGGCTACCTTTAAAAATATATATATATTCATAATCCACTAATGGCACAACTCGTCCGTTGAAAAAAATGAGATCTGACTGTACTGCTCAGTGCTCAACAAGCTACAACTAGCCAACCTGCTCATAATGGCAAAAAGAGCTATAAAAACAATTTACCACTTCTTCATAAAATAAAATCTGGCAATGCTAATGAAGAAGCTACCACTCGAAATGACAGCGCAGCAGGTGCAATCGAATGCAGAAGTGCTCCAGAGGCTATCGAAGCTAGCACACTAGCCACATCACCATCGGCGAGGAAGCTAGCACCAGCAGGCAGTTGCAGTTTGATGTTGTGATGTTGGGTATGGCCTAGTGCTCGGTCATAAAGTCATATTGACATGCTCGTGGTGTCTAGATTTTTAGAAGTTTGATGCGTTGTACATATTGAATTGTCATACGGATTTCTTATTAGCATACTGTTCACAACTGGTATTCTTTGTAAATAGATGGGACGAGACGGCAGAACTGTTTTGTTTTTTTTTCCTCACGTCAAAATGTTGCCCCCCCTACTCTCAGAGGGTAAAATCGCCTATGAGCACAACAATAGTTTCATGTTATAGCCTAATGTTAGGTTTTATCCATTGCACATTATCAACCCCAGTGCCACTGCTTTACATTCTGGATTTGCTGCACCTAAATGAAGGCCTACGTGATAAGTGAATCAGTAAATTGCGAGAGCCAATTTATTTTTCATTAATGCTAACATAATTGCCTTTATGTCCAAAGGTGTCTTAGAGGGTGAACTAATAAATGGCCACCCATATTGTTGATAATCACTGTGGAATGTTTGTTAATTTTTCATTAATGTTCATTCATTGTATAGCCAAACACTATTCAAGACTGGCAATGACATTTCAAGCTACTGTAGCTGATTTAGTTAATTTACCCATTGAACTGGTCACCTTAAACATCATCGCAACAATTGCCCCTCATTGGAGATTTAGTAGGAACCGCCACTGCTACAGTAGGCTGTCTGATTACAACATTTAGGATTAAAAGTCACAGCAGGGCTGCAACAATGTCAACAGCATGTCCGCACCAATACAGCTTGTTGTTACTAAGAGCATGTCCACTACAAACAACACTACAGCATGTCCTCTACAACCAACACTACAGCATGTCCACTACAACTAACACTACAGCATGTCCACTACAACCAACACTACAGCATGTCCACTACAACTAACACTACAGCATGTCCACTACAACCAACACTACATGTCCACTACAACCAATACTACAGCATGTCCACTACAAACAACACTACAGCATGTCCTCTACAACCAACACTACAGCATGTCCACTACAACTAACACTACAGCATGTCCACTACAACCAACACTACAGCATGTCCACTACAACTAACACTACAGCATGTCCACTACAACCAACACTACATGTCCACTACAACCAATACTACAGCATGTCCACTACAAACAACACTACAGCATGTCCTCTACAACCAACACTACAGCATGTCCACTACAACTTACACTACAGCATGTCCACTACAACCAACACTACATGTCCACTACAACCAATACTACAGCATGTCCACTACAACCAACACTACAGCATGTCCTCTACAACCAACACTACAGCATGTCCACTACAACCAACACTACAGCATGTCCACTACAACTAACACTACAGCATGTCCACTACAACCAACACTACAGCATGTCCTCTACAACCAACACTACAGCATGTCCACTACAACCACCACTACAGCATGTCCACTACAAGTAACACTACAGCATGTCCACTACAACTAACACTACAGCATGTCCACTACAACCAACACTACAGCATGTCCTCTACAACCAACACTACAGCATGTCCACTACAACTAACACTACAGCATGTCCACTACAACCAACACTACAGCATGTCCTCTACAACTAACACTACAGCATGTCCACTACAACCACCACTACAGCAAGTCCACTACAACCACCACTACAGCATGTCCACTACAGCATGTCCACTACAACTAACAAAACAACATGTCCACTACAACTAACACTACAGCATGTCCACTACAACCACCACTACAGCATGTCCTCTACAACTAACACTACAGCATGTCCTCTACAACTAACACTACCGTCTGTGTTACCATTGCTGGGATGTCATATTACTAACTCAAATCAATAGTGCTGATGGTGATTATGATTACGTATACATAAAATATAACGTGTGTAGACTGGTATTGACATCCTTATAAACGGTGTGGTCTGGCCATGAAGAGAGAGGCTGTGATGTTTCCACTCCCTCTTGGCCAGGCAGGCCTGCATGAATCATTTATCCTGGATGGTCAGGATACCGGCCAATGAAGAGTTAGCCAGATGGGCCATTGTTTGGAGGAACACACCAGGGATACAAATTATGTCAACCCCTTTAAAACCTAGTTTTTAAAGCTCTGCTGCCAAGAACGCTCCGTAAATTACACGGTTTTCTTCAATTAGCTATCACTTTCAGGGATTTGGTTTCTTTTGTCACATATTAGGCCACTGAAGAGAAGTGAGACAAACAGATTTTGTTGGATTTACAAGGACGCCTTTATGCTTGTAGACAAGGCGCTGCTGATTTGCATAGTTAAGGAAGGGCAAGGCTAAGAGGGTACTTAAAATTCCTAATCCCCCTGTTGTTTTTCCAAAGGTCACCGAAGAGGAAGTTGTGACAAATTAGCTCAGGTTGACCAGAAGTCCTCTGGGAAACCTACTCAGAAAATGCCCACAAATCGGTGCTGAAGATCCGGTTAGCTGTAGCCGAACGGTGAAGGACAAACTTGTATGAGGTAGCTGCTTTGGGCAAGGTGCCATGTGGCTTAAAGGATTCAATTCAATGGCTGATATTTAGTATTTAGACTTGTGTGGGATGGGATTTGTTTTTAAAAAGAAGTGAAGGCCAAAGGAGGAGATTGCTAATGTCCAGAAATAATTGGCCTGCTTGCAAAGCTTAACGAGCACACTGATGAGAACTGAAGCATTCATAATGCTTTCAGGTAGCAACTCTAACTCTATCTATCGGCTGTTTCCTCTGACTTATTCATATTACAGAAAGAACTCGGGCACTTCTACATGGAGTTGATACTAAATTATGCACTGCTGCAACCAACGTCAGGGCTGGAAGCTGAACCTAACTGAACCTGCCTGAACTGAGCTAACAATGGTGACGGGCAATGGGATTTTTTGGGGGGAACACCAGTGACCACATATCCAGCCACTTTTTTAGACTGTGAGATTGGGACTTCTGAGAAGTGCTTTCACCCGCCCTGTTTCAAATGAACCTGTGTGCTAATGAGCTGTATTGTGAGGAGAACTGTGGCCAGTAATGCCTTAGCTGTGGTGTAAACAGGTCTGTGCACAACCTCTCCTTTCACACTGAGAAACATGACCATTACTGAAACAGCACAAAGCTATATTTTACTACATGTGTAATCAATCTATAATATATCAAAGTTTCACTTTTTGAATTAAATTACGGAATAATAATGAACTTTCTACAATATTCTAATTTTATGAGATGCACCTGTATGTATGTGTGTATGTGTGTGTGTGTATGTATGTATGCATGTATGTATACTGTACTTATCTACCTTTATAGTTATATTTATACTGACAGAATGTAAGTAGGTATATATATATATATATATATACAGTATATATATATGATATTGTATATATATATATATATATATATATATATATATATATATATATATATATATATGATATTATTTATGAATATCCCCCAAATTACACACATGGACTGGAATATGATGGCACTTATTTGCTGTCATATATTACATTACATTGCATTTCAGTCATTTAGCAGACGCCTTTTACCCAAAGTGATATACAGATTGTTGATTGTTGTATTTATGAGTAGGTCGTGGTATAAAGATAACAAAGTGACTGACCACAACGGCCCTTGGGTGCTTTCTATTGTCCTCTGCTTTCTATGAAGGAGGTTCTAAATTAGTTTTTAATTACTGTGTACACAATCACACAATGTATTTAAACATCTTAATTTGGGTTGTGAACTGGGCGATGTAAATGTAACAATGTCAGAATTCATTTGTAGAGTTATATATTACAGAGGGGGAAAAGAGAGAGATTATATTGTTTGTGAGAAGCTACTTATGGTTGCCCAAAACCATGCATCATTATCTACCAGTGAAAGAGAATTAAATTTGTAATAAGTCTTGGGAGGAATGTAAATTAGCATAACTCTGAACAATGTATCTGTTGAATAATTAGTTATTTAAAGCAGGTGGATGTGTTGGTGTCGCAGCTTTGTTCAACCTTGAAATAGATGGGGGAAAAAGGCACAGGAAGATCAATTAATCCCACACTCACTACCTCTCTCACTTGACTGTGTTTGGTTCACATCCCAATTGCCACAGTCACTGGATGATTGTCCTCCTCTGGCTCTGGGAACATAGAAGCATCCATTCCTTCTGGTTCCACTGCTGATGAGCCTCTGACCGCCTCTCCACTTCTACATCACCGCCTGGCGTGATGCATTTAATGTTTAACACAAGCCTGCCAAGTCATGAGAACGACAAATTATCTTCCACACCCGCTTCTGTTATGAGGGACTTGAAGTATCAGCTCTTTTTATTGTGCCTACCCACATATGAAATAGCCTGTGATATAAACACATCGTCCATTTTTCCATGATTGAGTTTGATCTCATTACCGCAGAGCAATTCCTTTTTCATAATCCTGTATATAATAGATCTCTAGTGCTGTGGTCTTTAAGGAATGGTACGTCGCAGTCACACGGCTGAATTAACAAATTATAGCTTGACATTTGTGTCGATTCAAAATGCCACTTGTGAAAGTGCTTTAACCTGGAGTGTGTTCTGACATACTCCTCCGTAAGAGATTGCCACTAAATTGCACTTGAGCAATTTAAAACTACTGAAGTCAATCAGAAATTCTACCACGAGTGTGGAAGGTACCCTATGCTACTTTTTGTCAAGTTCATATAGGTCTCTGGGGTCCCCAAAACATGTCTATCACTCAGATTAATCATTCTAGCATGCCTTTCCTCTGTTTCAGTCCTGTTCTGAACGTGCCGTTTCATGTGTCTGTATCTTTAATGCAAATGAGCTGCTGCGCCCCGCCCCCCACTCTCAACTGCCTTCAGAAGTTCAAACTATGCAAATGCCGTTAGTCTGGGGCCTTTCTCGTTCGGTGTTGTTTCGCCGGTCTAGAGCGGAAGCGCGATGACGCATCGCATAATCATCCAGTCTGGGCCGGGAGACGAACAGTTGTTGTAATGTTTTTACTGTAGGCTGCACATGGTGAAGTTTAGAGTAGATAACATTCGCGATGGCATCACCAGGCATAACACCGACGAAAATTGTAAAAGAAGATGCGAGGAGAACTACCGGTTAAGGAAAAATAAAGCAAGCAGATGTTGGAGGCAGGCTCTACAGGCTTGAGCTGGATGATGGGGCGGGCTTAAGGCAGTGAAGTAAATAGATACCAGGCTCTCCTCCCCGAGGAGAGACTGGTGACGCGAGGCAGTACTTTTCTGAGTGGCTAGTTAGGGGCCGTGTAGCCTCAGCTGCAGGTCCCACTTGTATTTCCCAATATTCTTCTGAATCTGAATCTTCGTAGGAAGTCTGACTTCCCATAATTAAAAATCACCAAACTTTGCACATAGGTCCAGTCCTATGCCAGAAGTCCTCAACTGGCATTGTGGGCCAATAGTCCTGATGGTGGCACTACAGCAACAGTCTAAAGTGTAAAACTTAATAACAAATCAGCCGTAAGTGCTATAACTTTGCAACCACTACCAAAATGTAGGCCCAAGTGAGTAGAAATGTCCATATGCTTCTAGTTGGCAGGAATTATGAAGACACCCACCACTCACTTTTTCTCAAATCTGTAAAAGTTATCAAACCCTACTCCTCACACATTTTTGGTCAATTGCTACACTGCATCTTCAGACTGTCCAACACAAACGATCTTCAAAGATTTTTGAAATATCAAAAACTGAGCGCACAGCGCGTCAAAATGTTTTACTGTAAACACTACTGTATGCAGCTACTGCAAATACTCGCTCCATAAATCTCCAGTGTTCATGAAAAAATGACAACATTTTCATGACATGGTAGATGTAGTGTGACATTTTTAAGAATTTTATCTCAAAAACTGAATTTTTGACATTATATTGAATCCTCATGTTGTCCCCTCCAATCCTATAGTGCAACAGCAATATCTCCACCAATCATTTTAATTTTGTCTCGTGTTGTATTGCCATTTTAATTTATTACTGTAAAGCAATCTGTGCATCCGTGCTGTGAAGAGCGCTATATAAATAAAGCTTACTTACTTACTTACAGAGACGTTGTTGTTGGCAACCCTGCCCCAATAGCGTACCCTAGGGCTACAACTCGCTAAATTGACTGATTGAGAGGAGACCTGTACCACTGATTGCTTGATTGGTTTCCACTTGTCTTGTTAGTCTGTGTAGATATAGCCTACAGGTAGCTCCCCTCTAGTTCTTTGTCTGTTCATTATTTGCTGTAGTTGTGCGTTGTCCCTAGTGTTTCCTGTGCCATATTTTAAGTTTGTAAACTTGTCAGCTTTGTCTTTTGTTCTCCACATGTTGAGTGTAACCTTGGTTTTATTGTTTAGTCTTTGGTTTTGGTTTTTGCCCCTCATGGTGCCTTTAACAAACATTTTGTGGAAATTGCTGGAACCTCCATGTTACATGCACCTGTGACATTCACATGAAACCCTTGTGATTGTGAAGTCAGTGTGAAACCATCTATGGCTTCTCACATGGCAGGTAGCTCAATGAGAGTTCAAGCCGAGGGGAATGTAGAATAAAAATGCTAATGCATACTCAGGCATTGTGCTGTGACATGATTTTTTTAAACAATATTTTTAATTTGTAGCCGCTACTGATTCTTCATCTTTTTTGCATCTCTACTAATGTTCTACTAATGGCCTACTAATGTTCATGCAGGATTCCTATGGTGTAAATATCTAGTTGTGCCATTTATACATATATTTTTTAGGTCAAATTGATAGCTTCTCAATTGGCTCAACAAGAACATCGGTCCCATCCCTACATATTCCAGAGGGAAGCAAAAAAACAGTTTCAGAGCAAAAGTGAGCTGTAAAAATTCTTCCCTGACCTCTCTCAACGAGACGATCGAGGAAGCTCCTGGAAAATGTTTCTATTGCATTGGCTAACAACATATACAGAGCAATAAACATGGGCATAATACTTCATAAGAGACAAGACTAACAGTAGAGTGCACAAATAGTTACAGAGAAGTTGCCTACGTGGTAGGTCATTATGTGTTAGCTATCCCTGTAGACTCTAACATGATATTAAAGTGAATCATATAACAAAGCACAGTAAGCACTTAGCAGAACAGGCTCATAGAGAATGCCACAAAGCAGATGTGGGGAAACAGAAAGCAGAGAGCCAAGGGTAAAAAGAGGTGGGGTTGGCTGGATAGGGACAGCTGATGACAGAGTGGGAAGGAGCTAGTCACAAGGAGGCAGGGGGCCTCTCCCTTGGTGATCTGAACATGATCTTCCCTTGGTGTCTATGGTTGCAAGTTCAAGCCCTGGGTGAAAAATGTGAATAAAATAATAAATGTGTTAATGTCTCCTCAGGCATTGTACTGTTTGGATTTCAGACACATGATTTTAAGATTGTTTTTAATTAGACACTACAGTTGAATAGGATTTTTTTCTCCTATATCCTCATGAATTTTTACCAGTTTAATCTTCACATAAAGAGAAATATTTTTTGTATTACACTTTCTATAAAAAAAAAGTTTAGGTATGCAAATGAGGCAATAACTCATTAAATATGTGTACATTTGCATATATTTCGGTACCTACTATCTAAACAATGGATAAAGTCAGGCTTAAAGTTTTACTTTTGTTTTGACAATATACTAAAAACATAAATATTTACAGCTGAGTTTGTGAATACAAGCTTATTTTCAAGAGATATTGAAAAAATACTGCATACACCCATTAAAAAATATTTATATTTTTAGGAACTAGTCACAAGGAGGCAGGGGGCCTCTCCCTTGGTGATCTGAACATGATCTTCCCTTGGTGTCTATGGTTGCGAGTTCAAGTCCTGGGTGAAAAACATGAATAAAATAATAAACGTGTTAATGTCTCCTCAGGCATTGTACTGTTTGGATTTCAGACACATGATTTTTAAGATTTTTTTTAAGTTAAAATAATGAGTCAGGGCAGAGACCCTCATGTATTTGTCATTTGTCGTCTCCATCCTCTTCATCCTGAAAATGCCCGGCCCCGACCCAGTGCTGCGAATAATCTATAATTCAGGTCCCCTCATATATTTATGATGATTTGACAGGCTGTGTGTGGGAGTGCAGCCTTTGATGTAAACATGCAAGTGCACAACAACAACAACAACAACTACATTTCAACCTGTAGGTCATTGCAAACTCTCATATACTACAGTATCTAACATTGCAGTACACTTTAAACCATATGACAGATACTATGTCTACTATAAAAACATCAAAAATGTTTTCTCCATTCCTCTAGTAGATTCAACATATTTAACACAGGATACAGGTCATGGAATGGGAATTCAAGAAACACGCCCCATGAGAGAAAAACAGTAAGACTACACAAAGGACAATGTAAATACTGTGCCCCTTGAATGAGCTTTACAATAACTTTTTCTTGCATTTTATGTTTTATGTTGCAACTTGTCAAATAAAATAAATGACATTAGCTCCCCCTACTCTTCACCAGAGGCACTGAACCCTCTGTGAAACAGCTGCTATACATTCACATGACAAATCCTCCATTTGAGGTAAACATACGGTAGGTGATCTCTGGTTCTCTCCGCCGACACCATGCTGCGATGCACACACAGCTGCAGAGCTACAGGTTCTCTCTATCACTGTCAACCCACCCCGCCACCCCACCCCCAACCCCACCCCCCAGGCGGCTCCTCTCAGCTGGTAGGAGCCGGTCGGGAGGAGGGGGCAGCAGGACATGCTGACCGCGGTAATGGATATTTACATGGGGAGATAAATAGTTTGCTCAGATCAGCCGGGTTCCTGTCAGCGGTGGACAGCAGAGGGGGAACAGGTGTCAGGCGTGACAGGCAGGAGTTTCTGTTGAGGAAATGGCCAGCGCAGCATGACAAGACACGCCGGTGGATCTGGGAAATGATTAGGCACAGAAGACCTCGGGTGAAACAGGAGAGGGAGGAAATTGTGTTTGAGAGAGGAGATTAATTCTAATCTGGTGGTGTAGCGCGGAGCGCTGTTTAAAGCATTAGGGTTTACTCCAGAGTGGGGAAATGTGTTATTAGAATTGACTAATCGTTGAAACTGCATTCATCTGACATATTTTATTTTGTAGGTTTCTGCCACGCCCCCCTATACCATTTGGGGGAAAAATTACAGATTCTTCTTGAAGCAATTGGTTTGTACCCAGAAGCCTAATTAGACAAAACAAATTGAAAAAAATGTAACCAAAATCTTTGCTATCTCTATTATGTAAAGTTGGTCAATTACCATTCTGCTCATAGATCCAGAGAGGCATTCCCTGTCTGATGGAGGCTTTCCTATTTCATGTCAGATCCTGTATTTAGAATCCTCTCTGCTCTCCTAAGCCATGGTTCCACATGGGAAGACCTGTCAATCATGGCTGACGCTGGAGAGGTGCTCAGGGGTCATCACGAACCAGTACAGCCTAATATCACGCTCCACAAAACAGTCAATACCATAAAGCTCATACAGCTCTGTCAAATTCCGCCCTAAAGTGCTCACACAACACAATGTATACGCATCCTCCAGATCCAATGGTTAAATTACTGTTGAAAAGCAGCCAGAGGCCTAATGTACTACTGTGAAAACCATGGTTCAGAGACCTTACTGCTCCCCTTCGGCTTTCTCCAATGAAAGACATACTGTACCTGGCCTCTTTGCCATATTAATCCTAGTAAAATTGAGCCAATATGTAATTACTGTATGTGTGTTTCAATTACCGCAGACCATTAACCGACGTGGATCGATACCCTCTCATTATCATCACATGCATAATGTCAGTCATCATGCAGACTCTTCTCAAAGTCCAAGAGTGGGCTACTTGTGGCATCCACAGGAGGTAAATCCGAGTCTGTTGGCATTCTGCAGTCTGCTTGTCGCGTTCCTCAACAAAAAAAAAGAAAGAAAAGAAAGAAAGAGAGTGATCTCTACGCTCTGGCTCTATCCTTCAGGACAGAGAAATGTATTCAGCAGAGAACAAAAACAACACCTTCATACTCCTCTAAAGTTCCATTTCTCCTAAGTTCTGTTCTAATATTCACGAGCCACGGCCTACCAGGTAAGAACAGCAAAGGTGACTTATTCCTCAAATTCTACAGATTCTGGAACATTTCCAGGAGGAGGCCAGAATAGAGGCTGTGGTTCACACCTCCCACCACTCCACAGGGCTGGTGTGATCCTCAGAGCACCTGAGGCTTTGGAATGAGGTCACAGTGGGTTAGTGCCTGCTCTGATCAGACCGCTGGCTGTGATGAATTACTGGTCCGGAGGGCCAATGTCATTTTTCCATTGATGTCAAGCCCTGTCAAGATGCAGACACCTCTCTGGGACGCTTACTTACAGTAGCGTCCCTCAAAGCCGCCTGGACTGTGTGGTCGTGAGGCTCAGTGTTGGAGGGACACCTGGCTCCAACTGCCATCAGGCTATTCTGATGAGACATACTCATCTGCCTTCTCAAATGGACTGTGGATCGATACTGTACTGTATCTTTGAGGGCTGTTGCTGTTTTTGCAGTTTTCAACATTTCATCAAAGCAAAATCTAAAACTATGTTATTGTTGCTACTGTGCAGTAGGGTTAGAAGCAATACTGAAGTTTTTTGATGAATGACATCAGGTCCTCTTGAGAATGCAAACTTTATTAACAAAATAAATACCAAAATAACACAACAGATTCTGTTGACAAGTTTGAAATGGGGAATTGCCGTAGGAGACAAATAAACTAATCTAACTTTCAACATTTTCACCAAAATGAACTGATAGTGTACAAACACAAATCCTTTTAGAAATTAGGTTTACCTCGGACATAATTCGATTTAATCAGCCATTGCTTTCATCATAGGGTCAGAGGGGGATAATGTTGAGAAAACAAGCCGATACTCTAGGGTAATTAAAATTTAGAAGATAAAGAAAGGCTTTCACTTGTTCTCCACCTGCGTGGGACTATTCTGCAATGTTCCAGTGAGACTGGAATTACAGGAAATTGATCATTTCAGCAGCTTACGGTACATTCAGTTTTGACTGGGCAAAAATGACCACACATCATATTCTGTGCCGAAATAACTGCAATATGATGTTCAGTACACAGAAAACAATTGGTAAATGCTACTAATATTGTACATAACCAATTTGCAGAGTCTTATATTTCTTGCTTTTGAAAATAGCTCATTGAGGTATTTTCAACTACGGTGAAAATAATGTGTATTCCAGTAACGTCTACAGTCTGATCAATGGAGTGCCCATGATGGGATAGTGTTACCAAATGAATGCACTGTGCATCATTGACACGGCGCGAGTGCGATACAGTGATCGTTATGGCATGCACTCACAGCGGCTATTAATACTTCAACACAATGGGGAAAGCAGCTACTGTATAAATCAGATTCCCACCAGATCATACTGTATCAAAGCCATTACTGTCACTGGAGTGAAATGATGCTAGGTTCAGATTAAATACGTCCTGCTTCAAACATTAGAGTGAGAGAGACTTTCTATCAAGCCATATCTGTTAAATTCAAAACATCTTTGTTAGACTGGGAAGTAACCTTGCCGGGTCAGATGTGATAGGTTCTCTGTATGCTCCTGTCTCTATTATTTAAATGAAATAAACAAAGAAAAACTGACCCCAGAGTCCAATGGATCTTGACATTTACTGACAATCAGTTCAATACAGCATTCAGAGTGCACTCTGCCTAATGTATAGACTTTTTAAAATCTTTATACAATTCTCCAAAGACGCCCAAAAGACGCCCATGCATTGTTCAAAAACAGATTAGCTACGAGAGCATAACATATCTTTACATACATGCATGTATGCCAGTCCAGTGCCATTCCACACCCAGACATTGGCAGGCCTAACTCATAATACTGAATCAAAAAATAACTCCCATAAGTACAGCTCCAAGGAGACTTCTCAGTCAGGGACTACAGTGAAGCTCAGTCTCACCCTGGACTCTGGTAATCCCTGTTCAAAGTGTGCTAATCCTTGACATGGAGAGCACATGGTGGGTTAAATCAACAAATAATATCATTGTTGGGGACTTACTGCTCAGTTAAAAAAATGTATTTTTGTTTTTTGGGGAGCTGCTGCCATGTAAACATTGACAGGAAGCACTGACTCCTGGCAAGCTAAACACATAGGATTAGAACAGGTGTTATGTTTCTTTGGTATGTATCACAGTTGACCAGAAACTGTGATTTATAATCCCATCTGAGATCAACAGACAACTTCTACACATGAGAGAAAACAGGTATTGTGTGAATGCAGATTTAATACTTCTTCCCTAATAGAAGGTTGGCTGTACAGGATTGAAATTTCAAGGCACTACAGTATCTGGAGTCTATTGAATTGATTGGAGAATAGATCTCCACTGAATGAATTAGGAACCAAAGCAGACACTGTGAGAGAACTAAAACTACCATTGATTCAGAGTTAATTTTATGAGGTCTGGGTTTGACCCAAAGCATACGGTGGTTTACTATTCTGTAGTTAAGGGCTCCTCCTTAATCAGGGCTGGCATATGGTACCTTTCAAGTGTGGTTTTTTACTTACCACCCTCAACAACCTGTTCATACATCTTCCATAAAGATCTTATAATAGTGTACTAACAAGTTAAGGCTGGGGGGGGGGGTTGTTTTGGTGAAGAATATTGGAGGCGGTAAGTAGCTGCTGGTTAGTGTCTGACCACCAGCACCAACTGCGGGTGACTACAATGCCCATTTCCTCAAGCCCAACACTAGCTCAAAACATTGTAAGTCACTTTGGATAAAATGACCAAACTGCAACTGTAACACATTGAGGAGATATCAGATAATACCAGGCTGAGGTGACTCATGTCCAGTACTGGTCTGTAGCAGTCTTTCAGATACTGGAGTGATTGAGTCGTGTATTTTATCACAGCTGGCTACAAAAGCTCACCAGCGTGATGGGAGCTGACTTCACCATGACATTGTTCAGTGTACTGCACCTGGAAAGTGTGTGGGGGGGGTGGGGGTCTAGGCCCAGCCTGGCTTTTCGCTGATAGGCGTACATACAGCTGTTCTTTTGATAGTTCTGGACAAATTCCATTGCCTGCCCTACAGTATATGCACTTCCCTTTGGGTGGTGAAGTAAGTTAGACACAGTGGCTTGTCTGGATATCTAGACTTATTTGATTGAGTCAGCAGGAAGCATTAAGTGTTGTCCAGTGCTGGGACTCCACTAATTTTGGCGGTAACTAGTATTTAAGTAATTACCTTTTAATTAAATAATGCCGTTACAATTACTGAAATTTAAATGATCTCATTACTTGTTACTATTACACAACGGACAACAGTAGACAGTTATCCTAGATTTGATCTAACGTTAACGTCACCCGTGCCAATGCCCATAATGATTGCAACACAGGACTTTAATAACACTGTTAATTTCATTTAAGCTACTACACATTACTGAAAAGTGATCACTAGTGACTATTGTGCAGGCCTACAGTATTTACCCTCACTGGTACAGCAGGCAGCGGGGCTGAGGGCTGACAGCTCAATAGTCAACTAGAGTTTGATTTGTTCCAAAAAATGTTTTTTTTCTTTCAAAAAGGTCAAGGCCGATGCACCTTTTTGGTACCACAACAACACACCCTATTTTTATTGTCTTGCTTCCCCCTGATATCAATTACAAAAAGGTTGTAAAGTAAAAAAACAACAACAAAGTAATAGTGTGATCACTGCCTAAGACAAGAGCAGCCTGATGTGATGCCAATTTGTATGATCACAGATAACAACTGTGATTGGGCGAAACCCTGCTCACGTCCTGTAGACAACAGGACCTGGACCTCTAATTAAATCCTTTTCCATTGATGGAATCGCAAGACAAGGTCACAACCTTCCCCAGCCTCAGACGGAGATTGTATGATTAAGTTAAGTACAGTAATCATCGTGGTTGGGATTCCATTTGCTCCGTCCATTCGGGATTGTGATTGCCTTAAATACATTTAGAACAGCTCAGTGGCCTTGTGGTTAGAGATTGAGAGGTTGGGGGTTCGATCCCTGGCCGAGTCATACCAACGACTATAAATAATGGTACTCAGTGCTTCCCTGCTTGGCACTCAGCATCACGGGTTGGATTGGGGGTAAGTCCAGGGGGTGTACTTGTACCTAAAGCTGCCTCACGCTAAAGAATCAGGAGAGAGGCTCATGCCCTATGGGCCACTAGGCTCAAAAACCATTGGTTCTCAAGGCTACTTACTTAGGCTACTTAAATACAATACCTCTACAATAACAGGACAGCTGAAGATGCTATATAAAATATGCTGTTTTTCTCATTTTAGGCTATTTGGGTGAGCAATATGCAGTGAGGGCATATATTTATTATGTTTAGGTACAGATCTCGCGTCCTCTGACCTGCCAGCGCACGTGACAACAGTAGGCTACACCAGAGCCGCTTTTAGCCTGCTACACCTCCAAAAGACTAGTGATTGGATGGCACGGCTGGTGGGCGGTATTTATACTGAGGAGTGAGTTAATCAATCAATCAATCAATCAATCAATCAATCAATCAATCAATCAATCAATCAATCAATCAATCAATCAATCAATCAATCATTTAAACTCGGTTACACACTGCGGGTTAGGTGTTGTGTCCTCTCCTCCCCAGGCTGTCCTTTTACCACCCCGACCCTGGGTGAGGGGTCACTCGGGCTTTATATCTGGGCACACCTCCAGGAGCCATGTCACCGTTTCATCATCCAAAACTGTCAGGCCACACATTCCGTTGGGTGTCCGGTATATCGGACAGTCTTGGATGACATGGTCTGCGGTTGATCTGTCCAGAAGAAGGTACAGTATTGGAGTGAGATGTAGAGTGAGACTTAAGTGAAACATCTGTATATGTTTTGAAGGCTAGAGTCGGCATGGGGGGCTCATTGCAGCAAAGCGTCCTGTTGCTCTGAGCTCCGATTGGCTATTGGCTCCCCAGTCAGCATCTAATCTCAGCTCCCTCTCCTTGAATGGAGAAGCAGCACCATAAATTACTGTACCATCTCTACACTTTATATCCTCTCCTTGTGTGCACTGAATTGTGGACCATGAATTTATTAGGCCTGTAAAAAGACCTCATCCAGTAAGTCTACAAATCGCAGCCCTCCGTACATCCTGTAGCTACTGCTCAGCCTTTCTTTGTCAGGTCAGATCACATGACCCACATAGAGGAAACAGGGTCGTTACAGTAGGGGGGACACTCTTCATCATTTCCTACACACCAGCTTGTGAGTTGGAGACACCTTGATCTCTACTTGGCTCCCAGAAAAAAACGATAGTATGACTTTCTCAGCCAACTGTCTGTGCACGGGACCCTGCCAGGGCAAAAGACATGAAATGCAGAGCAGATGGCACAATGAATTCAAAGCAGAGAGGGAGTATATCGATCATAGGGTGGCTCATCTTAGTAAGCAAACAAAGGCAGGTAGAAAACAGTTGAGGGTTTTGAAGCAGCTGCCAAGCAAAATGAATCATGAATTTGCCAACAAATTAATAACAAAAAAATAAAATAATTATGAAGCTCAGTAGCATACTGTACATCATATTGTTTGACTGCAAAATACACAAACACTCACTGTAAAACACCAGTAAAGCTCTAACAGGTGCAAGTTCTGTGCAAAGGAAGGAAATGGATCATTTGCATAAATGCACTGAAAAAGATAATGGCTGCTTATGATCACGTACAATGCTAGCATAAACATATCTTACTACTTCTTTCATTCAATTTAAACCCCCCTGTAAATGATACAATTTTCTAGTTCACAAATAATTTGTATGTATATGCTTGTATGTATGTATATAACTATGAAAATTCATTATTTATTATACAAATTGTTCCCAAGTTTCCATTTAGAAACTTGTATGGAATGGAAATGATGAAGAATACTGCAGGGATGCAAAATGCAGATCAAATATATTGTTTGGAGGCATACAGTATGTGGTTTTGTACACTCTCAGAGGTATTATACGGTATTTGCATACAGTTTCATAGATCTTTTCTGGAGTGGGGAAGCATAAATTAATCTATCTCTCAGTGATCTTTTCATACCATTTCATCGCTTAGCTTTCATATATGCTCTGGGACATACACCGTGGGACTGGAGGCTATGCTTTCCAGTGTAGCCGGTTGAAATGGCTCTGTGATTCAATGGCTCTGTGATTCAATGGCTCTGTGATTCAATCCCTCATGGTTCAAGAGCTGAGGTGGGCTTATAGGAGAAAACCAGCCTCCCAGATAGCAAGCGGATGTGTAATGATTCTGGGCCATATATGGTCCGGAACTAAGCCACAAGGGCCAGATCTGGCCTGTATATGGCCCAGACCCGCTTGCTACTGTATCTGGGCTGGGCCACACAAGCCTGTTGTGTTCTGTCCGTATCCCGCAGTTTAAATTCATCCACAATCAAAACCAATCTGTTGACTGGCAACGTAGATGACACGAGAGTAGGGATTTGATTCCCATCTGATTTGCCAGATAAAAAAGTTCATGAGAGTACAGGTTCGATTCCCATCTGATTTGCCAGATAAAAAAGATAACAAGAGTACGGGTTCGATTCCCATCTGATTTGCCAGATAAAAAAGTTCACGAGAGTACGGGTTCGATTCCCATCTGTTTTGCCAGATTAAAAAGTTCACGAGAGTACGGGTTCGATTCCCATCTGATTTGCCAAATTAAAAAGTTCACAAGAGTACGGGTTCGATTCCCATCTGATTTGCCAGATTTAAAAGTTCAGAGGAGCTGCATTTTCTATTCTAGACAAATTCAAAAGGACAGTGAACACATTCTACTCATCTCCCGTGCATTTTGTGACTGACTAGTGTGAAAAGTGTCCTCCATTCCAAGGCACCATGGTTTAAAGTGAGGCCTCGCTGATTCGCAATGCCCACCACGTCTCTCTGTTTTAAGAAGTCCTTTCAAGATTTCTAGGAGAGGGAGGTTACCATGGGAAATGGCCATCTGTAAGCTGGAAACAACAACGGTGATCCCCAAACAAAGCCGGGCACCCCAGCCGGGTGTCAATGTTACAGTGGCACTCACTCCTGTGAAACCTAATGCCGCCTTTGATGCCACCACTCTAGAGTGTGCGAGCGAGAAATCTCACTAAGAAAGAGTGTTTTGTGTGTGTGTGTGTGTGTGTGTGTGTGTGTGTGTGTTTGTGTGTGTGTGTTTGTGTGTGTGTTGTCTGTGCATGCTTATGCATGCATGTGCCTGCAGTGGTGTAGGCGTGATGTATAGGCCTATAACAGCAAAAATAACTGAATTTTTTCAGTTTTACATCATTGGTGGATAATTCTGTGGCTAACAAAGTGAGTATACATTCATATACCCTCGACCACACACACACATATATACACACACACACACAGAGAATGTGTGCGCATATTCAAGTAAACATCGGCAGGCGTCTATGCATCGTTGAGACGGCGGCAAATTGCCAAATGCGCGCCAACTGCCGCCAGGCTTCGGGCCAATGTTGAGGCCTGAGGTTCACGGGCTGTTGGAGGGGAGAAGGCACTTCATGTTCTTAAACTCCCACTTGGGGATGGAGAGTTTGGCCAGGTGGAGGCGCCGGGCTCAGGTGTAAACCGGTGGCCCGTTGGTGGCAGTGGAGTGTTCTGTCCCATGCTTGGCGGTGGATGATGAGAAGGTTGGCTGAGGGAGGTCCGGGAACTTGGGCCAGGTGGCGGAGGAAGTCGTCTGTGGTGTAGAGCATGCTGGACAGTCTGATGGAGTCCATTCTGCTGAGTGTTTCGTTTAATTTCATTTCAAACCTTTATTTATACTCGTAAAGCACTGAGGTTTCCCTCATTTACAGTGTTGACGACTTCACACAAATACATACTGTAAATAACAACAGAACAAAAACAATACACAATAAATATAATAATTAAAAACATTTACAGGTCGAAGTACAAATGTCAAAAGCCATGGATTTAAACTCTGCGATTGAAGGAATTACCTCAAGCTTTAGAGTCTGCTGTAAAGTATTCCAGGTATAAGGAGCATCATGGAAAAAAGCAGCTCTACCAAGTTCAGAATGCACTGGAGGAACCCTAAACGCACGCACGTGAACAGAATAGACGATCGGGTGGCATTTTGACATCCACCAGCAGTCCATGGATGCATAGGAAATCCGTGTCAAGGAGGGGGAGAGCCACTTTCATGGTGACAAAGTCCCAGCTTAAGCGATGGCACCTGAAACACAGCTCCACGTGTCTCGTACCATATGTGTGGATGGAGCTGCCGTTAGCGGCTTCCATAGAGGGGCCATAGGTTTCCACGGACCAGGATCCCAGATAGCAAGCGGATCTGGGTCATATGTGGGCCGGAACTAAGCCACAAGTGCCAGATCTGGCCTGTATATGGCCCTGATCGGATTGCTGTCTGGAATGTACACTCTCCGTGCGGGTAGGATGCTCTTCTCTGCGCTCATGTGGCACAGGAACCGCGTTCCGGAGATGATGTCTTGGATAAAAAGCAGCCTGTTTGCCCCGCCCACGCTCATCCCAGATAGCAAGCGGATGTGTAATGATTCTGGGCCATAAATGGGCCAGAACTAAGCCACAAGGGCCAGATCTGGCCTGTATATGGCCCAGATCCGCTTGCTATCTGGGATGGCTACTGTACCATGGAGTGCTGGCTCTGGTGCTTCCCGCTGTTGAAACTGCACAGAGATCGGCACCGCTTGGCTTCGATACCAAATTTTGTGTGAGAGAAAGAGCAGCCCACACCTGAGAGGCTAGCTGTCGGTGGCACTACAGCAATTCTAAAGTTTAAAACGTAAAAAAAATCATAAGAAATCAGCCGTACAGTACGTGCTATCACTTTGCAAACACCGCCAAAACGTAGGCCCAAGTGTGTAGAAACTTCCATGCTTTGAGCTGGCAGGAATTATGAAGCTCATCTCTCTGTTTTTCTCAAAAACTGTAAAACCCATCAAACCCTACTCCTCCCACATTTTTGGTCACTTTACACAAATTGACTGATTGAGAAGAGACCTGTACCACTGATTGATTGTTTGATTGGTTTCCACCTGTCTTGTTAGTCTGTGTATATATACTGTAGCCTCCATGTAGCTCCATCAGTCCAGTTCTTCGATTGTTCATTGTTTCCTGTAGCTGTGCGGTGTCCCTGGTGGTTCCTGGGCGATCTTGTAAGCTTTGTCTTTTGTTCTCCACTTGTTGAGTGTATACATTGGTTTCATTGTTTAGTCTTTGGATTCGTTTTTTTACCCCTCATGGTGCCTTAAACATTTTGTGGAAACTTGTTAGACTTGCGCTTTGTGTAACTTTGTGACTTCATGGTCAAGGCAGTTCTGCTGACAGACTCATGTATTTGTAATTTCTCTTCTTCCTCCTTCTACCTCATACATACTTCCCCATAGTTTCTTAGCTTAGCTTTTGGCCTTTATGCACATTTTATCCTGTGGGAAGGAGGTATCCCAGTATAGTTTTACTTTGTTGTATTTTGAAATGTGTTAGTCACCCTCTAGTAGATAAGAAATGCTTAGTACAGCTTCAAGCTAGATCAGGCCAGCATGTTCCTAATTTGTAGCAGGTACTGTCACTGTTCATATTTGCATCTCTTCATCTGACCAGTCTTGTCTGCTAATCAGTCTCACCTGTGTTTAAACCAGTCAATTCAGTCAATCAGTGAATCTATGCTCAGTCCGGAGTCCCACAAATCATTCTCATCACAGTATGTACTGTAGGCCTACTAAAATGTTTATCCAGGATTCCTAGGGTGTAAATAAGCAGTGACATTGATCATTTTTCGAATTATGAGGACTGGCGATCATCGACGCCTGTCTCCTGGATGTCTCCCGAGACATTATAGTGAACGGCTACGGCCATTCCTTTCAAATTACTGGGGTTCTAGGAATCGTCGGCCTGGTTCACCCAGACGAAAGCACAGTTCGCACGTCGGGAGATCACCACGGATTCCACAAAATACGACTATCCTGGGCGTACCAGGCCGACGATTCCCAGAACTCCAGTAATTTGAGAGGAGCGGCCTTATCCGTCATGTTCACTTAAACGTCTCTGGAGACATCCAGGAGACAGACGTGGAGGATCACCAGTGTAGGAGTTAGAAGAATAGACCAAAGGATTTCGCTCAGCGGCTGCACACAACGTGCGTCATTCACTAGACAACACAACACTGATAGACCGGAAGCACCAAGCACGTAACACCAAATGATGTGTGTGGGCGGAAATGGTCACCACAACAATCATTTTGAATTAATTATATAAAACTAGCCTGCTACAAAGTAACCTACACATTGAGATGCATCAAATGTCCATTGTCAAGCGATTTCGCAGGAACGCCATGGTAAAATTCAAGCTTGGTCCTTGAAATCACAGTTGGTGAAGATTTTTCAGGTACTTTGGTGTCAGGAGGAGGCATGCCAGTCAACAGCACACACTACTGTAGGCCTACTTTCTTTTGACAGAACACTGCAGCAGTGTGTAGAGCAAATCGGCCGGGGCCCTTTGAAGCTCAAGTTCTCTCCTGTTTGTCAGCCAGACTCCTGTGTATTGTTTAAAAGCCTTTTACCTGTGAGGACATCTGATATGGCCAGCTCAGTGGTTCCTGAAGTGTAGTCTGTCAGATGTGCACCGGGTTGTGATGGTTACGGGGACTATGTGAAATCCCCTGTCTCACGCACAAAGCTTTCTGTACCCAAGCTCTCTCTCTCTCTCTCTCTCTCTCTCTCTCTCTCTCTCTGCTCCACCCTTATATTTTCTTCCCAGAAACATCCCCTGTTATATTGATTTAATAGTGGCTAAAAACACGCCTCCCTATATATTGTCAAAAGTGATAATGTGTCGACTGACAGAGCACTGTGTGCAAGGAGTTTAACCGTTGTAACATGACCTGACCTTGTTTCAATGACAGAACATGAGGAACGTGGCGCAATAATTCTTTACAGTAGCCTAGGTGAGACGACTTGACCCTGGCATTGATTGCCAAACAACAACATTGTGTACGGCCTCTTTGTTGTGTGTGTGTGTGTGTGTGCGTGTGCGCATATGTGATGTGGGGTTAAGGTTAGTGTATCCATCCTGCTTTGCCATACTGTATATCTGTCCTTTTTAGTTGATGGATGGAGTGTCTGGGAGCTATGCAGTTTAAACTTGTCATACTGTAGATGTGTGGAACTGCATGACAAGACACCCTACGCCATAAGCCAGTAGGTATATCTAAATCCTTACAATACAATTAGGCTATTCTCTTATTGCTCATAGGGCAGCTTGATGACTCATACGTCACACCCAGATTCTGAATTTAGATTTTGAATTGTTGAATTCAGCCGAGGATATTGAGGTATTCAGTTGTTTGTGAGTGGCCACTTTAAAAAATATCCCCTACAAAACGGAGGCTTGAGTGTAGGTGTGTCTGTTCCTCTCGAGGCTGAATGTATTCAACTGTTCCTGGAGTCGGCACTCGGTCGGCAGCCGGATGGTGCTAGAACTGCTCACTGCACCGCACGAAGGCGCTCAGAACAGCACATCACAGAGGAGAGGCGCGCTATTTGTTGCGGAGCTAGAGGACACCGCCGGCAGCATCTTGTCATTTCAACATGGATTTGGGAATGAAAAGACACAGTGGAATGATTGTACGGCTCGCAATGCTTCTTTGCTACTCATATGAAGCAATTGGAAGAGGTGAGCACTGTGCGTTTTTTCCAAAGAATATTTTGTCCCATTGAGGACTGTTGTGCGGAGCGGGATGTTCTAATTTGTTTTATCTCTCCGTGTTGTGTGAACTTTACAGTATGTTACCATACGGATATTAGTTTCCTTTGGCTTGAGTCTTAGAAACCTTTACGGTTTGGATATCGTGAATTATGTTACTTTTCCATAGATAAGTCTATTGATCTGGTTGCTCGCGTAACCAACTAATCCACCTGACCTGTCATGATCACATAGTTTGCCTCTGCGTTTGCCTCTGCGTTTTATGTTTTACGTTCTGAAATTCTAATCCCCTCTTTGTAGCCATGTGCGGAGGGCACCCACTGTAGCGGATGCTGAACTTGGCTATTGCGCATTCAGTCATCCAGAGTCAAATGAAAACTGGTTCTTATAGGGTTATTGTGGTTTAGGCTGAAGCAACACAATAGAATGGAGGCTAACCTGCTGTAAATGTAGCTTTAAGTATCCGTAATACCACTTACTATCACATTTGAAGGCAACCAACGCGTCGACTAAAGAACGAGCAGCTGCTTTCGAAATAACCAAAAGTCGCACGCGCAGGCCGAAATACACATACTCGTCTCATCAGTGTCTGTTAATATAAAGTAGGCTCTGCGGAATACAATGAAGAATTTAAATACACTATGTAAAAGCGTCATACCAGCCACAGTAGGCCTACTAACATAGCCGCCGATAGCCGAACTACTTCTATTCGGACGATGTTGTCCGCTGGCTGTCCAAGCATCATTACGCACGCCGTGACTGCAGTATAAAACGCTGGGATTCCAAAGATCATGACAGGATCAACGAGACCTTAATAGTCACGTCACGTTAGACATAAAACTGTGTAGTCTGTATGGATGTATGCAAGTCTGTATGGATTATTATATTCATATGGTAGAGAGAGAGAGCTGGAGAAAGAGACAGAGAGAAAGAAACTGTCTGTGCGTGTGTGTGTTTCTGAGAGATGTATGGATTATTATATTCATATGGTAGAGAGAGAGAGAGAGAGATGGAGAAAGAGACAGAGAGAAAGAAACTGTGTCTGTGCGTGTGTGTTTCTGAGAGATAGATCGAGAGAGAAAGAGGCAGTTGGTGGCAGGCGTGTAATGAGATGCATCTGTATTGTAATTGGAGCAGATGGCTCTTAACTTCTCCAGCCCTTAGCCCTGCATTGCCTCACTACACAGCACATCCCTGAGTCACAGGAATGCCTGCAGTGTCACGGACTCCGACTGCCTTGCTCTCTCTGCCTGCACAGCACACACTTAGCATGCATGTACTAGGGTCAACCTGGCTAGAATAATAACACATTTGTTGGTGCTTTCTGACCGGGTGAAGGGCATTTCATTTTGCATTAATTACGATGTTACCAAATGCCAATCAGACCCAAGGATACATATTTTAATTTTAATTTACCGATTTATGTTATGTGTTTGTCCCGAGGGGTTAGTTCTTGATGTGATGTAATATTGGTACGCTCACTCTCGACTGTACATTGGAATGGGCCTAAATCAGGCAATTGACATTGACATCAAAGTTTCCTGCTATAAACTGCAGCTGAAAAAGTGACAGGTGTTGATGCTAAGAAGTCTCTCTGTCATCTGTCCTTGTGGATGGTGTCACTTGTGTTAAAAGGTATCACTGCACATAAGGTCCCCAAAAATGCTGCCTTTGCGGATGTTGATGCTCCTGTTCCCTCTCAATCCTTGACAAAGAGCCTATCTGAGCTTGGTGACTCATACATTGGAACATGACCCCACTATATGATATTAGCCACAGAATTGCTTGTGCTGTTCTTGTCTCCATACTAGGTTTAACGTCTCCTTGGTTGTGTTGTGCCATGTGGTAGGTGGGACCATATCTACAACATACGGATATGTCTGGCCCCTGAGATGCTGGGTAGCCAGCAGGTTGTTTTCAGTGGTGGGTCTTTGAGTGGGAGGTTTAATCAAAACACTGCTGTGTTCCCTTATAGAAGTCTCTGGAAGCTGTGCCCGCTGCCGAGACAGTGCATCACTTCTCTGCTGCAGAACCAGCAGTCATCTGTTTATAGTTTGCTCCAAGTGACCCACTTGTTCTTTTTTTTCCTTTTCTGCGCTTTCACAGTTGTAAGAAACAAAATATGGCCGCTCTGTAAGCTGCTTCTATTTCACGAGGCGAGGAGACTGTCGTATGGTGCTCAAGCTGTGAATTGGATTTTGACTTGTAAACATCAAAAAGAGTAAATGTGCGCACATCCGATCCTGTTTTAGGCCAGGTGCTGGATCAATATGTAGAATAACTTGAAGGTTGAAAAGATCCGCACACTGAATTAATACTCCCAGTATTCCCAGTACTCTTTTATTGGCTACAAACAACGTCAGACCTGAGCAGTTGAAACGTTGTTTGTAATAAGAGTCCTGGGTGAATTAATCCAGTGTGTGGATCTTTTCAACCTTCAACTTGTAAACATGAGACATAAATTCTTATAATCAAAATAATGAAAAGATTATGTTCTGAGGTTTAGTACTCTGCAACTCTCTGTAAGTGCCGGTAAGCCCATCTGTACTGTAGTTGGAAAGGGATTCAGAGACATACAGTAACATGTTTTACACATGCTTCTTCACGTGTGGTACATTACCATACAAATCACCGAGACGGGTAGAAAATAACCCTGTAGACAAGAGAAATCACACGTGATTCACACGACGCATCGCACGCATGTTAAGTTGATATGGTACAGTAACTGTGTAGACTGTGTCAGCCTTGTCCAGTCGCACCATCTGCAGGTGGCCTTGTGTCACCTGTCCCAGAGGAACCCTGGCTACTCCCCGGTCCTTACCAGGGGTCTCTGAGCCTGTTATCTGTTCTCAGCGTTGATTTGGAGCCACTGGGGCATGTTCAAATGTTCACGCTCAAATCAGGACCCTAAAAAGATAATGCCAGCGTACCACACAACTCCTAGCCTACTGTAGGCGTTTCAGCACTGAGAACAGTGAATCACTGTCTCTTGTAGTCAGTGTGTGTGGGGGGTGGACATAACTGTGTTGTCAGTTGGCTAGACTCGCACAGGCGATGAAATCGATTACAGGATGGTTGTGTGGGCAGACAGTCTGTGGAACAAAGGGGGGGGGGGGGGGTCAGGAGTCAGGTGTCAGGAGAGGTGACTGTTGTTCATGAGAGAGGAGCTGACTGAGGGGTGGAAGCTACGCATTCAACGTCGTTTTGCACGTTTTGATTTAGACTCAGACTTCAGGAAATGGCTCCCCTGTCCTCCAATATTGGCCCACTAGCCAGATTAATCCGGTAGAGAGCACGCCAGGAGTGGAGATGATGCATATTCGGGGGCAGTCAGACCATGCAGGCTTCATATGGGCTGTCCTGTCCTGTCACAATTGATTACTTCTCAATGAGCTGGTTGTTTGTATTGTGAAGAACATAAACACAGTGAATAAAATCAATTTGGTGCGAATGTGTGGCGCCTTTCCCAGCAAAGCCCACACTGTCCATTAGGATTCATGAGAGGGCGTCGGTGCTGAGGGCCGGAATGAGGGGAAGGGGAAAGTAGAGGATAAATCGGTCTCATATTTCTTCTTTACTGTCATTTATGAAAACGCGTGTAGGAGACGTCAGACCATGAATGAGGATCTTATGAAGTCAAGGTTATACAAAGGTAACACTGCTATTGTCGTTTCTCTTTTTTCTTTACCGCGTGAACTTCGGGCCGCCAGTCATGAATCTAGATTTATTAAGGCGCCTAGCAGTATTTAAGAGCAAAATTGACAGATAACTGCAGTCCATCTATCTGTGATCCCGGCCCATTCAATTCTCTATTTGCCCAAGGCCAATCCACTCAAAAGGCCGCCATCCAAAAATGAACTCATTCATCAAATGGCGCTGACATCATCATAGATGAGTTGGTCCTGGACCAATAATCTATCATGCATTCTTATTCTCTGATGTGCGTTCTGTTAAACTTCAAAGCTTTAGTTCTGAACCCAACTACAGAACACTTTTCAAATTCCCATTGAGAGACCTTCATTTCAGTGTCTACCGTTATCATGAATCATAGAAATTGATCAAACTTTAGTGAACTTACTGTTGACCGACAGAACAGAAGGGTAAAACTGACAACGGTGCCCAAGGACTGCGGGGTAACCCTGAGCAGAGAAGGGAGGCGCATAGGTACCCCAGCAAGCAACGAAAAGACAGCGAGGTGAGGAACCGAGGAAGGAGGGAGGGGGTCAGTCACAGCTCCGGTCCCGCTGGTCATCCTCCAGCTACCAGCCCTTTAGTGACATTCTGGGCTCCGTCTCCCATTTCACCCCCCAATGGTTACTCCCGGGAGGTGAGAGAGAGCGGTGACCTCGCTACCGAATCTGAACGAGTCGAGGAGCCCGTATCCAACTCTTTGCTCATCTGCTTCCTTTTCCCTTCTTAGAAGCCGAGGTTACCTGGACACTCAAAGCCTAAAGCTTAATTTATTCTCAGTCGACAAGTGTCAACCGACATTTAGCATTTATACTTAAGCGAAGTGTCTGATCACCTCCATGGTAACTTGCCGACGCATGACTTATTGATCCATGGCAACGAACGTGCCTTCCATCTAGCTATCCAATCACAGCTGTGTGACGAAAGTGATGGCGTGATTAGAAAGTTTGGTAGGTGCAAGACTCCCCTGTCCGACACAAAAAAAGTGTCGACAGTGAGGTCATTTCTGTCTGTCGACACTTTCAAAAGTGTCGTTCGACGAAGTATAAATTGGCTTTAACAGTTTTTTTTGTGTGGAAGAGGTATACAGTTGAAGTTCAAACACCAGAAAACTTGCTTAGCTAAGGTAAAGACTTGCTTGGGCAGCTACAGTATCTCTGTAAGTCAGGGCTCAGGCAGCATTATCTTGTGTAGGCTTCACTGAGGTCACACTCGCCACTTTGGCACTCGCGTGTGTCCATCTACTTTTTAAAAAGTAGCATCAGTCATGAGACCTCATCTGTAAACATGACTTGGTGAGCTATTCTGACCCTCTGAAGATGTCTGTCGTTCAGGTTGAAAGCTACCTATTGATCTATTGAGATGAGAGGGATTCGACAGAGACTGCAAGGTTCCTCAGTTTGTTGATGTCAAGAGATGAGAAACATAACACTGTGCCTGCGTGCGCTGTTGAGGCAAGTGTCTATTGACTGGTAGATTGATTGACTTTAAGCCCATGCTCACATGTGTAGGTTAACTGAAGCGAGGCTCGTCATCTCTACATGTAGCATGCACTCTACATTATATGCATATTTGTATTTATGTGTGTACCCGTATCAGAGTTGGAATCCCTTCCCAGATAGCAAGCGGATGTGTAATGATTCTGGGCCATATATGGGCCGGAACTAAGCCACAAGGGCCAGATCTGGCCTGTATATGGCCCAGATCCGCTTGCTATCTGGGTTGCGGACATGGGAAAGGAATCCCTTGAAAACACGGGGAGAACATGCAAACTCCGCACACACAGGCCCGGGGGATACCCCACATGAGTACCTGCCAACCCCTGAGGAGATACCCCTCATGAGTCCCAAGCGGGAATCAGGAACTCGGGACCTTCTTGCTGTGAGACGACGATGCTAAGTACTGCGCCACCATGCCCCTGTCAGATGTTGTGTCTGTAATCTCTTTAATGACGTAAAACCTATGATGGACGGTGACTGTGTGTCTGTCTTCCGACTGTATGCCAAATATCCAAAAATCTAAAATGTAAAAAAAATAAATCTATATCGAAAAAATAAATGACAAAACCGGACAACAGTATGAAGTTGATATGTGGCAGGTGCATTGCTCAGGACCCAATGTGCCGAGCAGGCTCAGACAATTCATTCAACATTTTGGCTAGTTTTAAAATAATGTCATCACTGATGTTACACATGTGGAGGCGGAGTAACACAATAGCAGCTTGGCTTGGTGGTTCGGTTTCCCTAGAGTGCAGTGTCATCAGTGTATGTAATGCGAAATACGAGTGTCTTGTAAGTAAATGAGGAATTCATGCAGTTAAAGTTAAGTCTCTGAATATTCATATCAGGTCTTCCGGTCATATAAAACTAACAATACCTGTAGTTTTCACTCGGTGTACCTCTAGCATACTGCTACTGTCTGATGTGTCTCTTGTTTTGTATGTGAAACGCTCACTGACATTTTCAGCACCTCCAGTAAACTCAAATATCCTCAAATATACTATATATAATATGGTAGAAAGACGAACTATATCTCAAATTTGAGCTAAGACCTATATGAATGTCCAGAATGTGATCAAGTATAGAATAGTGAATTGCACTTATGCTAAGCTAAAGTGAGAGGTGCCTGTGGTAAAATTAGTGAGTATTTTTTCTACCAAAGATAGGTTTATGAACGGGGTCTGCTGTCATATCTTGAGATTGTCTGTGGGCAAAGAGAGAAGAGAGAATTTCGAATGGGACCCCATTCCACCATGTTTTTAAGTTGGATAAGAACCACGTCGATCCCAATCTACTACTACAACTTGGGCTCTAGTCTACCCTAGCTGTCCCAAACGTCCCACAATGCCTTGCGTTGTTATGTAACATTGCCTATTATATATAACTCCTAATATAGCCTATTACCTACATGTAACACAACTCTAGATTTGAAGTAAACGCAATCACAAATGATTTTAAATGAATGTGTCTTTCTCATGAATATGTCCGTAGGCTACTTAAGACTGCTCTTTGTTAGTAGATTATGTTCTTATTTTCCACATGTGAGAACATTGGTGAATGCCAGAATCTTCTTGGAAACGGTGTAAGTGGAGTTTAAGAAGAAATGCTTCTTAAGAAATTATTAATTACGTTCGTGAATGAGGCCCATTGAGTCTACGCCTGTCATGAAATGTGCTTTATAAATAAACTTGACTTGGCTTGACTAATTACACTCAGAAGTGTAACAGAAGCTAATTAGGCCATTAGCCAATTAAAACAATGCTCACTGAATATGCTCATACAGTATGTCATGAATGAATAGGGGTCTTCCTGGATCCTTTTGTGGCATCGCTCTCTGTTTGATGGTCAGTCGTGGCACAGGGATGCTGTAGCTCAACCCTGAAACTCTTGTACAGTGGAAACTTTAAATGTAAAATAAAATGGATTATTGGACTGCACTAGCGACATGTACAGTAGATTAAACACTTTTCACATGAAACTGCTGCTTGAGCAAAATATGACACCACGTCAAGTGAGGAGTGGGGTGCTGTATTTGACGAATATTACTTCAAAGTACTTGCACCCCCCCCCCACACACACACACACACACAGTAACACACACCCCATACACACTCAATGTGAAGTGCATTGACTGTCTTGTGAGACGACTGTGGTTGTCATTTATTCCTCTGAACCCTGCTGAAAGCCTCCCTTTGCTGGCTTCCCAGTGGGCCTGTCAGGGGATTTGTGTTTCACAGACACCGAGCGTTGAACATTTAGAGACATGATTATCTTTTCTGGAGAATTTTAAAAATAGGAGGGCCTATGGTTAAGTGTGTCCTCAAGGATATCTGGAAGACTAAACATATCCTAGAGATTCAGCCACTGTGGAATACAGTACCCACATATTAGACCTGTGTACCTATACACTAGACCTGTGTACCTACACACTAGACCTGGGTACCTACACACCAGACCTGTGTACCTACACACTAGACCTGGGTACCTACACACCAGACCTATGTTCCCACACACCAGCCCTGTGCTTCTCCTCCCTGGAGGTTGTATGTAAAATTCAGGAGTTAGTGCAGTGATGGATGAGTGAATGCATTAAAATGAAATGGTACAGTTTAACACGTCAGATGAGTGTTCATTTTCCTGTCATGTCATGTGGCTCTGCTGTATGCATGTTTAAATGTACTGTGGTCTACGGAATGTTGCATCTTTGGTAGATACTTGAACAGATACTGACAGTGCTGTGCCTCACTTTAATTACCTAATTTATTATATGATTTGCAGAAGTTCAAATTGTTTTGTGATAGAATGACGATGCTACAGTATGACGAACAGAAATAATTGCTGCACGAAGCCAGACTTAACCTGAAAGTTCATTCAGGAATTGCAATTAAAGTGTGTGTTCTCTAGCTCTCTGACAGCTGGTGGCACTTGTTCTTATCGACAGTTTTTATTGACGATGACTGGGATGTACAGTTGGTTGACTTACAATAAGTAAATTTGTCTAGAGTAAGTCACTTAGGAGAAAAGTGTCTTTTAAATTACTAAAATGTAAAAATTAGGGCTGTCAATCAATTAAAAAAAATCTGATTACATCTATAATTGAAATATCATCTTTTGGGGGCTTTTCTCAGTAAAAAATATATGCAATTAATTGCAATTAATTAATTGTAAATATACATGCAATTGATTAATTAGAAATAATACTACTACTTATAGTACATACATTATAATAAAATATATTATAAATGATACAAATATTATTGTTATACAACTCTAGATTTAAAGTAAACGCAATCACAAATTATTTTAAGGCAAGGCAAGTTCATTTGTATAGCACATTTCAGCAACAAGGCAATTCAGTGTTTTACATGAAACATTAAAAGCATAAAGACAAAGTGCAACACATAAAAGATCATATAAAACGAAATGCAAAAAAGGACATTTAAAACAAAATGCAAGAAAAATAAAATACAGGAATAAAGGTTACTGTGCAGTGTATGAATTAATAATGATTTGATTTAATAAAAGGTAGCGGCAAAAAGAAAAGTATTCAGTATTGATTTAAAAGAACAGAGTTGCAGCAGACCTGCAGTTTTCTGGAAGTTTGTTCCAGATATGTGGAGCATAAAAACTGAACGCTGCTTCTCCATGTTTTGTTTTAACTCTGGGGACAGAAAGCAGGCATGTGCCAGACAACCTGAGAGGTCTGGATGGTTCATAACGTAGCAGCAGATCAGAAATATATTTTGGTCCTAAACCATTCACTGCTTTATAAACCAACAGCAGTATTTTAAAGTCAATTATTTGACAGACAGGAAGCCAGTGTAAGGACCTCAGTTTAAATGAACGTGTCTTTCGCACTAACTCATAAAACCCCAGGTGCATTCAAATTCAGCGAACATAGCAACATCACAAACACTTTTTTCAGTTAACTTTCGGTTTGCCACAGACATTTGCAAACATAAGATAATAATCTGAGAAGTCTTGAATGAATTAATTGAATAGGCTACCGGAGGCCCTTTCACTTGAAAGTGTATACTGTTGTAAGGTACTAGATTGAAAATATATCAGCCTGAAAATTATCATTGATCACAGAAGGACTCTCAGTTCATAGACAACATGTTAGCCATGAATGTTCATTGTTCACCTCTGTTCACTGAATTCAAACGGAGCCCAGTAGGCCTATAATATAAAATTGCATCTAAATTGCCTTGTTAGTAATAAAGCGCTTACTTCAGGCTTAGCCGTCTGTTTCTCCCAGGTGACTTGGTGTTTCCATTTCACCTTCTCGATCCTAAAAGTCGAGGACGCGTTTGTGCCGCAAAGCTTAGATGTTACGTGGCAACAGCTGCTTTGGCCTCCTCCTCCTCAATAGTTTACTGTAGGTTTCAACTCTTCCTTTCTGTTCGTACAGATGGCCACATATGTGTGATTCCAGCAGTAGACTTTCAAAATCCAAATGCATTTCAGCCACATTAGCCCTAGATGAGCAGCACAGTCGAGCTACTTTATTTTGTATTATTTGTAACTTCCTGAGTAGGCTTTTAGAGGCAGATGACCACCACACCCTGAGCAATAAATCCAGATGACAGAGAACCAATGAACAAACAATTTGATTTCGCAAAGATGATGGAAGAAATGGTGCACCAGTATTTAAGTTATGGTGCTGAGGTGTGGTGAAACACCAACAATTTTTATCTAACATTATTTCATTAAAAGGGGCATATGACTTTGGCATAGGAGTCTGGTGAGGAGAGGCTTCGGGCAGTCTGGTGATGGAGAGAGCCTGGGACAGAGGCTGGCGACTGTAGACTTTGCAACAGAATGTGAGACAACAGAATACAGTGTATGGCCTCTGACATGCTCAGAAAGGATACTTTAGTCACCCACAAACATACTGTCTCACACACTCACCTCAAAAGAGAGGGCACAGAACTTGGAATGTCTGAGGCAGAGTCTGGTGAGGAGAGGCTTGGGGCAGTCTGGTGATGGAGAGAGCCTGGGACAGAGGCTGGTGGTTTTAGACTTTGCAGGATTGCCTGTGAAAGACAAAATGGCAAAGCAGCACACCGCTCTGTCAAACTAGTGTAGAGTAACGTCAGTCTAGTTTGCTGATTAGTTAGCTAGCATCCACACATTTAAAAAATTGTTGGTCATTTTACAAAGCCAACTAGTTGCTAGCTGCTATTAATGCTAGTGAATCATATCATGTTAGGTTATGGAGCTAACTTTATAGCAGATGTAAAACGTTAGCTACTATGTGCTGCTGCACTAGCTAGCTAGCTAGCTAGCTAACTACTACTAGCTAGCACTGTCTAACAAACGTTAGCTAGCAAACGTCACCTGCTTGCTAGCCATCTATTTATTAAGGATGGAGATCATAACTAACAAAAAATCTTCCGATCTTTATGGCAATTACAACTAATCGTATACTAGTTAACATGTTGCACTAGCGTTAACTAGCATAGCTAATGTTACTAGCTAGCACTTGTTAACTAACGTGAGCAAGCATCACCTGCTCATCCATTTATCAGACATGGAGATCATAATAAATAACCTTACAGTTTTTATGACAATAAGCTACACTAATCTTAGAAAATGTAGCTAACTAACACATTATTTTACAACGACAAGTACTATTTCATCATCATTGCTAAATAGTGAGATGGCATCAAGCAGCCTCAACTTACCGTGTTTGAGGGTGCAATGAGACAGACTGCAGTCCAGCTTGGGGAAATATATTATTTCTTGATTGGCTAGGGGCGATAATATCTTCAGCCCCATGAGATATTTTTCATTGGCTAAGGGTTACTATCCCGTTATGTTCTCGCTTTGTTGAATGCACTGGAAAGGGTTGAAAATCTATAGCCCCTGGGCTAATGTCTCGTCTCATTCACAGAAGAGAGATATAAACAAACATAATGGTTTATATTTTATATATTACACGGTATTGTACTTTTTAAACCACCAGGCCATAACTTTGATGACCACAACTTTTTTGAATGAGTAATTATTATGTATATATATTTAAAAAATAATAATAATAAAAACTTTCACTTTTCACCACCGCCCATCGCTCTATATTGACCAGCCACCACTGTACAGTACTAAGCTGAATGCTAATTGGGGAAGTGACCCTTTAACCCATCCAAGCCGTCTACCTCCAGGAGCAGCCAGGAGCAATGGGCAGCCTCACCAAGGTGCCCTGTTTGTTAAACATTATGAAACTTGTGTAAAGCTACTATATCAATGAGTCTGAGCAACATATTTGCCAATACATCTGTGTATATTTGAAACTATTGTGCCTCTTGATACCAGCTTGTAGCTGCATTGAAGGATGTAATTTACAACACTTCAATTAAGCCTTTGTCTTCTACCACCGCAATTGACCTGCAGTCCATAGCAATTCATTTTGTGACCAAGATTGTAAATTTGTCTGAGGTAGACTTAGCCTGCTCATTCTGTGCTGCCTGCTCTCTGTACCCTACGGGGTCCACTAGGCAAAATTAAATATTATTAAAAAGATTAATAATAATACAAGTAAAATAATAATAACAAAATAATAATACTAATAATACTTTTTAAAATATTAATTTGTGTTAATTACATGAATATGTTAATTTCTGCATTATTAATTGATCTAATTAATGCATTAAATTGTCAGCCCTAGTAAAAATGTTAATGTAAACTGAACCACTGACCTCACCACTGGGATAGTAATTGTGTGAAATTGCTTTATTTTCTTCTGACAGAATAGAGAAAGGTAAGGTATGTAGAAATTGTAGGGGTGGGAGCTATGCCCCCCCCAACCTCCACCACCACCACCACCACAACCGCCCCATTGCTCTCTGTAAAGCGCATTGTGTTGTCTCTGTGTATGAAATGCGCTATACAAATAAAGTTGGATTTGATTTAATGGTAAATATGTATTCTTTTCATTAAATATCGAATCATCCAATCATCCATTGTACGTAGCAGCCTGGAAGCAATTTGTTTAAACAATGTCGCCTGAAACATTCCTCACAGAATCTGAATAAGATTGATAATAAGTTACATGTACGGTTTCTATGAATTTTCTTGGTTGTGCTCTGAACAAATGTGAGCCTGCTGTCTGCCTCAGGCCCCTGCTGGCTGTGCTGTGATGCGACTTGAAACTGGCAGGATAAAGTTTCCATGTAATTAGGCTTCTAAATGTTAACTTATTGGAGCATATTATTATTCCTTTGATCCCTGTTGCTCGTGTATCTCTGTGCGGTCACCCCGTTGTTGTGCTGTTATTGTAGAGGTCCAAATGAGAGGGTTAAATTGTGTGTATGTCATTTCAAAGACGGAGATATCTGGCATGCAGGGGCTGATTTATGCATTAATGCGTTGCACAGACGTACCCTCATTGTCTAGCATTGTTTACAGAAACTGGATCTCTTTTGGAAAGCTGGACTTGGCGGGTGCCATGGGCATGCCAGGTGTGTTTAAAGGAGATGACAGGACGCGTGACGGATCAAACAGTCCTCTGTTTTGTTACTGTTAAAGGTACCCAATGTAGTTTTTGACCACTAGTATGTGCTCTAGAGCAAATTTGAGAAGGTGGTCCCCGAAAATCGCGTACTACGTCATTGCGGAGCACATAATAGTGACGTTTCACACATCTTTGTTGTTTTCAAAACATTAGCTAAATATAATTTTGCGAAGAAATTACAAGGTAGGAAAGACATTCAAGTGATTCAACATGTTTATTAGACTACAAGGAACCATATAATCGAGGAATTTTGAAAATAAACAAAGAACAGATTGTTTTGATTCACGTTTCGTTGGGTACCTTTAACTTTATTTGAGTTAATTTATTAACGACTCCCACAACACAGCCAGTGGCGTCCACTAGGACAGGTGCCTGAGGACAGAGAGAAACAGAACAGAACAAAGTTTGGAGAAAAACAAATGGTTAAGTAACAGAAGTTTGAGTTGTACTTAAGTAACACAGGTTGTTCAGTGAGCAAACTTGCTGGAGGACTTGTGATCCAAGCGTAAGCTACAGTGTAGCATTCACACCTCAATGTGTCTATCTTTGAAGAAGAGCTTAGTGGCTTGAAAGATGCGTGGGTTTCAAACAATGGCGGTTCCTGACAAATCTCCAAAGGGGGGCAACTGTTGCGATGATAGTGTTTGGCTCTACAATGAATGAACATGAATGGAAAATGTATGATTCCACAGGGATCATCAACAGTATGGGTGGCCATTTATCAGTTCACCCTCAAAGACACCTTTGGATGTAAAGGCAACTACTTTAGCATAAATAAAAAAACAAATTGACTCTCACTATCATCTGATTCAGTTATCACACAGGCCTACATTTCATTTAGGTGCAGCAAATCCAGCATAAATAGCAGTGGCACTGGTGTGGATAATGTGCAATGGATACAACTATTTAGGCTACTTATTACTGTACATTTACATCTAAAAGTGTGAGTATTTGTTGTGTAGGCTACTTTTATCTTTCTATTTCATTTGACATAGCCTGCTGCTACACACAGTCAAGATTTTACATGTAAGTCTATCAGAACAACCTGGACGATTTTCCACCAGACTAAAACGTCCAAAAGAGGCAGTTCTCCACAGAACACGACTTGACGCTGATTGGACAATGATATTCAGAATCAAGACAAACTACTGTAGAAGCTACTAGCTTCTAGTAGAAACGGATAGAAAAAGATCCCCCTCTCTTTTCCCTTTGGTGGTGCGTCGCCCATATCGCCCTAATGAACCAGCCGTCGCTGGTTTCAAACCCAGTTTCAAACTTTTGTCATGTGACATGACAAAGAGAACCGCAGAGGAAGAAGAAAGGAACATCTGTCTCCCGATGGTACACAGTTCTGTCTTTGGGACTCAAACTAGGCCACAGACTAGCGATCATGTAGGACAAAAGCCCCAATAAAGTGCATCCCTTTAACCACAACTAGACAGAGCTCAGATTTACATACTGCACAGCCTGCTCAATTATTATACTCTCCTGCTCAGTGGCTCCAAGTACCGAGCAGGGAAAGGCAGCTGAACTCCTCTAGATGGGAGAGTAGGTCTTCATGAGGCCTATTATGGCTGCAGCTATCATAGACCCTCAATGACATACACTTGTGGTGAAGAGCCGAGAGTTTTACTTTTTGGGTAATAGCAGTCAATCCCACTCCACAGCAGTTGTCCGGACACTATGTGCCACTTCTGCAGTGCACATGGCTCTCACAGCCTGCTTCAACACTGCCCCCTCAGTTTTCCACAATGACCATTTATCAAGCAAATATGAAACTTTGTTAGGAAGTTACTTTAGGATTTACAGCGATTGATTGGAAGCTACTGACAGGCACACATATTTTCGGCTCAATCGGGCTAAACAAGTAATCTAGTTCAGTATTCGGGACACTTGTGCATTTGGGCGTCTACGTGTTCCAAGCGTACAGTAGAAGGCGCTGTGCTTCCTGTGGCAGTCAGTCTTGAGCATTAACCACAATGGGTTGGCCAACAGCCCAATTCCACGCTCTCAATCTGGCCAATTAATTCTCTGCCAGGGATAATTTAAACAGGCACTGAAGAACCCCTGTGATGTTGCTACATGCAGTTAGCACATTATGGTGTGTTGCTGCTACAATACTGCTCTGCCCTTCAGTCTATACTGAGAAAGGTCCCATGCGTCAAGATGGGACAGGATGTCGTGGAAATAAATAAAAGCGATTTCTGCTTGAATTGTGTGAAATGATTATTTTCTGGAACACAAACAAGCACCACCCTGTGCCGCTCGGGTTCCTTTTGCTAACTTCGCTTGGTCTGCATTCCCATACACCTCAGAAAGACGAGCACTGACTGAACGCTCAAGTCTCAGTGAGTACGTGCCCTGAACTTTTCCCCCTACCCTCTCCATTCTGTTGGCTTGCCTGTGGAGTGATGGATCCTGGTCATCAGTATTCACTCTCCACCTGCATCATCTGGACAATGGGCCAGTTTGTTATTTCAGCAGGAAGTTGTCCTGGATACTGGAGATGGATGAGGCGGCGCCATGGATGTATTAGGGCGGCGCAGACAGGAGACTGACTCTCTCCCTCCTCCGTGAGCTCCTGCCAAGATCCAACGCTCTTATCAATAGTGATTAAACACATTTGCTTGGCTCTGGGTCTACTGACAGTCAGGAGAGCTGTTTTTAAGGGGTGAATGTGTCGTTATTATCTGCAGTATGGCACCCTATTCAGGACAGGGATACGCCATGTACAGAGAGATGATGTGTTATGAAAGATACATTTATCTTACATTTTTGTGTTATCTTACAGTGTATTTATACACTCAGCTCTTAATTGGAGGGTTTTACTGATGTTGATTGGGATGCATACTACTGTCGGCTCACTTGCTCTAGACAAATGTACTTATTAGTTGCTTTGCATAAAAAATGCTAATTTAAATGCCAAGTTACTGATTGCTCATTTAAATGCCAAATTACTGAAATGTAAATGTAATTAAAAAAATATATATATATAAAAAGCATTATCAAGTGATTTACAAGGTTTGGGTAAAAATGTAGCCAGGAGTGCAGTCTACATTCGACAAAGTTAGTTTTTAGCACAAAAAGTTAAGTTGAGATTGAGTGCTGAGGTTAATTGAATGAGTCGACCATGTATCCATCCTTGACTTACCTCTAATTTCTTCCACACTATTTGTGCATGAATGATCCCGGAGGCAGGGACAGCTCTTCAATGCCAGAATCCACTGAGAATATAGCTTGTGTACCGAAACACTGCTCTTTTTGTCAAGTTTTTTTTCCAACGACTCTCCCCCCTTATCACCAATTATGTGTGCAGGTTTAGTATGCTCCATTTTGAGAACAGTTTCTAACTTTACCTCATTTTCAAGTGCTTTATATTTTATATAATATCCAGCTAACACCGACCACCACTGACAACCCTAATGAGTAGGTTTGTTTGCTAGAATAGTGCTGAATAATGATCATTAGCTCTGTCAAAGAGGGTCCTTTATCATTATGAAGCAGATTAAATTGCGCTCATTTTCTTCCAATGTTATGGAGTGCATTTGTTTGTCAGGCTTGTGTGAAAAGTAATATTGTCTGAGAAACTTGTTGACGTTAAATTTCTCCCTGAAGCCCCAGATCTTTTGTGCGTGGCTGGAAGCCAGCGCACCTAGTATAGCGTTTGTCGGGTTATCACTCCCTCCCTCCCTCCCTTACTCCCAACAATGTTGGCCTGCATCTCTGTTGGCACCACAAGAGGCAGTAGTCCCAGCACACCAAAATCAAGAAGCACACCAAAATCAACCTGCCGATCTCCACTGCACAAGTAGAGTAGTGGTCAGAGCATTGGACTCCCACCTGGGAGCCCAGGGTTCAAGACCCAGTGGGGATGACTTTGTGGGACTATACCCTAAACCTCCACATGTTCATCCTTTCACTCCAACCTTTACCCCTTGCCTTATAGGTCATATCCTCCCCCAACCCCAACCCTTATTCTAACACCAAACCACACTAGGGACTGGAAGAAGGACATCAAAACCAGCCCACCGATCTCCACTGCACAAGTAGAGTAGTGGTCATAGCATTGGACTCCCACCCGGGAGGCCAGGGTTCAAGACCCGGTGGGGATGACTTTATGGGCCTATATCCCTCCTCGCGGGGGCACCGGCGTCAGCCATTAAACCTCTGGAACTTGTCCAGAAAGCTGCTGCTCGCCTGGTGTTCAACCACCCCAAGTTCTCCCACACAACTTCCCTTCTCCGTTCCCTACACTGGCTCCCTGTAGCGGCTCGCATCCAGTTTAAAACTCTGGCGCTAACCTACAGGGCAATGAAAGGAACAGCCCCCTCCTACCTCCAGGCCATGGTCAAACCCTACATCCCCTCCCGACCACTACGCTCTGCTACCTAGTGGCGACTGGTTGCCCCGTCACTCCGAGGCTCCTGCGGTCGATCGACACGGTCACGGCTCTTCTCTGTCCTGGCCCCGCAGTGGTGGAATGAGCTGCCCACTGATGTCAGGACAGCAGAGTCGCTGCCCATCTTTCGTCGCAGGCTCAAAACTCATCTCTTCAAGAAGTACTACAACAATCCTCCCACCTAAGCACTTATTATATTATATTGCACTGTACTTTAGATTGTGATTCTTGCACTTTGCTTCAGCACTAGATTATGCTCTTAGTCACTTGTTTGTTTTAGAAAGAAGATGCACTTGTGAGTTCTGGCAAGTAGTAGTACATTGGCTCTTCCTACGTTAAATGCAATTATTGTTAGTCGCTTTGGATAAAAGCGTCTGCTAAATGACTGTAATGTAATGTAATGTACCCCAAACCTCCACATGTTCATCATTTCACTCCAATCTTTAGCCCTTGCCTTATATGTCAGATCCTGTCTCAACCCTTATTCTAACCCCAGTTAATGTTATGGAAGCTGTTGCTTGTTGTTGTGAGCTCATGAGCTAACTGGCTACCCTGCTCTTATTGTGCCAGATTAGCATTGGAACTGATGTGTCCAGGTGACAAGACCTATCTTAATTTATCAGATGTCATTTCAGTTCACAGCTATTTCAGTGGCATGACTAGCTTCCGTCCTACCAGTCCTGAACAGAAACAAGCCAGTCATACACATAAACCAGGCTGGGCCTGGTTCCCTCCTTGTCTCTGGGGGTTTAGGTTGAGTCGCTGGTGTTGATGTCTACATTGCATGTAAAACAGGCTATACAAGAACAAGTTGATTGAATATTTTGATGAGATTTTTTTTTTCTTGGTGAGTGTGTGCAGGTTTATAATACTTGATTGATCTGGGGGCGTTTCCAGTGTCTGTTATTTTGTGGATATTATGGGATGCATTCAGACTGTACTGGCTCATACAGTAGCTGAGTCTTAAATTAGTCTGGGATTTGTCTGGGACTGAAAATGTAATTGATCCTTGCAAGGATACGCTCTTGACTTTCTGGAGAATGGACAGGACCATGGATGGCGCCAGGATTTTTTCTCTCCAGGGGGCTAAGAAAAAAGTTGATTTTCATGACAAGGGCATAGGAATGATTTTGACATTAAACATGCCGTTTTCATAGCTATAATAAGCTGTTGTTGCTTGTCAGCCAGCTTGGCCAGCTAAAGTTAGAGTAAGTTACTTATGCTAGCAGGTGCTAGTAGGCTAGGCTAAAAATCAGTCGCAAGCCATCAAACGTTCTGATTCAAAACTCATTTGTTGATTTAATCGTATCCAATGTCTAATTTCATAAAGTTTGCTAGTTTACTCTCATGACTGAGACATTTAGCCTACCTCATCCAAATGCAATCGGCAATCGTGGGAGAAAGGGTCACATTAACGCTCCACAACAAGTGAAAGTTGGTGGTGATTGGCCAATATTCAAACACTGTCAAAACGAGCTACCCTCGTCTCTCGCGTGTTGTGTTCAAAATAAGTTTCACATGTACGTTGTTTCTCCACCCGCCCGTACACCCGACACGTCCCCCCCTCCCCCGGTTCCTACGCCTATAGATGCAAACAATTAAATTAAAGAACTTGCTCGAACGTGTGATATTTATTCGATCTAGACCTAATAATACATACAGCGAAAACATCCGAGCGGGGTTTTCAGCTGACTGGTTGCCAATATTCAACATGCCAACAAGAACATGTAACATGTCCCCCTCATCTAGACTTAAGTCTCTTTTCTTTCGAATTACAAAACGATCCATTATGAACGACTGACTAACGTACGAGAACACTCACATCAGCGCGACTCGTCTGGCGAGGCGAGCTGTTAGGCTCGTAGGCATAGTAACCAGACCAGACCCCACCAGGCGCATGTAAATCGCAGGGTACCTGTAGCACGCAACCATGGGACCTGATTATGAAGAGAGAATGGCTGATTATGAACTTTTACTTAAAATATACCCACATGTTTGAGGGGGCTTAACCGGGGCTAAGCAGATTTGTGACGGGGCTATAGCCCCGCCTAGCCCCGGTGTAGCGCCGTCCCTGGACAGGACTGGAGTAATTCTGTAATTATGAATAGTTCTATCATTGACAGAGTGGGATTAAAGTCTTGTTGGTTGAATAATGGCATAGTGTAAGGCAGCTGCTTTCTGCAGAGAATGAATTCCGCTGTAATTGCGCAGTCTCTGTGCCGAATGAGAACATTAATCATCTGTGAGATCTTGTACAGTAGTTTGAGGCAAGATGTTTGCTTTTGGTTACGCTTTGGTGCACATCTATAAATATTTGCATGTTTGTGTGGATTCAGGTACATTTCAGTGTTTCATTAGGAAAGCATAACATTACTTACTACACTTTGTGTGCGTGTGCGTGTGTGCTTTACTATAATCTAAGCTTCCAGTCATAACTGTCATGAACATAAGTGTGTGGAGCATGGGAGCTCTCGGCCCAACAGACGCGATTGGATGCGGTTATTGAATCTGACATCATTAGAGCTCAAAGGCAGGCTCACATGGACCACATTAGAGCTGGTAAATGATTACCTTCAACTCCTCTCTTCTGAGTATATCCATCTCAGTAGAAGGCTGTGACCCCTGGCTACTGAGTGTTCAAGGATAATAGACAACGTTTGGGCTGTCAATTTTCCCATCTGAATTGTTTGAAAGGTTGTTGGCTTTCATGGTTCTCCACCTTTTCAAGATTCAAGATATGCCTCCGCCAGGCGATATATATATATTATGGTTTCGGGTTGTCAGTCCGTACGATGTTTGTTAATGCAATATCTCAGGAATGCATTGACGTAATTTCTTCCCCTTTGGTAAAAATGTTCACTGGCACTCAAGGATGAACTGCTTAGATTGTGCTTAGAACGATATCTCAGGAATGGCTTGACAGAATGTGTTTATATTTGGCCAAAATGTCCAGTTGGACTGAATGAAGAACTGATTAGATTTAGGTGGTCAAAGTTCAAGGTCACTGTTACCTCACAAAATGTATTTGGCCTCATGAACATTATCTCAAGAAAGGCTTAATCGAATTTGTTCATATTTGGGTAAAATGTCCAGTTGGACTCAAGGATTAACTGATTGATTGCATTGTGGGGGTCAAGGGTCACTGACCTCACAAAAGGTGTTTTTGGCCTGCTGAACATGATATCTCAAGAACGGTTTGACAGAATGTGTACATATTTGGCCAAAATGTCCAGTTGGACTTAATTAGATTAATTGGATTATATTTTGGTATTCAAAGGTCAACTGAATGTTAACTGCAACTTGCATTGTCGGGTGGAGGCATTTAGCCACTACAAGGTTTTTCTAGTTGTATTTGTCCCATGTAATGGGACAGTCACAGTGAAATGGCTGTGTTATGTACATGCTATAGCTATAATATATACTCCGGGGGAGGGGGGGGTATTGTGATCCACTAGAGATAGTGCTACTGTACAGTACATACAGTGGTACTATACGTTAGTCATTCAGGTGCTGGTTGGCTTACGGAAAGAGCTTGAGTCTCTCCGTGCTCGCATGGATGCAGTTCATTTTCTGTGACCGTGGCAGAGAGAACAGTCTGTTGCCTCGGTGACTGGGGTCTCTCAGGTTCCTGTTGGCCTTGGTCTTGCATCTTCTCGTGTAGATGTCCTCGAGGTGGGGGAGTGGCTCCCCCAAGGTCATCTGATTAATGCTCTGTTATCATACCGGGTATAACTAAAAGCTATACTACATTGACTGACGATGATGATTATGATGAGGAGGAGAAGGAGGTGGAGCCTTTTGACTCCATCTGTGATGTTGTTTGGTTCATAAAAAGTGGATGCAGTCATATACAATAACCGTCCTGGTGTAGGATATTGGATAGCTGTTCGTCTTAAACCTTTCTTGACAGTTCAAGAGCATTCTATACCTAATCCCTCTGCTCTGTGATTGGTTCTGACAGAGATCTGTGACGGCCCACTGGTCTCCAACCTGCCCCCGTCATCCTTCAGAAGCTCCTCCTGGTTATCCAACAGTCATGGGCCTGGCTTCGCCAAAGTCAACCGGAGAGACGGTGAGTCCTGGTTGTTGCTGTTGTTTACTGTGATTCACGTACGCTACTCACATACTACAGAAGTATAGTAAATTGCCAGTTTGGGAACCTTTAAATGTCGAGCCGAGTACCTAGGTCTGCTCTGTAGAATCAGGATGTTCAGGGTGTGCCAGGCACACGCAGGGCTGGGGTGGGGCTCTGGTGCTCGTTTGCCAGAGCAGTGGGATAGTCTGGTTTAGTTTTGTTTAGTTTAGTTTGATTTATTTGATTCAGGGACATTGTACATTAATCTACAAATTTACAATTGTAAATGTGCCAGGATTAGCGAACTCATTTTCACCTGTTGTCCCTGGCCTGATGTTAAAGCAACCTAAGAATGATCAAGGCATTAAAACAATATTGACAATTAAAAACATACAGGAAAGTATAAACACAACAAGGCCAAACAAGCAAAGCAGGACAGAAACATAGAGCACATTTAAACACATAAAACAGAGGTATCCAAACTTGAGACACAGGACTGTGCAAAGAGTGCATCAAAGACAGGTCTGAGCAGCTTACTGGAGATGTGCTCTCAGATGGGGATTGTTGCGTTTATGTGAACTATTTGGAACGTTCATTAAAAGCCATTCAAATGTGACCATTTGGAGAAAACTTGTTTGCAACTCTTTTAGCTGAATTTGAACGCACCCCAGGTATATTGGAATACTACATCACGGGCCCCGTACAAGGTCGGCTCTCCTCACCGTCGGAAAATAAATATGAATTGTGATTCGCCCACCACTATAAACGTCCAGGGGGGAGTTCGGCTGGATGCTGATGCGAGGGTTTTGCTGTCACAGTAAAACGGTACCAGGGGGGCGTTGCTTTGTTTAGAATGTTCTAGAACTAGAGAGGGTTTTATGGTTTATCGTGGCACCAAACCTAAGAATCAGCGGGGCGGGGGGGGGGGGTCTGATGGATTATTCTCCTCCCTCCAGACACATAAGAGGATCTCAGTGAATAATTTTCGTCAGGCACAGAGACCAAAGGCAGCCATTCCAACCTGACAGTGGTAGCGGTAAGCCTGGTGGCCGCTCCCGTAGGCAGGCTGCTCTTATCTGTGAGGCCCCCTGATTCAGATCCAGCTAAAGGAGAAATCAATAATGTCTGAGCTTTCAGACAGCCAATAGTTCCCTGTTTGTGATAACGAGGAGACGGCCACTATTCTGCACCTGCTGTTGTTTTATGGGACCATATGTCAAGAAGTACCCGGTATGAAAACACGTTTTACTGTAATGGTGCGTGATACCTCTATTGCAAACATCATCCTTTGTGCATGTGCACCCCTCTCCCCCCAACACACAGGCACACACACACACACACACACACACACACACACACACATACATACACACACACACCTGCCACGTTAAAGGACAGATGAAAAATGCAATGTTGGGGTATTCAATCTCGTTTCTAGTGAAGAAATACTGTACATAAACCCCAGTGTTATGTTCCCTCACTCAACGTGATCCCACAGTCTTTTGCATTGATAATAATAATAATAATAATAATAATAATCATCAACATCATAATCATACTAATAATAATAATAACTTTATTTTATATAGCGCCTTTCATGGGACCCAAGGTTGCTTTACAAACATATCAGGAAATCATCGACAATCGACAAAGAAAGCACAGACAACAAATCAGACAGAGGTACAGTAGGGCTGTAATCAAGCAGAGCATCTCAGAGGGGAAGACTGAAACTTTAATGTGTTCTTCAGAAGCAGTTCAAGATAACACTAGTGTCTCTCTTGCCATATCTATGCGAGCCTAGCTGTTGCAATAGAAAAGGAATCAATGAATGAATCCACCACATTTACCTATTTGCCTGTATATGGTATCCTTCAGCAATCCTTGGAGGATCTCCTGATTTAATGTACTCACAAAATGAACAGAGAAACCATAAAATCACTTTCAGCTGTGCTCTCACTGGAGAGATTTCCTCTAGAGTTGTTGTGCCCCCCCCCCCCCAATTGCTTTCCCAGAAACCACCTACAAATGGTAAAGGTTAAATGGACTGCACTTATATAACGCTTTAATCCAAAGCGCTTTACAATGAAGGCCTCTCATTCACCAATTCACACACACCCCAATGGCGGCAGCTGCCATTCGGGGTGCCAGCCTGCTCATTGGGAGCAATTTGGGGTTAAGTGTCTTGCCCAAAGACACTTCGACATATCGTCAGGAGGAGACGGGTTTCGAACCGCCGGCCCTACGATCACTGGACGACCCGCTCTACCTCCTGAGCTACAGCCGCCCCAAATACAAATAGACGCATCCAAAATGCAGCGGCTCTGTTCTGTGATTTACCCCCTTCGATGTTTATGATGGAGCAGTTGAAGTTGCTGAGTCACACAAAACATTCAGAACCTCAAACTTTTGTTCTTGGAGGTGTAACATATTCTAACCCATAGGAGGGAACATTCATGTAATGAAATGTGCAGGTGGCCATATGTAGAGAGCAAGGTTATTATAGTTAACGAAAACTTACTAAAAAACGAAAACTAGTTGTGAATTTTTTTTAGTTAACTGAAATAAAAATAAAAATTAGGCTTAACAAAAAACGATAACTAACTAAAACTGTATTGTGTGTTTACAAAACTAACTAAAATAAACTAAAATTGTAGAGAAAATGTCCATAGTTTTAGTCTTTTTCATTTCATACATAAGCCTAGTATTTTGGGTGGATATTAAATCTATCCTCCATTTATTTTTTTAGCTGTGCCCCTGCGCAGAAGTAATCTGACGTTCGCCAGATGGTTTGTTTTGCACAGAGTGAAACAACATGAGCTCACGAGATCAGGATGGTCTCACGAGGCTAGCGCAGAAAAAAAAAAAAAACTAATAAAAACTAAACTAAAACTAAGCATTATCAAAAAATAAAAAATAAACTAAACTAGCAAATCTGCTTTAAAACTAATTAAAACTAAACTGAAATTTAACACAAAAAGTTAAAACGATATAAAAATAAAAACCAATGAAAAAAGCAAAACTATTATAACCCTGGTAGAGAGCACAGAGATCCTTTTTCTGAGTATCTACTGCAGAGATACACTGTGAGCCCTTCTCTGTGTGTCTACTGTAGATTAAGGGACAGGAACACCCATCATATACTCATCTTCCAGCCTAGTGTGTAGATAATGCATGTACAGTAGGTGCCTACAGGAATCTTAACTACACAGTGGAGATGCAGGATTGGGCTCGGCTCAATAACAGGTACGGAGGTACTGTAAAGGTTGTGATACGGTATTGATCAGATATGAAATGCTCCTTTAAAAGCAACTTGTTGGGCGGATCATTTTTCACCACTCTCTCCTCTCCCTATCTCTCTCTCTCTCTCTCTCCCTCTCTCTCCCGCCCCCCTCTCATCCTCTTTCACAGTCTTTCTGAAACATCATTATCCCTGTTTGCATCCTCCCTCCGTCTGTGATAATTTGTTCAATTAGTCTCCAGTCTCATTTTGATTTTGAAGAAGCAATTCAGAACTATTCATGAACTTCAGTTCATCCTCTCTCCAAATGTCAATAGCAATTTTTTTGTTTTTTTTTAGATAAATGGTTTCTTCTTTTTTTTCATCTAGTGATACTGACAGTTATACATTAAAGGGACTGTATTACTACTGACACAGGCTTTGAAATGCCATTTTGGTTCCGCAATCAGTTTCTAAGATTCTAAGATCAGATTCGATTTTAAAGTGAAATTAAACTAATTGGGGACCATTCATTCAAAATAAACTCTAGAAAGGTTACCGGCTAATCACATATTGATCTATTTGATAGGTCACAACTCCTCCATTGCCTCCTGCTCTTATGCCCCGCCTCCTCATCTGGTCGCGAACAGCTGAACATTTGACTTCAACTGGCATCTTCGCTGATTCCAGCTTGGTAGTTCAAGCTGTGTGTACTTTAGCCAAATTATATTGTCATTAGGGTCCTGCCGGTTCATGGCTGTTTACCCCCGACAATCTGCCATGTTGTTCTTATGGCAATAACTGGATCTCTATGTCAACCAGGCATTGTCCAGGACCTGGACACAAGTCCAACTCGAGACTCGACTTGGACTTGAGCACGGATGACTCAGACTTGAACTTTGACTCGAGCATTGGCTGCGTTCAGACTTGGAAGTTGAGGGCTAGGCAGAGACGAGGGCATTTGTTCGGCTGTGTGTCAAAAAGTAAATGGTAGCAGTTCTGTCGATTTTTTGTTCAGTCTGTTCTCTCGTCATCTCTGCTCACTGAAATGTAACGATAACAATACGGTAGATGCAGTACGTTTGAAATCTGGTAATTTTGCTGAAACAGAATAATCATTCTACTCATTAGAAAAGGAAGTTGGTGAAGTTAGAGACACTAGACGATAAAACTATGCTGGAAAAAAAGGAAAGTGTAGTGGAACAGTACACTGTACAATATGATATGTAAGAAAGGCAATTATAACACTGTGCAAGGAAAAGATAAGTACAATGTGAGTACATTTCTTTTTCAGGGCAGAAAGGCAAAGCTCTATTTCAGGGTAAGAAAGGTAAGTGTATTTGGTACAGTGCACTTGTAATACATCAATCATTATAATTACCTTGGCTATAACGTAGCTTTTACACATCACCATTACAAAATGTAGCCTACAATCGTATAGGAATAAGCCCAATACCTCACGGTCAGATGCTGAGGTGATTTTCCTGTGGAAACCACTCCAGGGTCTTTTCTGGACCTAAGTCTGCGTGTCTCTGGACATGCACACTGTAAAACCGAACAGCACATCTTACCAAATTAATTAAGTTTATGCAACTTAAATGGCAGAGAAAGTTGTAGTCTGTCAAGCCAACTAAGTAAAGTGAACTCAATAAGTGATTACCATGAGTCAAACTCAGTTACTTTGAGTATGATTTATTATTGACAGATTTTGAGTAAAGACAACTTTGTTCCAATGTGTCATATATGCTTAATTAGGGTACCTTTAGGTGATTTTCTGGTATTTTAAATAGCTGTATAGCATTTATCAAGCATTTCATACATAAACAAAGGCATAGCCTACAATTTTTAGAAACTGAAAAGCATTTTCTCAATCAAAAAATAACCCCCTATCCTCATATCCTAGGCTATTGGCTGGGCACAACTCGGAGTCTCAGACTAGCTGAGCCTGCTTTGGGCTACACGGGTGTGCCTAGGTGGGGTGAGGGATGGACTGCTTTGACCAGTGCCCACTGAACTGATCGGGAGGTGCTTCTCCCTCTATCCGCTGCAAGTGAGAGCGCTTGTGAGAGATTAGTTAACGTTACGTCATGATTTCTCAAAACGTAAATGAGGAGTGCAACACTGGGTACCTAGACGTACAATTGGCACTGATTTCAATTGTGAAATCCGTTTCACGATCAGTTGCTCGGTTGCTAAGAAAATAATATTTTCCGCGAAGCTAACTAGCAAAACTTCTGAGAAGCCTCTCGCTGCAGATAGGGACTTTTGGCGCATGCGCGTATGACTCATTCGCTCGGGCTTCTCACGCGCATAAGTTCAACTGAGGAAAACTGAGGAGGAACGTGACATTGACCCCGACCGGACACTGCAGAATACCAGAAAACTTCAAACGTCGAGAATACAGCAGCATTTTTCCTTCTTGGACTAGGAGATAAATTATTCTAATTGATAGAGAAATTATTTTAACGGATAGAGAAAGATTAACGTTATTTCAACAAAAGCACTATGTCCACGTGTTCTTCAAGTGCCACGAGAGTAAGCGGTTGAGGCAGCCTATCGTTCTCTGTTTCACTCTTAACATCTTCAGTTCTCTTGAGCCTGCTGCTGGTAAGAAACGTATTTTCTAAGTTTTATTGTTATATTGTTGAACTTGTGGCAAACGACACGAACGTTAGCCTCAAGTTCACCTCAATTTACGTTTGATATTTTTCGGATGTCTCCCTCCTAGCTACAGTGCTAGCTAACTAGGGGCAGACTAGCTAGCTAGGAGGGAGACGTTTTCGTCCTCGCTAACGTTAGCTAGGCGGGAGCCTCGTGTGCGTAGTGCTGCAGGCGCCATTACTGTCAACGACGAATTAAGAGTTATATTTTTGAATCGGATGAATATGTCAGTGGTTGGGAAAGATTACCACCATTGGGTGTATTTTTTGGCTCATGTTTTTTCATTCTTGATGTATACTGTATATTGCCACTAATAACTGGTTGCTATACTAATACTGCTAGCCTTCATTGCTCTAGCTAGGCTCAAACTCTAGCTAGCTTAGGCTACATCAGTTAATAAACTGTGGCTTCTGAACCATTGCTCTTTTAGATTAGACTAAACCTTAGCTACCCATTTTATGTGGTTGTGGTAGTAAATTTACCATATTAAGTATATGTTCATATATTTGTTTGAGAACAGATGGGGTATTACGAGTTAGTAGTTAACCCAGTGTGCATTTTAGTGTTTGATTTAAGTTAAACTGCTGTCAATTGTTCAGAAAATTTAATTATTTTACTCTTTCAGCTCTGAAAACTAGAGAAGCATTCCTGGAGCATTAGAGAAGATTTCCTGGAGCCTCAAGATGTGGAAGTGTAAGTTGTGCCATGTCTCATGTTCAGTCAAAGTGCATTTATTGAAACATTATCGGCTTCAACACAGTCAATATTCTACCATTTCTCCTTTACCATGTTTGTATGAGAACTGCATGTGCACATTCAAAACACTAAATTCTCTCAAGATACACATGACAAGGTTTCATGCTGATAGAGTAGATTGTAGTCCTGATAGTCTTGGTCAGGTGGCTGCAGACATGTTGACATTCAGTTGTCCTCTCTGTGCTTTTAAGCAGCCATTTATTGAAAGAGACATGTTTCTTCATCTTCAAGGACATTTAAAAAACCAAGAAGTTGTGTCATGTCCTTTCAGAGATTGTATGTTTAAAACAAATGTGTACTCGACCTTCAACTCACACAAATGTAGAGAGCATCAGAGTGCCTCAGAGTATGATGCATTGATTGTAGTCAGAATTGAACCCCATGATTCTCAGAGCAGTGACATGGAACAAGGCTCTATTGACCATTGTACTGAAAACATATCCACCCCAGTGCCAGAGAGCACCACTGATGGGTTAGAGGAGCAGTTGCAACAGAATCTGGCAGCTTTCTTTTTGAAAATGCAAACAATACTCCATGTAACAGAAAGAGCAACTCAGGAAATTGTTGAGCATTTGGATCAGTTATTTTTATTATCGGAACCTCTTGTGAAAGAAGCGGTCGCAAAAATACTCAACAAGTGTAACTTCCCTTTTAGTGATAAAATTGTCAGAGAGATTGTCAATGCTGTTTCGGAAAGTAATGTCCTGCATAAATCTATCACTAGTCAAGCCCCCTTGTCCACTGCCAAAAGGAGAAAATCATATTATGAGGAACAGTTTCCTTTGGTTAAACCTGTTGAATATTTAATTGGGTCTTCTAAGCATACATGCATGTATGTACCCATCCTCACATCTTTGCAAGAAATGCTGAAAAAGACAGATGTGCTAGAGAAAGTCCAAGAGACTACAGTACAACAGCCAGGGCAATATTCGTCATATTGTGATGGTTCTTACTGTCAGGAAAATCCTCTTCTCTCAGAGGATCAGAGGTTATCTTTGATTCTTTACATTGATGACTTCGAAGTTGCAAATCCTCTGGGAACTTCAAGAAAAATACATAAAGTCTGCGCCATTTACTGGACATTGGCTAATCTCCCAGTGAAATATTGCTCATCTTTACATACTATACAACTTGCCCTTTTATGCAATTCTAATGATCTAAGGGAGTTTGGATATGCCAGTGTTTTTTCACCCCTCTTGAAAGACCTGAAGACGCTTGAAGGGGAAGGGGTTTACATTGAGGCATTAGGTAGCTGTGTCCAGGGCACTGTCTACTCTGTAGTGGCTGATAACCTTGCTGCCCATGGGCTAGCTGGCTTCAAGGAGAGCTTTAACTCTACATACTGTTGTCGATTTTGCCTAACAACAAAAGCAGACATGCAGACTGTAGATGCAACCACTGGTTGCTGTGTGATGAGGACAAAAAATCATCATGATCACCTCGTTCATGAACTCCAGAGTGGTGGCAGTGAAGAGCATTATGGTGTTAAAGATAGCTGTGTGTTATCTGATCATCTATCCTACTTTCACCCCATCACAGGATTTCCACCTGATATCTTACACGACCTGTTTGAGGGTGTAGTTCCTGTTGAGCTTGCACTGTGCTTGAAATGTATGATCTCAAAAAAGTATTTCTCCTTAGATGATCTGAATAAGGCAATAAAATATTTTCCCTATGAACATGCTGACAAGGTTGACCGTCCCCACCCAATACCTCAAACCTTTGGCACTCGAGGAACTATCGGAGGAAATGGTCATGAAAACTGCACCTTGCTTAGACTCCTGCCTGTTCTCATAGGCTCACGTGTTCCAGAGGGGGACAAGCACTGGGAAATCCTAATGGAGTTGAAAGACATAGTTGAGCTTTCTTTATCTCATACATTTAGTGATGGCACTATTGAGTACCTGGGGCCGGTTGCACAAAACATCTTAAGTTAATATTTCCCTTAAGTTCTGACTTAAGGTTTCCTTAAAATAAAATCTGTTGCACAAACAACCTTAAGTATTCCCCTTAAGGTTTTCTTAAGATGTCCCTCAAGTATTTAAGGTTTTCTACTTATCTCGGTATAATACTTAAGGAGTCCCTTAAAGTCAGTTAAGGTGTTGCACAAAAGACCTTAGCAAGCAAAATAAGGGAAAAAACATAAGGGACCTCTACCCCAACCTTAGCTAAGTTATGGCTGCGTTTATGAACATAAACGATGGAAATCGAGTCCCAAGAAGAGTGTTCCGCGACAGGGAGAACCCACTAGACACTCTTAGTGAGGAACAACTGATATTTAATTACAGATTTGATCGACAGTCCATTTTTGACTTGTCCGACCGCCTGGGCTTGGACCACCCAACCTTCCGAATCTATGCGCTTCCAGCCCCGTTACAATTGATGATTGCGCTCCGATTTTATGCGACGGGATCTTTTCAGTCGCTCCTCGCAGACATTATTCATGTCCACCGTTCTACTGTGTGCCGTGTGGTTCACCGGGTATCAAACGCCCTTACCGGTCTGCTGGATGAGGTGGTCAACTTCCCATCTAAACGGGAGGAGGATGCGGTAGCGGCGCACTTTTTTAATGTTGCCGGCTTCCCGAAAGTGTGCGGGGTGATAGACGGGACGCACATCAAGATTCAAGCACCCACCCAGTACGAGGAGCAATTTATTAATCGGAAAAATCAACACTCCATCAACTTTCTCTTCCTCAGACCGGGTCTTTCTCTTTTTCTCCTCAGACATTTTCCCCAGCGTCTCAGGACGTCCCAGTGTAGTGTTGTGACAGATAGCCGGTCACGTGCAAGCAAACCAATGGTCACCATGGAAACTACAATTTTACTGCTGTAAAATCTCTTTCCTTGTATGAAAACCCTTAACGTTTCCCCTTAGCTAAGGAAACCATGTAAGGGATTCTGTGCAACACCCTTAAGTAATCCCCTTAACTAAGGGGAAATTAACCCTTAAGGGTCATACTTAAGGGAAAAACTTAAGATGTTTTGTGCAACCGGCCCCTGGCCTGCAAGATAGCTGATCACAGGCAGCTGCTGCAGGAAGTCTTTCCTAACTTGATGTTGCGTCCCAAGCATCATTTCATTGAACACTACCCTCATTTGATCAAATGTTTTGGTCCCCTGGTCCATTTATGGACCATGAGGTTTGAAGGAAAGCATAGAGTGTTCAAGAAAATAGTTCATGACACACACAACTTCAAGAACATTTTGAAGACGTTGGCAGACAGACACCAGAAAATGATGGCATTTTACCTGTCCTCTCCCAGGTTCCTTAAGCCATCAGTTCAGACCACTAAAATTGAGACTGTCTTTGTTGATTCTTTGCCAAAGGATACTCATGCACCTATATCATCAATCACACAACGTAGTACTGTCTATAGAACAAAACATGTTACAGTCGATGGAACTCTTTATGCTGTTGGCATGTTTGTCTGCACTGGGATGCTTGGTGCCTTGCCTGAGTTTAAGGAAATCCAAAACATACTACTCATTGCAGATCAAATCTTTTTCATTCTGCAAGACTTTGAATCGGGGTATATTGAGCATTTACGCTCCTATGAGCTGACTGCAGATCAAAAAAAGAGATATACTGTGACCCCTGTGCATAAACTCACTGACCAAATGCCTTTGACAGCTTACAAAGTGGCAACCAAGCTGATCCTCACAACCAAGAGATTCATTCCTCTTTCAGAGATGGAGTAGCGGTGCCAATTCCAGTTTCCAACTCCAGTCTCACTGGGCAGTCTTCACTTCATCCTCACGCTGCAGTACCAAGATCAAGCATAAGGTATACCTTTTTATTTCTGTAAATGATAACACTTCATTGTAGAGTAAAACAGTTTACTATACAAGAGTCAATTGATGGCCTTAATTGATTTGAGCACATGTTTGCATAAATCTTAATTTATGTAAATATTTAATGGGTTGTCTCTGTGCTTGGAGTGCTGGCGACTCAAGAGCAGAGAGCTGCAAGTGCCAATTTGGTGTGTTCATTCTGTTGCAGGTTTTTGCTGTTCACTTAATATGGAAACAACTGGTCTAAAACTAAGGGTCATTGTTGATGAGTGCAATGCCCAAAGACTAGCCTTGCCCTCGCGACCTGAGACAGTGAATGGCCTCCTGCTTGAAGTGAGAGACAAGCTCAACCTTAACTTTGACTTTCGTCTGCAATTTGAAGACCCAGAGTTTAACAATGCCTTATGCAATCTGGTCAATATTGAAGACCTGCCATCAAAGGCAACTGTCAAAATCGTGAGAATAGAGGATCCAGAGCTGAGCTCAACGAGCACAGATGACACGGTGTTACTATCAGATGCATCATCACCTGAGCGTCTTAGCAGGTGGCCGGAGGTCTTCCAAGTTCCAGCATTCTCATACGAGGTGGAGTTTGCATTGGGTGCAGGCAGTGCTGCATTTGAGAAAGAGGGGAAGACCTTGAAGCTGACCAGGGATCAAAAGCACAATATCCTTGACGTGATGGCTGCTGAGATGTACAAACATAAAGCCTATCCAAGGAGCAAGGAAATCGGCAAGGCTGCAGAGGCCCTTGTTAACAAACACCCATGCCTGAAGGAGACCGGATCCCAAACAGGATATGAAGGATGGAAGAACAGCCTGCGTTTCAAAATGGGCAACTACAGGACGAAACTGAGCAAAGCCGGCATAAAAGATGTGGCAGTTAATGCAGGAAAGCGGAGCCGGAGTCATCCAGAGGCTGATGCATCCCGGGTCAACATTAAGCGAGCAAGAAGGGGTGAAGTCAACTATCTCCCAAACTTTCCCAAGGGTGAGAGTGTAGACACCTTGGAAGAGATGAGAAGAGCAATGGCAGAGGAGTATACAAAGAAGGACAAGGACATGACATTCATCCATCAATGCATGCTGAAAACGTTTGCACTCAGGCGTGAAGAAATTGTGAAGTGTCCCCCAACACCCGTTTCAGACTTTAAGGAACGATGGCCAGCCTTGTTTTCTGAAGCTCAAGTAAGTAACACATATTTTAAAGAATACTTTGACGATTTTCAACCTTATCAGATTGGATGTATTTGGATTATTCTCCGATATAATGCTCTGTTTCAGCTTGATATCAGCCCGATACTAGTATTGCTGTGTTCCTCAGTACAAACTAACATCTTACCTGTGTGCATGCCTTTGCTTGTATTTTGCAGCTCTATCTGGAATTCCACAGAATCACCAACCAAAACCTGCCCTATGTCTTCTTTGCGGCTCTTGACAACCATGCTCCAAAACTGATCAGACTCTACAAACAACGCAGGACCGGAGCCAATGCTGAAAATATGGCAGAGATTCTAACAGCATATGAGGAGCAAGTAAGTGTCCTATTGAAGGCAAGTGTATGCTTTCTTGCCATAAGATAACTGGTATTAAGTGTATTTGTCTTTCTTGTCTTGTCAGACATCTGTGCAGCCAGAACAGCAGCCCTGGTTGGCCTACCACTGTACTTCAAAGAGGACTCGTCAGAAGTATTCAGGACCTGCACGGTAATCCCCCTCATTATTAGTTTTCCTGCACTCTTCTGTACTCATATGTACAGTCTTTAATGGCATTTTTGTGCTTCACGTTGCTTTATACCTCCTATGGTGTTATGCTGACCTTTTATAGTCAGTTTTTGTGTGGGTGTGTGGAGGTGGGGTCCCAGCTAAGAATGTGTCTTAAGATTTTTATTCTGCCCCGTTTAGGAGAGTAACCTCGAAGAAGTCCAGGAGGGTGCCGTGGCACTTGTGGCGGTTCTGGGAGAGGATGAAGAGGTTGCGCCTGAGGCGGTACCGTTTAAACCACTGTATGTTCAAGTTGTCCTTGAGGATGAGGTTGTGATGACTGTCAGATCTTGGACAGAAGCTGTGGTGGTTTTGTTTGGCTTGATGTATGCTCTCCACTTGAGCTACCCAAAGAAGATGAGCAGCTTCTTTGAGTTCATTCAGATCGTGTTCCTAAAGCTTGAGGGTGGGCGCAAGGAACTTCCTTCCAAGTTGCAGTCCTTGAAAAATGAGCTGGAGTAGGCTAGTTGGAAGTATACAGAGTAGAGTCCTTGGATGAAAAGGCAGAGCCACCACAATATATCAACCACTGTTTATTTATTTATTTTTACTTACCTCCCCTTGAGCTAACTATCAAATATGCAGGTTTATTTTCCCTGTCAATTCAGCCAGACTTAACCTGCATAGGACCGATGATGACCTTAGTATAGCCTTCCAGTATTCCTGATGACCTTAGTATAGCCTTCCAGTATTCCTGATGACCTTAGTATAGCCTACCAGTATTTCTGATGACCTTAGTATAGCCTGACAGTATTCCTGATGACCCTAGTATAGCCTACCAGTATTCCTGATGACCTTATTAGTAAAGCCTACCAGTATTCCTGATGACCTTAGTATAGCCTACCAGTATTCCTGATGACCTTAGTATAGCCTACCAGTATTCCTGATGACCTTAGCCTACCAATATTCCTGATGACCTAAGTATATCCTACCAGTATTCCTGATGACCTTAGTATAGCCTACCAGGAATATTGGTAGGCTATACTAAGGTCATCAGGAATACTGGTAGGCTATACTAATGGGATCAGAAATACTGGTAGGCTATACTAAGGTCACCAGGAATACTGGTAGGCTTTACTAATAAGGTCATCAGGAATACTGGTAGGCTATTCTAAGGTCACCAGGAATACTGGTAGGCTTAGGTCATCAGGAATACTGGTAGGCTATACTAAGGTTATCAGGAATACTGGTAGTCTATACTAAGGTTATCAGGAATACTGGTAGGCTATACTAAGGTCATCAGGAATATTGGTAGGCTAAGGTCATCAGGAATACTGGTAGGCTATACTAAGGTCATCAGGAATACTGGTAGGCTATACTAAGGTTATCAGGAATACTGGTAGGCTATACTAAGGTTATCAGGAATACTGGTAGGCTATACTAAGGTCATCAGGAATATTGGTAGGCTATAGCAAGGTCATCAGGAATATTGGTAGGCTATAGTAAGGTCATCAGGAATATTGGTAGGCTATAGTAAGGTCATCGGAAACACTGGAAGCTATACTAAGGTCATCAGGATTAGCATTAGTATAGCCTACCAATGTTCCTGATGACCTTAGTATAGCTTCAAGTATCTCTGATGACCTAGGCCTACCAGTATTCCTGATGACCTTAGTATAGCTTCAAGTATCTCTGATGACCTAGGCCTACCAGTATTCCTGGTGACCTTAGTATAGCCTACCAGTATTCCTGATGACCTTAGTATAGCCTACCAGTATTCCTGATGACCTTAGTATAGCCTACCAGTATTCATGATGACCTTAGTATAGCCTACCAATATTCCTGATGACCTAAGCCTACCAGTATTCCTGGTGACCATAGTATAGCCTACCAGTATTCCTGGTGACCATAGTATAGACTACCAGTATTTCTGATTCCATTAGTATAGCCTACCAGTATTCCTGGTGACCATAGTATAGCCTACCAGTATTTCTGATTCCATTAGTATAGCCTACCAGTATTCCTGGTGACCATAGTATAGCCTACCAGTATTTCTGATGACCTTAGTATAGCCTTACTTCACAAGCATTTCAGTGTAGCAATATGTTTTGATTGGTATACTCTCTTCAGTCAAAACTGTAACTGTTCATGTTCATACATAATGTTGACATTGATTACTGTTTCATTTTGAAAATATTGTGCAGAAAATACTGTGCAGCTTATTTTATTTTATTTAACTTTTTGTTATTTAAGTTAATTGATCTTTCTCTCTGGTATTCTCCATACAGTTGCTCTTGTTTTCTCTATTCTCTCCATCTCTATTCCTCTCTTGTTAAATTTCAATAATATATTCTGCAATGTAAAATGTTCAATCCAGGGAGTGTTGAAAAAAACATGATATACTTTTTACAATTTTTTATAAAATGATAATAAATTTGAATGTGTTGCATTTAAAAGATTAAGTGTGTTTTATTTATGCATGTGATGAAATAATGGGGTGTTAGATGCTTATTAATAACAAATTGATTCTTGATGCACTTTGCTAGTTTTCTTTTAAGTTGACACAACTCTAATGATTCATTGCAATCGGTTTCCTTAAATGAATTAAGTTGCTAGGTTTCATTATTGAGCCAGTATAACTAAAACCATTTATTTTAACAATGTAGGGAAAATGAGTTGTTGCAGCTTGAGTTAAATAAGTATAATAAAAATGGTGCATTTAAGTAAGTCCTACTTGATATAAATGATTCTACTTCAAATGGTTTTAATGAGTACATAATACTATTACATGTGAGTAACACTTACTCAGTAATATTTACTATTTGTATATTGATCAGAGTGAGTAAACTTTACTCAGTTCACTTAAGTAGAGGTAACAATGGTCATTCTTGTTGAACTTACTCACACTGAAGAGTTCCAAATACTCTAGTGAATTGAGTTATCAAACTCAAATGGTTCAAGGCAATCGGTTTCCTTAATTGATTTGAGTTGAGTTAACTCATCAGGTTTTACAGTGCATCAATGCCAGATCAGTCAGCCTCTCTGCTGTCATGCTTGATCACAGACATATTTTGCACCTCCTCAGTGCAGAGAATGACCTTTCACAGGAACAATGGGTCTCACTCGCCAACCAATCTTACAAAGGGATTTCTTTTCAAAAATTTCCGCAGTTTACACGAAGATTCTGGCATTCACCAATGTTTTTGTTTTTGTAGCTAAGAACAGAACCTGCTAATGAGTTGACTAAATATGATGGATAAGTGGAGTCCGGCGCTCCGTCTTTAGATCTTAGTTTGGGCATGCTTGACTTCTGTCTCAACTTTTCTTTTCAATTTCATTGTGTGATTTCTGTGTCAGAGGTTCTGTGTCACTCACTTCCATTCTCACTATTTGTACATTAGGCTATGGTATATTGTATTGCATCACTTTGTCATTGTATTTTGCACTGCCCTGTTCTTCTTGCACTATACTACACTACAATATACTTATTGTCATGCACCTATAGACTAAGGCAGACCTATGCTAATTTTGGAGAACTGCCACGCGATTCAATTTACGAAACAATGGCATTCATAATTCTGAGAACATAGGTGCGATCAAATACTGCAACATACAAACACTTCATGAATCAGATGGAGGCTTTCCTTAGAACCGTTCTTAGGAACACATTTATAAAGGTATAGATATATGGTGAATGAGGCCTAATGTGAACATTCACAGGATGATTGGGTGGTAACATCCATGGACTTGACCAATTCCACCACTTGTTGATATACAGTCCTGAATTCCTCCTCAGTACATAAACTGGCAATGTATGCAGCCACCTCTTTTGCTTCTTTGTAGGCTGTTAAGAGGTCAATGTTTGGGTTCTGGAGTTGTCTAGTCAGTGGTTGCATGAAACCAAGGACTTTGCTTGAGATGACTGAAGTCACGACCATGTCAAAGGGTTCAGTCCTGTGTCTGTCTGGCATTTTCAGCACTGAAGTTCCTGAGTCCCATTTGTCTTAAAGCAGAATGAACAGCGCTAAGACTCGTCACAAATGCGTTGACGAGCTTGACCCTTCACCCCCACGTAGTGTCTGACATTTGAGGGTTGCTTTTTTTTTAAAAATCCTTTCCTCTTTTTCTTTCTCCTCCTCCTCCTCCTCCTCCTCTTCCTCTTCTTCCTCCTCCGACTTCTCCTCCTCGCCCGATATAGGCGAGATACACTACTGTTATCTTGAACAACTTTCTCTATATAATGCTCATCGTGTTCCTAATGAACGGTTAAGGCCAATTTATACTACTATATACTTCGACTTTTGAAAGTGTCGACAGACAGAAATGACGTCACTGGCAACACCCAATGCACAACCATGAGGTTCAGTGCATGTCTTCTAGAATGGTTGAAGAGAGCCTTATGATGAAGCTCCAGTGTTTTTGTTTGACTCCACACTCACTTTTAGCTATCCGGTCAAACTGTTTTGGCATGGAAGCCCCATTTCTGTAACTATGACAGAATTGCCTCTGTAATGGAAGCAGCGCCCAGCTGCTTAGAGGACAGAACACCCAGGAAAATGTCACTAATTTCAACCTTTTCGGTGGTGGTGGTGGTGACATAACATATGCAGATGGGGAGTTGTTCTTTACCACTGACCTCCATAGACTCATGGGCAAGGATTGTGGAGAATTTTGCTTTATGGATTTTCTCTGTGATGTCTTCTCTTAGCTCTTCATCAAAGCAAGAAGTTCTTAATTTTGGGTGATAGATACTACACCCGTTTGGAAGCTTTTTCTAGACGTTCTCTCAAACTCAAGTCAAATTCTGCTTTCCGAGTAAGGAAGCATTTGACATTTCCATCTTCATAAACACCATTCCAAGTTCAACATAATGTTACATTCCTCTGGCCCAGATTAATGGTTAATAAAGGATTTGTTAAACATTTGGCACAGCAATTGCAATGGCAATCTCCAGTTTAGCACAATATCCACAAAAGATTTAACTCTAATGATATGCCCGGGAAAACACACCCACAAACCTGCCACCTGTGTGCAATTTACGCTCATAACTGCAATTAGCCATGTTGTAAATATTGGTGTTTGGTTGAATAGTTGGATCATTCCCCAGTGTTTCAAGCTTTTCTCCATATTTCAAGATACTGATTGGTTCATAATGAAAACGACAGACTGCAAGTTTTTGCAGAAAATATCAGTTCTGTTTGTTTCTGTGTATCACAGCTGGCTGAACTTATTTTTAAACCCCTCTATGTATGTTCCGCTCTTAATATAATCCATTATCAATTCAATATCATTCAAACCTCACAAGTTCTGAGGAGAGACAGAAGGAGAGAGTGTGCGCTGACTGCTGCAGTTAATATCAGCTTTTCAAAAGTGGTATTTGCACCTCGCTAACCGCGTGTGGCAGTTACAGTAGCTCATGGTCTTTGTGGACTTCTTACTCACCGGTTATGAACGATCTGGCTTTTATGAACGCATCTGTTTTTTAATCCGGGTCTCAGGGCACCAGTGGGACTGGTCTGATCTCGTCTGCGTCATGTTTTGTTATTGCCGAGGGGGAGATTTGAACCTGGGTCTCCCGTGTGACAGATCTCATCCTAACCAGCTAATTGGTGATGTGGTCGGCCAATATTTACTACTGGATATATAATACTATAGACATGAAGCAATTACTAGACTTGTCTTCATGTTTAGAAAATGATTTGTGAGACATTCTTATTTTTTATATTTTAAAAATTTTTGCAGATGTTATATATAGTCAATATGTGTACAATGCTGTATACAGTATTGCTACTAGGACATGCAAACAGCACAGTACAGTATGCTGCATCCTCTGACTCTGGGAGAACCTTAACCATGTATATTACATCTCCCACTGGATATTGTATCGCAGTCACCTTTCTCCAAAACCTCTCTGGGAGCAAACATAATGGGTCATAATGGTCATCTATTTTGGAAGAGACATTTATCCTCCTCAGTTACTGTAGATTTGTCTTTCCCTTTAACGTGGCACAATCACACTCGTTTCAGTTGGTATTATTTGGATTAAATACTTAAATTCTGTGTGTAGGCCTTTTTAAAATCACTGTCAGTGTAGTGGTTTCTCTACACGGAAGACGGAATTGCGGAAATGAAGGAAAAACCTCAAAGGTCAAACACGTCCAGTAGGTCATTGGATGTGTTTGCCCTTTGAGATTTTAAAGTGCTTGTGGTTGTGTTCGCAGTGCGCTCCATAAAAAACAATTTGTGTTGCTGAGGTGGTGACCACTGACCCTGGTAATGCATTGTGTTTGTCATCGTGATGGACGGCATGGTATTCGGTTAATATCACCAATTTACTGGGATAATCCAAGAAATGTTTTTACAAGTCTCTTGGTAAAAAATGGAAATGGTCTAATATATATAAATTATACCAATGCCCCCCCCCCCCAGACCCTCGCCATCCCAACCCCACTCTAACTGCTCTACCTCACCATCACTGGTGGGTGGAAAAATAGTACATTATTGATGAGCAAACTGTCCGTTCATTAGACTTATATCTGCTCCGCCTCACACGGGGAAAGCCGTTTGACTTGCCGTGGTCGTGTCAGGCCCAATTTCCCCGTCCCCTCTGAAAAAAAAAGAGTGCGTTTCCCAGGCGGGATGGATTGAACTGACGTGCTTCATGTGACTGGGCTGCACATCGCTCAGAACTGGAAGGGAGGAAATGCCTGACTGCCTTTATGTTCCTGGAACTGAATGTAATTTTACTGCATGAGACACTGAGGAGATATTTTCAACGGAGGACAGGGGTGTGATCCCATTCATTTAATTTAATTTCAAACCTGGATTTATACATGTGACGCACTGAGGTTTCCCTCATTAACAGTGATGAGTTTACACAGAGATATAAATCAACAAAACAAATGCAATGTACAATAATAATAATAATAATAATTAAAAACAGTTACAGGTACAGGGATACACATAAGTCTAGAGCCATGGACTTAAACTCTGTGACTGAAGGAAGGACCTCAAGCTTTAGAGTTTGTTGTAAGCTATTCCAAGTATAAGGAGCATCATGGGAAAAAAAGCAGCTCTACCAAGTTCAGAATGCACTCGAGGAACCCTGAGAACAAGCCGATCGTTTGATCGTTTCTGGGAGGTACCAAGGCTCTACTCCAACAGAGACCAGGGGCCTCATTTATCATTGAGGTACGCCTTCTTTTACACGGTCTTTTTCGCGAGTTCAGGCGTACGCCATTTGCCCCCCCCACATTGCGATTTATCAAGCCGTAAGGGCGAAAATTTAGTCGCCTTTCTCCGCGCTTTTGTAGGACACCTCTCCAGTTGGCGTACCGATTTACACGGTGTTCTACGCCCTTCTTGAACACAGGGGGAACTGGCGACGCAGGTGGTGCGTCGGTGAATTACTATGTTTGACGGAGAGAATAAGAGCGACAGTTCATGAACGCACAATCATGTAGGCTACTAGGCCAATTCAGCACAAACATATATCGCAATGCAAGATTAGACGTGTCCTCTAACCGGCTCATTCATGGTTCGATATGGATTTGTTCCCCAAACTGTACCTATGCGCTGTCCCAAACCCTTCCGCGCTATATGTCACACACTTAATGCAGGCACTCCATCAAACGCAAATCATTGACAAATTAGATTGTCATTAATATGTGATCATGTGGACCTGTTTGCTGTTTGGTAAGCATATAAATGACAGTCCTCCTGTGCGTAATGCGAGCCTAAATGAATCCGGCGCTACTCGGCCTACTGGCCGAGATAGAACTCCAAAGAGGTGACGGCGATGGCGACTGCACCCACATAAGGGCACCATCAGTGAATGAATACGTCTATGTGAATCGCTAAAATGTGCACACTATAAATACCCAAATCATATGTGACGCCGACATGCTCATCACAAGTGTAGTGGCACGGTGGCCTGGCTCCACGCATGACTCATTCATCCTGGCGCACAGCAGGGTAGGGCTAGACTGGAGGCAGGCGCTGCGCGTGACGGCTGGCTTGGTGTGTGCATAGCCAAGATACATATTCTTTGTCTTTTTTACTTTAATCTTTATTAGCATTTTCCATCCATACAACGACAATACCATAAAACATAAAAACTTACAATAACAGCTTATGGGTACTTCCATCCATGCAGCTTTTTTTTCTTACTCAAATATGACAATTTTAATACTAGTGGTATCATCACACTTCCTTCTATAATCCATCCATTTTTCCCATCTCCCTTCAAACTTTCCTTCCTGCATCCTCAATGCATAAATAAATCTCATAAATCTCCTCCACAACACCCACCACTGCTCCTTGGTTGGGGGTTCCACCTTATACCAAGCCCTCATTATTGTCTTTTTACTAGCAACCAATAGTAATTTCACTAGGTATCTGTCCCCTCCTTGTACATCATTCTGTTATGTTTGCCAAGATGTATATTCAAAGCTGATAAGAATGAGAACCAGTCAAGACCCCACCACAAAATGAGGACCCAAGCCCTCAGCCCCCTCCCCGTCATGAGGTTTACCAGCGGGGCCAAAGGGCCCACACTGAGGTCATGCGCCAGCTATGAAGACACAAACAAGTAAGGTTCACATTTCTACCATTTTATTGTCTGTTGGTGGGTGACTGTGTGAGGTGTGTGAGTGCGTTTGTGAGTGAATGTGTGAGGTCCGTGAGTGTGGTAGTGAGTGACTGTGTGAGGTCCTTGAGTGTGGTAGTGAGTGACTGTGTGAGGTCCGTGAGTGTGGTAGTGAGTGACAGTGTGAGGTCCGTGACAGCATGTGTGAGGGAATGAAGTGCAGTGAGGATGTCCTGTTGGCTCTGGTGGTGTAGTGTGGTGACCTCCACCAACTGCTGCACAACTGCCCCACAACTGCCCCAATCCCTTCTGCCATTTCCCTCTGGGCCTCTAGGGTCATGAGCCTCCAGCACAGCATCTGATAGGAAGCCCAGCCCTCAGGGAACCTTGAGGCAGGGACGCTGGCAGCCGGAGGTGGAGGCGTGGGCGGTGGAGACGGAGGCGCTGGAGATGGCACTGGAGGTGGAGGCTGGTGCGCTGGATGTAGAGGCTGCAACCGGCGGGGGCACGACCGTCAGGTCAAGGACCACTGCAGACTCCCCCTCCTCTGAGTCCCACCCCACGTCAGAGTCTGGAGAAACAATTTCAGTCATTTTCTTTGAGTTTGTCTGTTAACTTGATTATGCATTAAACATTTTATTGTGTAGCCATATTCAATTGATATGTTTTTCTGTTGGCAGCCAAATAAATGCTTAAGTGTGATTTCCCGGGTGATTTAGATGAGAGTCTAGATTTCCCAGAGGGGAAAATGTTTCATGTGGTCTAACATTATGAAGTGGTCATCTGTGTTATCGTTCCCTGTTTTTGGTCCTAAATCATTCATAGCCTACCACAGAATGTGTGGAATGTTTGCTTTCCTCACACATAATACAGCATGTCCGTGTAGCCTACGCCACATACAGGATGCACGAACATACAGTAGGCTACCTAAACTAGGAGCAATCAGACAAATGTAGGCTCGTACAAATAGCTTACCTTCCGAAGATGATTTTCTTTCCTCGCGTGGACCTCACCAACAAGCACATGCACCTCCGTCTCCGAAAGGTTTCTCTTCTTTCCGCGTTTTTCCATAAACGTATTTATCTGTCCCTATGCTCCACGCTATATTATGTCGGTTCCTTCCGGGGTATCCCCGTTGTGCCGTCATAGTTTTGACCATATATGGTTGGATTTGGGCGTGGAGAGGGCGGAACACGGGGCGCGTGCGCGTACGCTCTCTTCCCCGCCCGTCTCGGATTTCTCGTGCAGAAAAGGGCATACGACTTTTTTGATAGATCCGAAAAGCGTGTAAATATTCTCGTCGTACGCTACATTGTGCATTTTCCGCGTTTTCGTCGTACGCCCTCTTTTACACCTGAATTTACACGCTCTTTGATAAATGAGGCCCCAGATGTATGGTGGACGTTTACCAATAATGGCTTTGAAAATAAATAAATACCAGTGATAGTTATGCCTTAGAGGCTCCAGTTCGTGTTGGTCAATAATGATCTTTCTGCCCTCTGAAAATGAATAGGCTACAGTACTAGTGTTCAGTGAAGTACTGCACTACTATTAGCCAGATTATGATTGCTGGTTGATTTCAGCTGTGTAAGGCGACTGTGGATCTGTGGTGGAAAATACTGTACATACTCTATATGTGCTCTCCCAGAAAGTGTTCACCAAGGATCCTGCAGGTGAGCCTACGGTAGGAAAAATAGCTATAATAAATCTATTTTTTGGGTTATGGGTAGAAGCTTTGCTTGATGAAATATTTCCCCCAAAGTGTTTTTGAGAGTTTTTCAGAGAACCAGAGAATTTAAAATGGTTCCAAGTAGCATTTATTATTTACTTCGGAGAATGTCCACACAACATTGAAGGGTCAGAGGTTCGAATCCCAGCTCCGACTGTCCACATGTCGAAGTGTCCTTGAGCAAGACACCTTACCCCAAATTGCTACCAATGAGCAGGTTAGAACCTTGCATGGTAGCTACCGCCATTGGTGTGTGAGTGTGTGTGTGAATGGGTGAATGAGAGGCCATTGTAAAGCGCTTTGAGTGCCGCTAAGGTGGAAAAGCACTATATAAGTGCAGTCCATTTACCATTTACCATTATCTCTACACTGTATTCCCTGTATACACGTGTAGGCAGACACCTGCAGTTCCATGTAGGGACATGTTGTACAGTTTAGTTCCCCCAGTATGAGGGATGAATGTCTGCTTCTGATTGTCTCCCCATAGTCTAGCCTGGGGGTTGAACATGGCTGGTAATGTAGTCATGTGTGGAAGAGCAGCTCGGCGATGGTTAAATACCCATGCATCTGACCCTCATTAACCCGAATAGCTTGGCATCGTTGGGGGGATCCAGCCCTGTTCATTATACTCCGCTAGTGAGAGGCGACTTGATTTTAACTGACAGCTGCGGGGTTTGGAGAGGACAGCAAACGCTGAGGATTCTGGTTATTTTTAGCCGGAGGTCATTGCCAATTGTCAACCATTCAATTTTTTAAATGGAAAAATAGTGGCAGAAGCTTTATTTTATAGCCTGATAATCACATCCTGTAGTAATTATTAGATGGATAACAAGGAACAAGACATTTTTTAGCTAGTACTTTAATTTTTAGTATTAGTACTTTATTGGCAATTATTTATTGGATATTATGGCAATTATGTATTGGAAACTATTAAAGAACTGTCTTGTTTTATTGTTTAGTACGAAATACAATAGAGTCACAAGGTATTTGATTCAATCAAAAGTTTAAAGGAGCTACACTTTCAGCATGCACCGCCCGCTACGCCGCTCGGGTTTCCACGTCCGTGAGTGTCCACGTGTACGTGAGGATCCGCGTGATGCAAATTTCATCATCGGAGGGTGCACGCGTCGGCTCTGCGCAGACATCAAGGTGCGTCCCATTTTTTGTGAATGCGCCTAAACGTCCGCACTCCCTCTACGCAATGAGAGCACCACCTGCTGCATCCTCCTATAGGCCTTTTCCACCAAGAAGGAACCGGTTCGTGCCGGTTCGCGAACCTAATTTTGAACGGTTCCAAGCATTTCAACCAAAAATAAATGAGTTCGGGAACCCCAAAGTTGGTTCTGAACCGGCACAAAAAAATTGTAGGTTTTTCAGCGCGAACTGTGATGATATAATGACGTACAACGGTCCCGCTCAAAATTAGTCGAAACGCGGTCCCTTCCCTAGATGGAACCAAGGTTCCAAGAATTCTGAACCGGACCGGTTCACGAACCAGAGGTACTTTGGTGGCAAAGGGCTACTAGTGGATAATAGAAGTAGTTCCGTATAAACCCCCGCAGTGTCTGCGAACGCATCTGTTTGGGAGTTTAACCAAGCCTTAACACTGCTCTTCTCCTTCAACCGTACCTTCTTTTTCTTATTTGTCCCTGCGGCTCTGCTCTCCATTTTGTATTCCAAACATCTCTGGCCAACTGCTTTCCATTCCAATCTCTGTAATGAGTAAAGGTCAATGTGTTTGCTCTCCCCCATTGTTGTGTCAATGACGATGTCTTCCGCTGAAGGACTCATTGTAACTTGGCCTTTCTCTGCTGACCTTAAAGTCAACATGGGGCCTGTGGGTATAACCCACTGGTACTGTATAAACAATTGAGTAGGAGTGTGAAATGAATGTGAATAAATATATACTTGATATCCTCAATTGTCATTGTCAACACTTTCAACCAGTGTATAGCCTCGGCAAGGAGTGTGACCCAGTTCCATATGGACAATTAGCTTCACACTGGGGCACATGCAGCTTCTTTGCTCTTTATCAGTACAGCATCTCTAATCTGAGAGCAAAGCCTTTATCCATCTGATCGCTCTCTAGGCCTCATCTATCCCATGCCGCGAATTGCCGAGGGCCCCTTTACAACTCGGGTGGAATCTCTCATACTTATGGATTACAGATTCCACCGGTGTGTCTTTACTAAAAGTACAATAAATCAGATGCTGAACTGTGTAATGAAGGTGTTTACCCAAGTTCTTAAAGACATCGTCTTGTTTTCAAGATACAAAGTGGTCTATTCCCCTGCTGCCTTGAGTGTCTAGTTTAGTCCTCCGGCTGCCTGTGTGTGTGTCTGTGTGTGTCTGTGCGTGTGTGTGTATGTACAGTACCTGCTCAGCTGGAGGCTGGGAAATGGGCGGCGCCCTCCCACTAGACATCCCCTCCGCTCCCCTCTGTCCATCTGGCGTTTTGGGCTCAGAGGCAACGCTTAGGCCTGAATCAGCACCCCCCCACCCCCCCCCCCCCCCTCAACCCCCCCCCCCCCCAATACGACCCAGCACATGCACCGTGCACGTCTTCAACTCACACAGCCCCGTTCCATTATCTCTGATGTTTCTGTCCAGCCTCCTCTCCTCCTCCTCCTCCTCCTCCATGGGTTGTACTGACTGTATCCCGCCCCCTTCCCCCCCTTTCGAGTTGGTTTCAAGGAGTGAGACTGCAAAGCCGACTGCCCTGGTTCCTCTTCCTCATAATGAATTGATGGTCAGTGCTTACTACGAGGGGGCTGGACCTGCCGCTGCCGAACTCCTGGCCCGCGCCGGCGAGAGACTGGGCTTGTGATGGGAGCGTTGGAGGCAAGAGAACTCGTCGCGTTCAGACGAGTGCGAGAATACTACGAATACTGCTCTATCCTTGCTACCCTGTCCAAATCTTCAGGCGTGTCCCACAGGCAAATAGAGATAGACTTGTCGAAGACGAACCCCGAATACCAATGCCGTCGGAGTGTAATCCTCCACGCATTTGTATGTATTGAAAGAAACATGAGGCTGTGTACCCGTTGTTCGCTCGTGTTTTTTTGCATTATGCACTGTAATGAATTTGAATGTTTACCGCAGTGTAGCTGTGAGGATGGTGCAGTGCAGCGAATGAACTCTTGTTGTGTTTCCTTCCTCAAATCCTTTTCGGTTGCTGCAGGGTTATTGTAAAACCCCTGAAGTTAGTTCCTTCTCATCTGTTAAAGACCACAATGTAACCTCTCTGCTCTCTCGCTCTCTCTCTCTCTGTCCTCCCTCACCCTCTTCTGCTCCCTCTCTCACTCCCTCCCCTCCTCTCTCTCTCTATCTCTCTCTCTCTCTCTCTCTGAAGGTGCTGGGGGCTGGTCTCCCCTGGAGTCTGATAAGTACCAGTGGTTGGAGGTGGACCTGGGCCAGAGGACGCAGATCACCGCCGTGGCCACACAGGGGCGCTACGGCAGCTCAGACTGGGTCTCCGCCTATCTGCTCATGTTCAGCGACACCGGTCGCAACTGGAAACAGTACCGGCAGGAGGACAGCATAGGGGTAAGGACCGGGCAGGGGACCAGGTGAGGGAGGACATGGGTAAGGACCAGAAAGGACTCCAGGTGAGGGAGGACATGGGTAAGGACCAGAGAGGACTCCATAGAGGAGCAAGAAGACGGTAGGCAACCCAGATAGCAAGCGGATGTGTAATGATTCTGGGCCATATATGGGCCGGAACTAAGCCACAAGGGCCAGATCTGGCCTGTATATGGCCCAGATCCGCTTGCTATCTGAGAAGGCGAGTTTATTTGTAGAGCACATTTCAGCAACAAGGCAATTCAAAGTGCTTTACATGAGACATTAAAAGCATAGAGACAAAGTGCAAGAACATAAAAGTTCGCATAAAAAGAAATGTAAAAAAGGACATTTAAAACAAAATGCAGGAAAGTGCAGTGTATGAATGAATCATTATTTGATTTAGTAGCCTATAGGTGTGAGGGGGAGGGCCCAGACCAAGTGAGGGGGAGGGCCCAGACCAGGTGAGTGTGAGGGCCCTGACCAGGTGAGGGAGAGGTGATGGGTAGGGCCCAGATCTGGTGAAGGGGAGAGGAGCCCCCCCCCCCCCACCACCAGACCATATTCAGGAGGATGGGGGTGTGAGGCAATGAGCCGAACCGGGGAGCGAGACAGCTTGTACTCGTAAACAGACTCATAAGCAGCCTTTCGCCGGGTCTGAATAATGCATGACGCTGTGAGAGGAACCGCAGAGTAGCTCTGCTAAGCAGCCTACTCATGACACGCGGACGTGGCTCCACTCTGCTCGTGGCAAGGTCTGGGTACAACAGCGAGTACAAATTGATGTCGACTTAAAAACAAATAAAACCCGTTTGTCCGCCATTTTCACGGAGCGGCAAAGCCGACCTCTGTAATCTATTTATTGCACAACACGAGGTCAGTGGCATGAGGGGTGAAAGTTGTCGACTTAAAAACAAATAAAACACGTTTGTCCGCCATTTTCACAGAGCGGCAAAGCCGACCTCTGTAATCTATTTATTGCACAACACGAGGTCAGCGGCATGAGGGGTGAAAGTTGAAATGATTTATCACGTCTAAGCGGTGTGCGATGGCCGCTGTGAGCTGAGCACAACGCCTGGAGGCACGAAGGCTCTCTCCATAAGAAAACAGTCCAGTAGATCAGCCAGAGCAGCACTTGTCATCTGTAAAACCGGAGCTTCAGCGCTGGAGTACTTGTAGGCCGAGGATGTTAGATGCTGAAAGAGTGATGACATATTACAGTACATATTTCTTGCTGTCCTCATTTAGATATTCATACTTTCGAAAAAATACGACGACTTCCAGTTGTCAGAGAAAGCAGCCACAGCAAAGAGGAGGATATCATATATTGTCAGTTAAATAATTGATTGTGGCTGCTGTTTGATACAGGTCGCACTTGTAAATGAGCCCCTGGGTCTCAATGTGATTTTACCTTTTAAAATAAAAAAATATATATATATATTTTTTATATATATATAATAAAATAAAAAAAATAAAAAAATAATATTCCAAAAATATACATCTCTCAACTTTACAGTTCGGTGTCTAATGTACCTTCTTGATTTAAGGCATGGCACACATTGTGATGAATCTAAAGCACCTTCTTTAAGCTCTTTAAACAGTATAACCCCTCACAGCTCTGGCTGGTTGGAAAAGCACGGTCAACAGGAGCAGCTTTTGTTCTTCTAGAGTTCAGGGATGAGTGTCATTTTCTCTGGGCACGAGCGAAGGCTTGACATGGGGCGACATCGGGGGATTTTTGCACCTTGATACCTCCAGGCACATTTCAAATGGATGCTTCCCAACGCAAATGGAAATGCTGCTGCTGCTGCTGCTCAGCTTCCTCAGCAGGAAAAAGTGTAATTTCTTGGGCTTAATGCTCCACTTCCCTGGACGGTTGATCCTTTCAAAGGCGTGGAGGATGGTGCTGAGCCCAGATTTATGCGAGCCCAAGAAAGTCAGTTTCATTCCAGAAGTCAAATATTCAACGCAAGGGTTCCCAAAAAAAACTAACATTTTATCAGAAGCGCACACTCTCTTTAGTAGGTATTTCGCCGCATGAATACACACACACACACACACGCACACATATGCATGCACACGCATATGCATGCACACATACACACACATACACATCGACACACGTGCACACAAACATATGCATGCACACACGTGCACGCACACACACACACACACACACACACACACACAGAGTTTATTTGTTAATTCTAATGCAACCTTAGTAGAGTGATGCACACTTTGCATTTTTTGTCTGTCCTGAAGTGGGCTTCATTGATTTCCTGTGGAATAGGCAGGTGGTTGGGGAAATAGGGACCATTAGTCTTTTGAGAGGGGCTCAGGATGGCTACTGAATAAGTCCTGGTATTATTGATTTCTGGCCACATGCATACACACACACACACACACACACACACAGGCATTGTATAACCGCGCCTCTCTACGTAAGGTCTTTCTGTCCAACATGGAAGGGGGGGGGGCAGCCGAGGCCGTACAATCTCCCGTGAATGCCAGCTGCAGGAATTAAATGTTAATTAGGTATTTCACCTTATTCCGTCGTGTGAACTACAATTATCCAAGTGTCAACTTGAAGGGGAGGGTATAAAGAGGGAAGCTCTTGAGGAATAACCCCATTATTTACAGATCTGATTAACCATCCAGACCTCTCAGGTCGTCTGGCACAGGCCTGCTTTCTGTCCCCAGAGTTAAAACAAAACATGGAGAAGCAGCGTTCGGTTTTTATGCAAACAAACTTCCAGAAAACTGCAGGTCTGCTGCAACTCTGTTTTTTTTTAAATCAAGACTGAAGACTTTTCTTTTTGCCGCTGCTATTAAATCAAATTATTCATTCTTACACTGCACTGTAACTTTTACTCCTGCATTTAGTTTTTAAATGTCCCTTTTTTAAATTTCTTTTTATATGACCTTTTATGTTTTTATTGCACTTTGTCTTGATGCTTTTAATGTCTCATGTAAAGCACTTTGAAATGCCTAGTTGCTGAAACGTGCTATACAAATGAACTTGCCTTGCCTAATGTCTGAGAGCCTCAGTTTAGAGCACAACATTTCCATTGTACAGCACCCTGAAACTCTGCTTTAGAAAGGCGCTTTATGAATAATATGTACTTACTCATTCTTCAGAGACTAACAGTTTACCTTGAAGAACCATCTTGAAGAAAGAACGCAATTTGATCATCAGAACACAATATGCTTATAATAACGATCTCGAGGTATATTACGGTAATTGTTGATGACGGCCAGGTAATGGATATATTGTGCATTGTGTGATGTGATGTGATGTGTGTGTGTGTGATGCATTGTGTCCCGTAGGCCTTTGTGGGAAACAGCAATGCGGACAGCGTTGTCCAGGTCAAACTACAACAGCCAGTGATAGCCCGGTTCCTCAGGCTCCTCCCCCTGGACTGGAACCCTAACGGGCGAATCGGATTGAGACTGGAGGCCTATGGCTGCCCTTATAGTAAGTACAGCCCTGGATGAATGTGAACGCAACTCTGCCATGGTCTCATAGATTGTCATTGTAGTCAAATGCGTAGTGACAGTGTGGACGCAGTATTGGTTTTATCAGTATTGTATCATGGTTTGAGATGGTAGAATTAGGACATGTTCACTCAGGGAACTGTAGTTGTATACTTGTATATATTATAGAACTATGAAATCACTTGACATAAACAAAAATGAAGTGTTTCATCTCAATATTATTCTCACTCAGGAAATTCAAGTGAATTTCTCACCCCAAAGGGATGGTACGGTACAAATCACTGAAATATAGCATCCTTGAAGGATACTCTTTATTTCTCATTAAATTTACTGTATTATGCAACATGGTTTCAGAATCTGTAAGCCTGAATGTTTGGTTCAGAAGTGCTGTCTTTGTCATTGACTCGCACGCACTCCTACATCTCTTATCTAGTATCTATTCTACCATATAACTAAACAGAGAGCAACATTGGACATTTGATATTAAAACTACTAAGGATTTATTCTACAGTAAAACTACTGTCTTGTTTATTCTACAGTACAACTAAACACACACAAAGACATCACTTTATGGATATATTTTACATTATGACTACTGTGAGATTTATTCTACAGTATAACTACACCCACACATAGACATGAAGTAATGGTACCTTATATGGGGTTTCTGTAAGGGATAATGTATGGCCAGATGGTCATTACTGAAAAATAAGAGTCCGACAGTGCAGTAACGCGCTGAAGGCCTCTTATTTTTCGATAATGACCCCCTGGCCATACAGTATGTTATCCCACTTATTACACAGCTAGTTACCAACGACATTAATACTAATAGGCTTACACTTTTTATTTCGCCAGCAAAATGATTGTGTGCTTGGGCAATGGCTGTTTTCAGAGATTGACTTAATAAGAATGGGTTCACATACAGGACAACAGCCAAAACCGTTAACTGTTTAGAATGTTCAGTAACTTTCAGACAACTTTCAACTGTCGCCCATAGACATATAATGTGTTGCCCTTGGAAACGGTTTATAGTTGCCCTGATGACAGTCAATTATTGAGATATAATTGACGGGTAGAATGTGTGATTGTCCAATCAGAATCGAGTATTCCAGAGAGCCGTGTAAAATACTATATAACCAGAGTATATACGGTGTCAGTGTAGGCTACAGTCCAGCACACCTTTGGGAATGTGTGTGTGTGTGTATGTGCATGTGTGTGTGTGTGTGTGTGTGCGGGTGTGTGCGTGTGTAATCAGTCCAGCAGGCAGGGGGATGATTTATGATTTGTATTATGAATAGTTTGTTTGCTGTTAACACAACAGGAAGTAGATGTATTGAGGTCTAAATGGGACGGAACAGGGTGTGATGTCTTTGTGAATAGTTGTGCTGCGATCTGGACATGGGTCTCACTCTCAAGATATTCAAGTCCAGCAAGCATTTCTACTTGTTTTGTTCCCAGCACTATTCTTTGGCAATCGAAATGGGTAAAAATACAATTCATTTTGTTGTGCCCAGTAAGTCGATGCGACATGAATAAAATATGAATATAATTGAAATTGTGTTTCGATGATTCATAGACAGACGTTTTCCAATTGCTTTTACCACTTCTTATGACTATCATTTCCCATGGCTTGTAGATACACAGAACTAGACTTGAAGTATTGCAGATTAATGTTGTTGGTAATCATTGATATGTCAGTGAGCAGACCACATTATGGAGATTTAAAGAAAGTATACGTACTGCTTTACATTTTCATTATCTTCCTTCTTACATCCTCAGCAAAGTCTCAAGTCATTAATCTGGACTCCTCAATCACAATCATGAAAAAGACAATTTGCTGATCTAGTGATTGAAGTGGTTTTATGCGAAACAGACAAAGGCTATTCTGGCTCATTAGAAACTGTTAACTACAGATAAATTAGGTTCTGATCTTGCCGCCACTCAACCAGAACTCTGGCACACAATGCATAGCTAATGAAACCGCATTCCGAATGGGGCTCGTTCTGAAAGAGAGAATACCTATATGCCTCTTTCACTCATTTGCAATTCTCTTATCATATATTTCAGATTTGCGTCCCTGCTAGAGATGAAGACTATGTACAGTCCAAACTCTTATGTGCCTCGCTCTGCTGTAGTGAGTCTTTACCTGTGATGTGTGTTTGCAGACTCGGATTTGGCGAGTTTTGACGGCAGCGGCTGCTTGCTGTACAGGTTCAGCCCCAACCCAACAAGCCAAACAGCCAGGGTGACCATTTCACTGAAGTTCAAAACCCTAAAGAATTCTGGGACGTTGATCCACGCCGAGGGACTACACGAGCGCAGTTTGACTCTGGAGCTGCACCAAGGAAAACTCGTGCTCCATCTTAGAACAGGTACAGTTCCATAGTCCCTCTGTTGCTTCCACGCCACTTGGCCATGATGAATTGTATCCATTTAACATGTGATTAGTACCGCCTCTTTGTAGCTCAGCCAATTACAAGGCTGGAAAATGATACATGGACGAGAACGTGTGGCAGAGGCAGAAAGCTCCCCTTCCGAAGGCAGAAGCATAAGTGGGGATACACTTCTGGTGTTCAGTCACACCATCTGGCTGTGGCCATGCTCTAAATTACACTATCTCCCTCTCCCCCTCTCTCTCTCTCTCTCTGTCTCTCTCTCTCTCTCTTTCTCTCCCTCCATCCCTCCCTCCCTGTCTCCCTCAATCCCTCCCTTCCCCAATCCTTCCATCCCTCCTTATCTCCCTCCATTTCTCCCTTCTTCTATCCTTCCTCCAACCCTCTGTACTTCCCTACCCACTCTCTCTCTCTCTCTGTCTCTCTCTCCCTCCCTCGCTCCAACCCTCCGTCTCCCTCAATCCCCCCCCAATCCTTCCATCCCTCCTTATCTCCCTCCATTTCTCCCTTCTTCTATCCTTCCTCCAACCCTCTATCCCTCCCTACCCTCTCTCTCTCTCTCCCCCTTCCTCCACCCTTATGCTCTTCACCTCTTTACCTCCCTACCCCCTCCCTTTCTCTGTCCCTCTCTCCCTCCATCCCTCCATCCGGGGGCCTAAGCAGTGTCCCACCAGGCCATATAGGGAGAACCAGGCTGATTCTCTGACAATCCCGAGTCCCAGAGGGAGGGTCTGTAGTGCACAGCCTGTCGGCTCATGGGACTGTAGCAAAAACACAGACTCAGCATTCTGCTGCACACAACAGGGCAATTTAAAGGGCATAATATCTTCCAGCTGGAGAGCGATAGCTAGGAATCAGGCCGCTGTTTTGCTGCACGGTGTGATGCATGCTGTTATTGCCTACCGTATGTGATTATCTTTAAAAATATATATATATTTTTTTTTTAACACTGCTGCCATGCTGCGCCGAACTAAACTATCTCGGCGTGACGTTGCTCACGTTCCGCCGACACCTCGAGCCACAAGACGTTAACAGCTCGTCTGGCAATGATGAGGTGACTGGTCCGATCAGGCTGGGGCGCCGGCGCAAAAACACTGTGTACGGCAGCCCTAGCCCTGGTCTACTCCACCAGTGAATATTGCACACCGGTGTGGTGTCGCAGCGCTCACACCCACCTCATCGATCTGCCCTCGTGTATCGTGACAGGATGCCTGCGTCCCACCCCTGTGGACAACCTTCCCATCCTTGCAGGCATCCAGCCTGCTGGCCTCCGCCGTACAGGAACCACAGCACGTCTCGCCTGCCGGGCCGTGGAGCCTCCACGACAGACTCACTGCAACAGCGGAGTCTCCCCGGCGTCTCAAGTCGAGACATCCTTTTGTGCCTGCCGCACGGGATCTCCTGCAGCAATGCAGAGATCCTAACATCAGTGAGGCAGGATGGGCGGACCACACCTGGCGTGCGGAGTGGGAGGCAAACACCTACTTAGACCGGCATGGGTGAGGCTTAATCGTACCTGGGGGAGAGGAGAAACAAACATCTGACCCATAAGAAGAAGAAGGAGAAGAAGGAGGAGAAGGGGGAGGAGAAGGAGAAGGAGAAGAAGAAGGGGAAGGAAATGGAGGAGGAGGAGGGGAAGGGGAAGGAGAAGGAGGAGAAGGAGAAGAAGATTATTTTTTTTTATCCTGTAAGCTTTCTCCACTATGGACTGTTGTCATACAGTGTATGTTTAGTGGTATGAACTACAATGCCAAAAGTAAGGAATTAACCGCCCCACCACGTGCTCCCTAGACCCTGTTCCCTCGACTCTCCTTCAGTCTTTTGCACCCGAACTCCTCCCCTTCCTAACCCACCCCATCAACGCATCTCTTGTATCAGGATGCTTTCCCTCCGCTTTCAAGACTGCCAGAGTCACCCCCCTCCTAAAGAAACCATCTCTTGATCCCTTTGATGTCAAAAGCTACCGACCGGTTTCCCTTCTATCCTTTCTATCTAAAACACTTGAACATGCTATCTTTAACCAACTATATTTGAGCTCCATCAGAACGACCTCCTAGACCCCCACCAGTCCAGGTTCAAGGCTAGCCACACGACAGAGACCGTCCTCTTTGCAGTGACAGAGTCACTCCATGCCGCAAGAGCAAACTCTCTCTCCTCTGTCCTGATACTCCTAGACCTGTCAGCAGCATTTAATACTATAGACCACCAGATCCTCCTCTCCACCCTCGAGGAGAAAGGCGTCGCTGGCTCTGCACACTCCCTGTTTGCATCCTACCTGACGGGCTGCTCCTACCAGGTGACATGGAGAGGGTCGATGTCGGAACCGCATAGTCTGACTACGGGGGTTTCACAAAGGTCTGTCCTGGGTCCTCTCCTTTTTTCCCTCTACACTACATCTCTGGGCTCTACATCTCTGGGCTCTGTCATTCGCTCGCATGGCTTCTCCTATCACAGCTATGCCGATGAAACCCAACTGGTGGTGTCATTTCCCCCTTCTGATACACAAGTGGAGGCAAGCATAGCTTGGTGCTTGGCTGACATCTCGGGGGGTGGATGACAACACATCACCTCAAGCTCAATCTGGACAAGACTGAGCTGCTGTTCCTCCCGGGGAAGGACTGGCCGCACCAGGACCTGGCCATCACCATTGAAGACAGAGTGGTGACGCCAAATCGGACTGCAAGGAATCTGGGTGTGACCCTGGATGACCAACTGTCATTCTCCGCACATATGGCATCCGTTACACGCTCCTGCAGATTCATGCTCTACAACATCAGGAGGATTCTCCCTTTCCTCACTGATGAAATGGCACAGGTGCTCATCCAGGCCCTGGTCATCTCCCGCCTGGACTACTGCAACTCCCTCCTTGCTGGGGTCACTCTGAGGCCCCTGTGGTTGATCGACATGGTCACGGCTCTTCTCTGTCCTGGCCCCGCAGCGGTGGAACGAACTGCCCGCTGGCGTCAGGACAGCAGAGTCGCTGCCCATCTTTCCTCGCAGTCTCAAAACTCATCTCCTCAAGAAGTACTACAACAATCCTCCCTCTTAAGCACCAATATTATTTTGGATTGCTACTCTTGCACTTTGCCTTCAGCACTAGATTATGCTCTTAGTAACTTTTTTTTTTAGCAAGGAAAAGCACTTTTGAGTTCTGACAAGTAGTAGGCTTTTCCTACGTTTAATGCAATTATTGTTAATCACTTTGGATAAAAGCGTCTGCTAAATGACTAATGTAATTGCTATGGCTTTTTATTTAATTTGAATGCTAACCATTATGTGGCCCTGACTGAATTGGCTCTGGTTTTATCAATTCCTAATGTGTTATCCCATTCATAACACCTACGCTGGGCACTACCTGTCAGGGTTTGTGTCCTCAGAGAACCTCGCTACGCTACCACCTGCTAACCCCCCTGTCCTGCGAATCCCATAATGCCGTTTATTTTTCACTAGCAGAGGTCACAAGGTGACTGAGCAGGAGCTGGTAGTAAAAAGCCTGAGAGGAGCCCACACTTCATTTTAAAGCAAAGCTCAGAGGTAAAAAAAAACAACAACATCTGTCGTTATGTGTGTGGAGAGATTAGGTGTTATTCTGCCTATCCTGAAACGACACAGGAACGCTGGCTCTGCTTCAATCAAAGACTTCATCTCCTGCTCCCTCTCTCCTGACCGGACAGTGCATTTCCTCTTTCATCTCTCTCCTCTCCTCTCCTCTCCTCTCTCTCTCTCTCTCTCTCTCTCTCTCTCACTCTTACTTTCTCATTCTGTCTGTCTCACTTTTTCCTCTCTCTGTCTCTGTCTGTCTCTGTCTCTTGCTTTCTGTCTGTCTCTTTCAATTCAATGGAGGATTATTGGCATGGGAAACTCTCTCTCCCTCTCCCTCTGTCTTTCTCTCTCTCTCTCTGTCTCTCTCCTCCTTGCCTTACTCTACTGCTCAAAAATAACGGAACACCTAATAATCTCATCCAGCCCTCAATCGGTTAATAATTTTGGTTTCCATTGACCGTTCTAACGTCATTTTGTTGTCAGTGACTTACACAATGTAATCAATAAAGATTTTCAACTTGAATATTTCGTTCATTGCGATCTGCGATGATGATTTATGATTTAAGTGCTCCCTTAATTTTTTTTAGCAGTATGTATTACTCCGCTCTCCTTTTTGGTTATTCATCAGGCAGCTTCTCATATTTCACCCTGACACAATGTCATCTCTCTCTGATTTTTCAGACGCTGTCATTTGCATCCTCATCTCTCCATCCCTCTCTCCATCCGTCCCTCATTCCCTCCCTCTCTCTCTCTCTCTCTACCTCCCTCTTCCCCCCCTCTCTCTCCAAGGGGTTTGCAGTTTGCGAGACTGGGAAATTTAGGTCAGTGCCTCCGTGCGCTAACCCCAAGGAACCGCACGGTCAGGAGTGGAGTCAAATGGAGAAAAGACACTCAGTCAAATATAGGGGCGCGGATCGAACGGCACCGGCGATGAACATCAGACATTGACGCCGCCATTAGTGACCGGAGCGTTCGATCCCTCTCGTTCCCCCGGCATTGATAACTGTCACAACAATACCGCGATAATAATGCACCGGGGGTGATGGCTATCGGAGGACGGTCCCTTGGCTGGGGCCGCCGTGTCACTTATGTCATCATACTGACGGGCCGTATCTTTTTACACATCCTCTTGTTATGACGGCTGGCCAGGAGTTCTGTCTTCCTTCCACTTTGAGGCAATCAGCGTGGGCCGTTCGTTTGTCAGGCTGGCCGCCACAGCCGCGGAGGCCTTGTCGGGGTCGTGCAGAACGAGGCGAGGCCGGCGGGCTGGTCTCCCTCCGGCCTCTGTGTGGATTGGGAAGGGGGGGATTTACTGTGCCAGAGGCGCACTGCTCTTCTGTTGCAGGCTGGTAGAAACCCTGCATAGATGAGTTCTCCCGTTCCCTTCGCCTGCTCCCCGACTCGCATTCATTCTCTTAATGAGCGCGCAGACGGTGATGGGGAAAAAAACGTACACGGAAAGAAAGAAGCAGCCTTGTTTCCCAGATGCATAAAACTAGGATTTGAATCATATCACTGTCAGTGAGGACAGTTGGACTGTGAGGACAGTCGCAAGACAGTTGTCCCATCAAAAAATCTCCACAAAAGTAAAGAGAATTACAGAACACTATTTCCTTTATTTTCTGTATCCTAGATACACCCCTAAACATTCATTTATCCAACTTAAGTATAGTATTTAAATCTCTCTTAACCAATCATTGGACAACAAGATACCACACAAGGACAAAGGAAACCTTTGGTGTCCTTCCTAGACCTCCTGGTGTCCTTCCTACAGATCCAATGGCACTAAGGATAGAACAGCAACGGTATGACATGTTGTACAATGGTACTAGTTGAACAATTCTACCACAAGACACACATACATTACACTCACAGACAGACACAAACACACAAACACTACTAAATGCACACACACTCACTTAAATGTACAGGGAGGCTTTTCATGAGGCAACCATCTGCAACTACCAGGAAACTACTGTAGACAGTGTCAGGACTCCTATTGCTCAGGGCTGAGAACAGAGACACAAGATATCTGCAAAAACACTGTATGCGTGCGTGCTTGCGTGTGTGTGTGTGTGTGTGTTAGTTATAAAATAAACTAAAAGATTTATGCTCAGTGTCCAAAACCATTCCATTTCCTGTAGTTTACATCCATCAAAATGTCTGTTTATATTGTGGCCCACTGGCTCATAATTCACCCCAATTCTTTACTGTCACCATAATATTTATTGAATGCAAATATATTGGGGTCATTGTGCCCTACTCCAATGAATTCTGGATGTGTGGCGTTGACTGTATGCAGTAGCATTCAAGAGATGTCAGTGGAAGCTAAAGATACCCCTTGGTACTATAAAGCAAACCTGGGTCGAAATGCTATTTGAAATTTTAATGTATTTTCCGGGTGCATGATTTCTCTTGTTTGGCACAGTGGAACGAATGTGTTGTTCTCAAAATGCAAATCATACCCACCTGACGCTCCAGGCAGACTGAAGCAAACCGGTTCAGGCTCAGATCAAGTTTTAATTCGTACCCAGGTGTGATGTTGAGTAGAGAAATTGTTTGTGATGCTGATGACATTTTAGGAAGTTGTTTGATATGAACATCATGCAACTTGGTATGTGTGGTAGTGTATGACTAATGGCTTATAGGAAAGGCCCGTAGCTTATATGAGTATAAGTTTTTGCAGCTAAATCATCCGTTTGAGTGTATTGGAGAGGTTCTACTGATGACATTTTAGGAACTCGCTTGCTTTGAACAGTATACAACTTTGTATATCTGCTGTACACAGTCAGTGTAATCTTAGCCGATGAATCTCAGTTTGTGTGTATCGATCAGTATAGTGTGTGATTCTTATGTATTGATCAATGTAGCGGGTGATTCTTCGATTATAGCCAGTCTCCTGATAATACAGGCGTAACAACGTAGACAGAACAATTAGATGGCCCCTGCTCTAATTCGTTATCATTAAACACTTGGACATTTCTGTCAATGAAACATGCGTCAGCTCACTATGACTGAGTAAAAACGCATGCGAAAGTTCGTTTTCACATGCAGAGATCACAGGCGCAATTTCCTGTCAGCTGTGTATAAGCAGCAAGGAAAAGTTTGTGTTTGCAAATTGCAATCCCAGTTTGTGAGACTGAAATGATGAAACAATTAAAATACTCTGTGTCAAGATAAAAGCCCTTATTGTCCTTGTACCTAATCCGATTTAAGATTTGCAGCAAAAAACAATAACACAATATCAAATCAAATCAAACTTTATTTATATAGCACATTTCATACACAGAGGCAACACAATGCGCTTTACAGAGAGCAATGGGAGGGTGGGCACAGCTCCCACCCCTACATATTCCAGAGGGAAGCAAAAAAACAGTTTCACCCGGGGGCCAGAAAAATAGCTGTAAAAATTCTTCCCTCTTAACTTTGATTGGACAGAGCTTACTACTGTATATTAACTCTGATTGGGCAGAACTTACTGTATTAACTTTGATTGGACAGAGCTTACTGTATTAACTTTAATTTAACATAAATACTCATCACGTGAGGCCATAGGGCAAAAGACAATCTATGATGGAATGCACAGAAACACAAGCACACATGGACAGAACAACACATAAACGGTATCAGTCTCCATGTTAAAAGCAGCCTTATGAAAGTCGTCTCTCTCTCTGGTGATGTACAAGACGATCGAGCAAGCTCCTGGAAAATGTTTGTCTATTGGCTAAGAACATATACAGAGCAGTAAACATGGGCTAGATACTCCATAAGAGAGACATGACTAACAGGATAGTGCACAAATAGTTACAGAGAAGTGGCCTACATGGTCGGCCATTATGTGTTAGCTATCCCTGTAGTCTCTAATATGATATTTGAGTGAATCATATAACAAAGCACAGTAAGCACTTAGCAGAACAGGCTCATAGAGAATGCCGCGAAGGCAGATTGCAAAGGCAATACATTATTTTTCCCTCTGGGAGATATAATACAATTACATGAGACAGATTGTCAGACACAAAAGCATTCACCATTACATACTGTACATCACCACAGAGAGAGCTGTGACTTTCATAAGGCTGCTTTTAACATGGGGACTGATACTGTTTGTGTTGTTCTGTCCATGTGTGCTTGTGTTGCTGTGCATTCCATCATAGATTGTCTTTTGCCCTATGACCTCACATGATGAGTATTTATGTTCAATCAAAGTTAATACAATAAGTTCTGTCCAATCAGAGTTAATACAGTAAGCTCTGTCCAATCAAAGTTAATACAATAAGTTATGTCCAATCAAAGGTAATACAGTAAGTTCTGTCCAATCAAAGTTAATACAGTAAGTTCTGTCCAATCAGAGTTAATACCGTAAGTTCTGTCCAATCAGAGTTAATGCAGTATGTTCTGTCCTCAGCGCATGTCCTTCCACCCATCCCAGTAGTCGTGTTAAAGACAACATTTATTGTAGCGACTGTGATAAAGCCACTACTCTCCCCACCCTGCCAACACTACAGCATGGTTGTTGTTGAGACGGCTGAGGAAGAGGAGTTATCAGTGTGTTAGAGGAAGAGGAGTTATCAGTGTGTTAGAGGAAGAGGAGTTATCATTGTGTTAGAGGAAGAGGAGTTATCAGTGTGTTAGAGGAAGAGGAGTTATCAGTGTGTTAGAGGAAGAGGAGTTATCAGTGTATTAGTTACGGCCCCTCCCAGATGGTAGGTCTGGGGATAGAGTGGAGGGGACCACGCAACAAGCATGTGTCGGCTACCAAGAGCCGGTGTGGAGGCAGCGGCACAGACAAGAACAAAATAACTATAATCCAGGGATGACAGACAACGGGGTGAAGTGCAAAAACCAGAAGTGGGGTTTATTGCAACAAATAATAATATAGTATAGTGATAGACCAAACCCAAATGTGTGTGGAAGTGAGGTGAACCTCGGGAGAGTTAAGGGGAGGGCGCCAAAACAGACGGGGCCAAAAGAACAAACAAAACACAATTCCCACCCTAGATCTGTCCCTGTCGTCTACTTCCCTGTTACTACCTTACTCTACTACAAAATCAGAACTACATCCTCACTACAGTAACTATGCTTACTACTGGTCCCACCTAGTCCCAGAAATACAAAAGGTGGCACCTGCCTGGGGAAACAAACCTAATGTATTTAAACAGGGATATACCCACGTGTGAGTGTAAGTGGTCTCGCGGGCCAGACGATGATGCGTTTTTTTAAGAACTTCCTTTTACAAATTCTAAGCGGCTCTCTCCTCCATAGAGCCTGCGGGCATCTGACCTAACACACCTCACCCTCCCCTGGGGGGGGGGGGGGGCTCCTAGGGGGGGCTCCTAGGAGGAGGGACTAGTGATCAAACTAAACAGGACAGCAAACAAACATACAACAGTTATGCACTGGGTCGGGGCCAGGAGGAGTAAGTGGAATAACTAGCCCGGAGGAGTAAGTGGAATAACTAGCCCAGAGGAGTAAGTGGAATAACTAGCCTGAAGGAGTAAGTGGAATAACTAGCCTGAAGGAGTAAGTGGAATAACTAGCCTGAAGGAGTAAGTGGAATAACTAGCCCAGAGGAGTAAGTGGAATAACTAGCCTGAAGGAGTAAGTGGAATAACTAGCCCAGAGGAGTAAGTGGAATAACTAGCCCGGAGGAGTAAGTGGAATAACTAGCCTGAAGGAGTAAGTGGAATAACTAGCCCAGAGGAGTAAGTGAAATAACTAGCCCAGAGGAGTAAGTGAAATAACTAGCCCGGAGGAGTAAGTGGAATAACTAGCCCAGAGGAGTAAGTGAAATAACTAGCCCAGAGGAGTAAGTGAAATAACTAGCCCGGAGGAGTAAGTGGAATAACTAGCCCGGAGGAGTAAGTGGAATAACTAGCCTGAAGGAGTAAGTGGAATAACTAGCCCAGAGGAGTAAGTGAAATAACTAGCCCAGAGGAGTAAGTGGAATAACTAGCCTGAAGGAGTAAGTGGAATAACTAGCCTGAAGGAGTAAGTGGAATAACTAGCCTGAAGGAGTAAGTGGAATAACTAGCCCAGAGGAGTAAGTGGAATAACTAGCCTGAAGGAGTAAGTGGAATAACTAGCCCAGAGGAGTAAGTGGAATAACTAGCCCGGAGGAGTAAGTGGAATAACTAGCCTGAAGGAGTAAGTGGAATAACTAGCCCAGAGGAGTAAGTGAAATAACTAGCCCAGAGGAGTAAGTGAAATAACTAGCCCGGAGGAGTAAGTGGAATAACTAGCCCAGAGGAGTAAGTGAAATAACTAGCCCGGAGGAGTAAGTGGAATAACTAGCCCGGAGGAGTAAGTGGAATAACTAGCCTGAAGGAGTAAGTGGAATAACTAGCCCAGAGGAGTAAGTGAAATAACTAGCCCAGAGGAGTAAGTGAAATAACTAGCCCGGAGGAGTAAGTGAAATAACTAGCCCAGAGGAGTAAGTTAAATAACTAGCCCGGAGGAGTAAGTGGAATAACTAGCCCGGAGGAGTAAGTGGAATAACTAGCCAAATAATGAATCTTAGCTGTGTGTTGCTGAAAGCTGAAGATTGAGGGTGGATGTCATATTGGTTGAAATTGGTTCAGTCCAACTACTGTACTGTACATACATAAGCACAAATTTTGTTTTACATAAAAAAAACATGATTGGATTTTGATAGAATACTGTGGCAACCCGGGGCCCTCACAACCCAAAGTGGCCGCTAGCTGTGGGACTGCAGTTCCCAGAACCCCACAGGTTGTTAGAGCTTAATGACTACCTGGGCTGATTGTCCACACCTGGCTCAGCAAATCAGCCACGTCCTCTCACCAAAAACTGGAAAACCCAGGCCAGAGGAAGCCTGGGAGAAGAGGAGTGAGGCAGAAAGCATGCTGCCTCATGTGTGGATTTTGTTTGAGATCTTTCATTTGTAACACTAAGTTAAGTTTATTAAAGAGACAACCTCTGGCTATGTTCTGCAACTTGCTTCCCTTGTCTGTGTGCCACTGCCATTTTGGCATGTCTGGTCTTCTCTGTCCCCTGGGTTGCTACAATACAAAAGGACTATGAGGAAGTGTGCATGAGTTATAAGAGGAGGAAGACGAGGAGACAATGACAAATGCATGAGGGTGTGCTCATGTATTTGCCCAGACCATAATTTAAACTTTTATTTGAAAAGAAATTGTCACAGCACAATGCCTGAGTATGTATTAGCATTTTTATTTGGCATCCCCTGGGCTTGAACTCTTGAGGTAAACAAATAAAATAAAAAAAATAAAAATATGGTACACACTCAACAAGTGGAGAACAAAAATGTTTATTCTGCATCACCTGGGGCTTGAACTCACAACCAGACACCAAGGGAAGGTAATGTAAATGTCACAGCTAGATATTTACACCATAGGAATCTTGCATGAACATATACGGCCTACATACTGTGATGGGAATGAGTTGTGGGACTCTGGACTGAGCATGCATTCACTGGTTGACTGATTTGATTGGATTGAACACAGGTGGCGCTGATTGAGTCAAAAGACTGGTCAGATGAAGCAATGCAAACAAAAGAAACAGTAACAGCTATACATTAAACATATCGTTAAAAAATCATGTCACAGCACAGTGGAGTATGCATTAGTATTTTTATTCTGCATCCCCTTGGGTTTGAACTCTCATTGAGCTACCTGCAATGTGAGAAGCCGTATATGGTTTCACACTGACTTAAACATCACAATCACAAGGGTTGCATGTACTGTAAATGTTACAGGTGCATGTAACATGGATGTTTCAGCAGTTTCCACAAAATGTGGAATGCACGAGTGGCCAAAACCAAAACCAAAGACTAAACAATAAAACCAAGGTATACACTCAACACGTGGAGAACAAAAGACATTTTACAGACTTACAAGTTGGCACAGGACAACACAGCTACAGCAAATAATGAACAGACAAAGAACAAGAGGGGAGCTACATGTACTGTAGGCTATACACAGTATATACAAAGACTAACAAGATGGGTGGAAACCAATCAAACAATCAGTGGCACAGGTGTCCTCTTCAATCAGTCAATTTAGCCAGTTGTAGTCCTAGGGTCCGCTATTGGGGCAGGGTTTTCAACAAGAATGTCTCTGATTGGTGGAGATGGTGGAGAGGATTGTGGGTAGTGTATTTTTTTCCTGTATGAACAGCAGTAGTTTGAGGGGACAGACCTCAAAATACTGTCAAATACAGTTTTTGAGAGAAAATTCAGAAGGTTTTCACACTACATGCCAGGTCATTTTTTTCATGAACACTGGAGATTTATTGCGTGAATATTTGCAGTAAGGTAGTACTGTTTACATTAAACATTTTGATGCGCTGTGGGCTCAAATTTTGATATTTCAAAAATATGTTAAGATTGTTTGTGGAGGACAGTCTGAAGATGTAGTGTAGCAATTGAGGTATCAATTGATCAAAAACTGTGGGAGAAGTAGGGTTTGATAGATTTTACAGTTTTTGAAAAAAACAGTGATGAGCTTCACAATTCCTGCCAGCTCAAAACATGTGGAGGTTTCTGTTGTGATTTCATGTGGTCAGGTGGTGGTTGCAAAGTGATGGCAAGTACAGCTGATTTGTTATGCTTTTTTAAAGTTTTAAACTTTAGACCATTGCTGTAGCGCCACCATCAGGACTATTGGCCCCGTATGCCAGTTGAGGACTTCTGGCATAGGACCTGGTGCTTTTTCATGCATTGGAAGTCAGACTTTCTAGGAAGATTCTGAATATTGGCAAATACAAGAGTGTTCCGGCAGCTACCCGGTCCCTAATACCGTGCTCTGACTAACAAAGAATGCCACTACCAAGAGGGGGAGCGGGAGGATTTAAATAACACACACGCCCCTCTGATAGCCCAGATAGCAAGCGGATCTGGGCCATATACAGGCCAGATCTGGCCCTTGTGGCTTAGTTCCGGCCCATATATGGCCCAGAATCATTACACATCCGCTTGCTATCTGGGAGGGCAACAGATGAACCTTCTCGTGGTGCCCCCCCGTCAGTAGCTTCGATTAACCACCGTAATCAAAGCAAAGTCTGCCAACTGAGGGCCACCACCCGGGCTGGTGTTTGGCTGCCACAGGCGGGGAGAGCAGCCGGCGGAGGTTGCGCAACCCAGAATTCTGCAGCTGAACGCCGAAGGGCTCACACCCAGTACAAAAAGTGAATACTGCACACTGGTTTGGTGTCTCAGCGCTCACACCCGCCTCATCGACCTGCCTATCAACGAAGCCTTGCGCATCATGACTGCATGCCTGCGTCCCACCCCTGTGGACAACCTTTCCATCCTTGCAGGCATCCAGCCCGCTGGCCTCCGCCGCACAGGAACCACAGCACGTCTCGCCTGCCGGGCCGTGGAGCCTAACCACCTGCTCCACAACAGGCTCACTGCAACAGTGGAGTCTCCCCGGCGTCTCAAGTCGAGATGCAGAGATCTTAACATCAGCGAGGCAGGATGGGTGGACCACACCTGGCGTGCGGAGTGGGAGGCGAACACCTCCAGACTCTGTGATTTCATCCTGGGGATGGACTTACCCAGACTGGCCTGGGTGAGGCTTAATTGGAGGATAAACCATGTGGGAACCAATTGGGTGGATAATGGACAGGACTGCAAATGATGATTGACAGGGGCAGTTAACCAATCCTGGGAGATGACCAAAAAAAAACAGAGAGGGCAGAAAACAGACACAACAGAAGTAGGCTTACGAAAATAATTAGTGTTGTCATGGAAACGTTAGTGTTGTCATGGAAATCAGAAACAGAAGAAAGAAGGAACCGTGTTTCTCAGTTACATAAGACATTTAAATTAACCACTGCAGTAGAGGAAAGTCTTCCAAGCTGAGCAGGGCACAAAGTCAGGGGCGGCGCATGCACTAAACCATACAAGGCAATTGCCTAGGGCGCCGAGGCACTAGCCGCGGAGGGGCGCGCTGTCGTTGTTTTGCCTAGGGCGGCCAATCGCCTTCCGCCAGGCCTGCACAAGTCCATCAAAGGTTTCCTAGATACACCCCTAAACATTCATTTATCCAGTGTAAGCATAGCATTTACATCTCTTTTAACCAATGATTGAATAGTTTGAAGAAGCAGAGGAGACAAGATGATCTGGTAGATAAAGACCCCAACCCCTGTGGAGTTGATGCTCTTCTCTACACCCATCTCACCCGAGTCAGGTTCCGCACCCGCAGCATTATGCTGAGAGAGATTGGTGCCGTCAACCTTTTTGAACGGAGCCCTATTGCTGGATCACCCACCCAAATGGTCCGACCAAGATTGTTGAAGAGTCATAAACTGTGATCAAAGACCTGTGGCAATCAACTCTCTAGACCAGGGGTCTCAAACTCCCGGCGCGTGGGCCATTTCCGGCCCACCCCACCCCTCCATCCGGCCCGGGACATGATGTCAGAAATATAATGTAATCCGGCCTGCATAATCATGTCTTGTACAGGCCGCCGGCAGGCCTACAATGCAAAATTCAAGTGTCGCTCAAATGTGGGGCGAAATGCTGTTATTGTGCGCAGCGTGCAGGGTGAATGCTGCATACAGTCCAGGTGGGTCAATCCACACGCAACTATGACCGGAATGCAGCTCGCCACCGAGAGGCTGTTTTCATGGTTAACTAACGTTAGGAACACAGACGGTTTCAAGAAGTATGGACATTGCAGTATTTTTTGTGGAGTTGAATGGAAATTCTACCTGCCTGATATGCAAGAAAAAAAAATCTCTTTAGACATTCCTTTTGCCCAATGAAATGCCACTAAGGATACAAGTAACAGTATGAAATTCTGTACAAATGATACCAGCCCAAAGCAAAAAATGAACATGAGTGAGTGAACTTCCTCAGTAGCAGGAGACTCTAATCTTCATACGCCACGACTGACGAGAACCTCAAGACAGGAGCCAAGGGAGGAGGAGTGATTGCAGTTTGACACTGAAGGGAAATTACATCCATCCACGGCGCTAATTCCGCCTCAAACTTGTCCCTCACATCTGCTCTGAAATGAGATATGGTCTGAATAGGACTCAGTGGGAGAGTCTGTTCTGTTAATCAATACTAATAAAGATATATGTATTGGTTTGCCAGGCGCGCCCCAAGACCTCTTAATTGCGTTGCTCCACATCTCTCATCCGAACTAATCTGACAACACAAATGGCTCCTCCATAATTGATGTGTTTTACGGTAAAGTGACAGACATTCGTCATTCCCATGGCTGGTGCGGCCGAGCCCATCGCAGCTCTCTGAAGAATGCCTAATGCAATTTTAATCACACTGTGAATTTGCTCTTCTCTCTGGTGTGGCTTTGCAGAGAAACTCTCACCCAATTTGCGAGAATACAAAGATGGATACACTCATTTGGACATGCTGAAATTCATATATCATTAACTATGTCCTGCTATGTTTTTGCCGCACTTTTTAATTATGTACAGTATCATCTGTTATTTCTCACATTTTTTCCAGTATGGTTTATACAGTCTCTGTGGAGACAATTGAGAACCACCTCCAACAGCTGTTCCGTCTGTCAGCCTCCATCTCTCCTGGTCCAGTTGACCCCATTTGCGCAGCCAATTCATTAAGACTTCCTGTTCAAAGCCACTTATAAATGTAACATTGGAATGGCTTGCAGTGCTGCAGCAAAAAGCAAACCCAGAAAAAAGAAGCTTTTGAACACCAGCTGAACTCTGTAGCTCCATCTATTCCTCTATCTATACTCTCTCTCTCTCTCTCTCTCTCTCTCTCTCTCTCTCTCTCTCTCTCTCTCTCTCTGATGACTCAGCGGCTGATTGTCCATCTGTCGTTATATCCTCCAGGTAGAACCGTGTCTTCCGAGAGCCACAGGGTCGTGTCGTTGGGCAGCCTGCTGGACGACCAGCACTGGCATCACGTGGCCGTGGAGAGTGTCGGCGGCCATGTCAACTTCACTGTGGACAAAAGCACTCAGCAGATCCAAGTCCCCGTGGATCTGAGTCACTGGCAGATAAACGAGGTTTGTGTCGCGTGTGACCTGCTCCTGGAATCGTTGCCCCCACACACACTCTCGTGCACGCGGGACATGGCATGCCCCATTTCTCTCTTAAAAGCTTTCTTCACTGACACACACACACACACACACACACACACACAGATTCATATATACAGATGAACACACACAAACGTTTGTTTTTCTCTCTGGTTATACATTCACTATATACATTGGCTGTGTGTGTGTGTTCTTCACCCACAAGATAAACCTGGGCGGAACCCAATGCCATGGACCTCAGAGGCCACCAGTTGCCAGGAAGAACCTCCATGGCTGCCTGGAGAACCTGCAATACAACGAGATCAACCTGATAGAACAGGCCAAGCAGCAGCAGCAAACACAGCAGGCCGTAGGTTACCTTCCATAGCCTGAGGAAGACCGTGTGTGTGTGTGTGTGTGTGTGTGTGTGTGTGTGTGTGTGTGTGTGTGTGTACAGTATGTATCTCTGTGTTTGTGTGCTCTGAGAAGTGTTTTTGGGTTAATTCTACAGTGTTGGTGATGGTGGTGCTGTGCATATTGAAGTATCAGAAAATAGAAGGAAAAAAACCCCACTCATGTCCTTTTTCATGGTCCGTCTGGATACCACAGATGCTTCAACGCTTCCAATATTTCCATAGAGACTCCAATAGTTCTGGTCAATCTTTCAGGAAGAACATCACTTCCATCTGTAGTGTTATTCCACACACCCAACTCAGTTATTCAAGATTCAACCAGGGACACAACAGAGGGCTGTGTGTGTGTGTGTGTGTGTGTGTGTGTGTGTGTGTGTGTGTGTGTGTGTGTGTGTGTGTGTGAGGGTGCGTGTGTGTGTGTGTGTGTGTGTGTGTGCGCGTGTGTGTGTGTGTGTGTGTGTGGGCGGGGACTGCAGGGAAATCAGGCCTGTTTTTCTCCACAGTGACGAGTTCCCATTCTGCCTTCCTCCATATGGCGAGCTGTACTAAAGAACCACCCGGACACAAATAGCATCTTTTTAAGATGATTTCTCATTAATTAATTCGACAAATTCCTGATAAAGGGACCACAAGTGAAGAGGGACTATAATAGATGTCCTCTGCACCCCCCCAAATCCCCACACGCCCCCCCTACCCACCCAAACAACGTTCACACCTCAAATAAACGCATTCGCACATCTTCCCACATTCCCCTAAATGATTACAGTACCTTACTCTCTCCAGAATGAAGAGTAGACAGTTTTGAGAAATAACTCTATGATTGCTTTCTAGGCTTACTGAGAAACCACTAAGCAGCCATACTGTACGTTTATACACATGGTTGTACTCGTAATAAACGAGCGCATTTAGCGTTAAATACTGTAGCATGTTTCCGAGGCTAGTGGTTACAGCGCAAACACAAGGTGAAGCAGGCCCTAGGGGGGTTTCATTAAGGATGTATTTCATGTTGTTCTCTAGGACAGTAGAATAGCGTGATATTATGGTGATGGATTCGAAGCACCGTGTACAGCTTGTGCTTCACTGTATATCACTTTAACTGCCTCCGTAAACACCTTTTAGACCTGATGGACCGTTTCCCCCCCGACGGACTTCCCCTTTCCAGCAAAGACTGGAACCGTTATAGAGATCTCCCACCTGGGGAGGGGGACGGTAGCGCGTCCGTCACCCTGGGAGGCTCGGAGACGACGGCGTTTTTTTTTCTGTCGTTTTTTCCCATCCTTTCTTTCCCTTCCCTACCAGGGCAATGTGACCTTTACTTGTGCTGAGACGGTCTCCGTCGCCGTGACGTTCGCCGCCCCGGAGAGTTTCCTCCAGTTGCCGGGGGCGACGCAGAAGGAGGGGCTGGCGGTCAGCCTGCAGTTCCGCACGTGGAACAAGGCGGGCCTTCTGATGACCTCTGACCTCGCGCAGCAGGGGGCCGGCCTGTGGCTGCACCTGAGCGACGCCAGGGTCCGACTGCAGGTCCACAAGGACGGCAGAGTCGTGCTGGATGTCGCTACAGGTCAGACGCACGCACGCACACACAGGGATACCCAACATATACAACACGGCTGAAAACATCAGCTATTTGTGGGTTCCCCTTCAGTGATACAGTGGATGTACAGGTAATCTGTTACATTTATACCTCCAGACTAGGCAGCAGTGTGTGAGAAATGAACCAGCGATAGCTGCTTGAGTGGGAGGGCGTTCTGTCACATCCTACCTGGTCGGACGCCATCAGAGAGTTCATTACAATTCAGGTGTGTCACTCGGGGGGAACTCTGGGGGATTGGGATGCTGACAGAGACGTCTGTGTTGACAGGGTCAGGCCTGAACGACGGACAGTGGCATTCTGTGGACGTGAGCTCCAGGCGTGGCCGGCTGAGCGTCACCGTGGATAAAGAGGTGGGCGCCACGTCCCACGCCAGCCCAGCGTTTCCTGAAGGAAGCAGCCTCTTCTTCGGAGGTGAGGACGAGATGGCAGCGTCATGTGACGCGATGTTTAGAAGGGTTCCTCACTACACCCGTGGTGTTTGAATGCGTGGAAGCATTTCCTGAGACATGACTTGAGGAGCTTGTTCTCTTCTAAAGCTTTCCACAATGTTCTCTCTGTTTAGATCCGATCCTCCCCCCCCCCTTCCCTCTACTCTCCTACTCACCCTCTCCTTTCCTCCTTTCCCTTTCCTCTTCCCCTCCACCTCTAATCCTCCCCCTCCCTCTCTCCCTCCTCCTCCTCCCCTCCTCTCCTCCCTCTCTCCTCCCTCTCTCCTCTCCTCCTCCCTCTCTCCTCTCCTCCTCCACCTCTCCCCTCCTCCCTCTCTCCTCTCCTCCTCCACCGCTCCCCTCCTCCCCCTCTCCTCCCTCTCTCCTTTCCTCTCCTCCTCCACCACTCCTCTCCTCCTCCACCTCTCCCCTCCTCCCCCTCTCCTCCTCCCTCTCTTCTCTCCTCCCTCTCTCCTCTCCTCCTCCACCTCTCCCCTCCTCCCCCTCTCCTCCCCTTTCCTCCTCCACCACTCCTCTCCTCCTCCACCTCTCCCCTCCTCCCCCTCTCCTCCTCCCTCTCTCGTTTTCCTCTCCCGTCCTCCCCCTCTCCTCCTGTCTCTCTCCTCTCCTCCCCCTCTCCTCATCTCTCTCTCCTCTCCTCCCCTTTCCTCTCCACCCCCCTCCTCCTCCCTCTCTCCTCCCCCTCTCCTCTCCTCTCTCTCTCCTCTCCTCCCCTTTCCTCTCCACCCCCCTCCTCCTCCCCCTCTCCTCTCCCTCTCCTCTCTTCTCTCTCCTCCCCCTTTCCTCTCCACCCCCCCTCCTCCTCCCCCTCTCCTCTCCTCCCTCTCTCCTCTCCTCCACCCCCACCCCCCTCCTCCTCCCTCTCTCCTCTCCTCCCCCTCACCTCTCCTCCCTGCAGGCCTGTCATGTGTGTGTATGTGTGTTCACAGTGTGTTCACCACAGGTTCACAGCGGTCAGGAACATGCAGGTGGCTCGAGGCTCCTGTGCCGCTGAGTTTGACCTAAAAATTGGGCGTTCAGTCATGCGGCCCAGACACCATGAGCTCCCACACATACTGTACTTACAGGGCCTGTCGATGTGCAGCAACAGGGGGGCATCTTCAGCTCTGGTCCCACACTGGGAATCACACACACACACAGACTGGGAAAGCGGTTCACTTGGCCCTGAGCACATTGTGTGAAGGACACAGGGACCACTTGCTGTACAGTACAATAGCATTGTTTTCGTTGTTGTTTGCAACTTTGTTTGTGACTGCCGGCTTGGAACATAACTGCTACAGTATTTTCAAGACTCAGCATGTCAAAAAATTGGGTTAGGGTTAGGGAATCGTGATGAGACAGATGTGCGAAAACCAGCGTGGCATAGCAGCTGTTGAATGTAAACCCACACCAGTCAACGATGCGTATTATACAGTAGCACTCTTGTAATATCGATCCCTGGCTTTTGGCCGGGAGGCCTTTCTGGTGGAGAGTACAGTACAGTAGATATTGATCTGCTGTGATGATATGGCTCATCTCAGGCTGCCCAGAGTGGGGGGGCCACAGCGGAGAGTGCCGGAGCCCCTTCGTGGTGTTCCAGGGATGCATGCGCCTCATCTCCGTGGACGGCGTCCCCGTGGACCTGATCAGGGTCCAGCAGAGGCTGACGGGGAACTTCAGCGACCTGCAGATCGATATGTGCGGAATCATCGACAGGTCAGTGCACGCCCCCCCCCCCCCCCCCCCCCAGACACTGTTGAATTATGGGTAAAACCCAGGGCTGTCTGGGAGACATGCGAGGCCCTGTGCAAAATAGACAATGGAGGCCTTTATGCACCCCCCCCACCGAGATGGCTCTCTCCTCTCTCCCCCCCCCACCCCTCCCCGCGGAGAGCACTCTCTGTCTCCTATTGTTTTGTCGTCTAACTTCATATGAACTGTTTACTTTTGATGTGCGATGCGCTACTTTGACAGTTTACAGGGTAGAAGAGATCAAACCAGCTCAGAGAGTGAGGGTCACAGATGAGGATTCAGACGCTGGCTGACTCACATATTCTGTATGAAATTTAGAGCTATTGTTCAGTCGAGGCTACAGTTTGGAAAAGCCACCGTGACACTCCCTGCAGAATCAAATCGGTTCCGTTTTATGTCCTACGTACCTGTAGTGAAGAAATGTCCTTTGTTCTGGCTTTGGTGTAAAAAAAAAAAAATGGATGGCCTTCTTGGTCTGATATCACCATCACTTTCTATAGTGTCGCCATTTTTGTTGTTCATATTCAAATCATTAGCTTAATCACCACGTTATCATTTTTCATAACTATTATCAACATCACCGTCATCATCATCATCATCATCTTCACCATCATCATCATCACCATCACCATCATCATCATCATCACCATCATCATCACCATCATCATCATCATCAACACCACCATCATCATCATCATCGTGCCATGTTCTCCATCAGTGTTAACGTTTTAAATCTACTCAGTTGTTGAGGTGATTATCATAGTCGTCTTCTCCGGATCGTGTCAGACCAGCAAGATGCAGCAGAACAGTACGTTAATGCGGAGTGTCATGAGCAAAACTAATGGATTTCTGTCTGCTCCTCCACACTCAAATGCCAACGCAATTAACAGACAATTATAAACTCTCTTCTGGCCACACGCATGCAACAGTCTCACCAGGCTGTCCCTGCTTGTACGAGGGAGATACGCGACTCTGCTTGACTGGTTTTAATAGAATATCTCAACATGTCGCAACACATTTCACATGAGAAAGAAAGAAAAACTCTCAGTGGACTGACTTGTCCTCGTGTGAAACCTACTGGGAATTTTAAATGGTGTGCAATTAATTTTCTTCACATGAAAATACCCCAATCTGTTATACTCGCATACGGTTTATTCCATCACACGGATGTGATTCTAAAAACAAATAAAGAAACTTCCCAGCTGAAGGTTTTCATCTCATAACTCCATTTCACACACATTATTTTGTTCTATGTGCTGTAAAGTTTGAGGGGAAATCTAATATTTTTTACTCAGCTGAAGCCTTGCTCTCATTCCAGACTCAGAGTAGGTTATTATATCTGCAGGCATGTGCGTGCGGTGTGTGTGTGTGTGTCTGTGTGTGTGTGCGCGCGTGTGTGCGCGTGTGTGTGCGTGTGTGTGTGTGTTACTCCTTACTTTAAGTTTCCCATTGTTTGAGTTCTTAAGATCATTACCACGATATCTCCAGATAGGCTTCTCTAGAGGACGAAATTGAAATCCACTCATACATCCACTGTGGAAAACTTAATTTCAGCACAGAACCTTTAGTTTCAGCACAGAAGTAAGTTCTCCACACAGCCCTGCTACCCATTAACCACACCCACCTGGAACAGTTCCTTTCATCTGCTCATGTGATAATTGAGACAGACAGCTGGGTAAAGACGCTGATGTTTAAATTGAAGCACGGAGACACAAAAGGCAGAGTTAATCAGACCAAGTCAGACAAAGCAAAGTACATTATTGTTGAAAAAGGTCACAGTCCACAAAGGTCAGAAATTAAAAATGCTGTCACATCAACACACCATCTGAATCTTGATGGGTTAAACATTAATTATTGCTGTAGCCTATTGTATTCATTTCAGTCTCTTGTTATGTGTGTTTGGAAGCGTGAACATACAGTATTACACTGTAAGAAATAATGTACACCTGTGAAGCGTTTCATGAATTACGGTATGTACATTATGGCTGCCCTGTACATCTAACTGTAATTAGTTTGTGTCTAACCAAGTCTCCTGGGTCCCATTCATATTTAATCAAATAAAAAGGTGTGGGTCTGAAAACCTCAGTGAGGTCAAGGCTACAGTATGAGGTGAACAATTTGGCCCCAGATTGCATGTGGATTAATAAATGCAGAGAAGAATGGCAGACGAAAAAAAAACAAATACACTGAAGCGCTTGGCAGGCCTGCTGACTTGGTCTGCAGAGTGGGCCGATTCTGCATAGTCCACACTTGTCGTTTAAATCTCAATAACTGTATTTTTTAGATCTGTCTCTGTCTCTGCCCCCCCCCCCCCCACCTGTTGTTATGCAAGTCCAGCCTCCCAGTGTAAATATGAATGCCTATGTGGTGCTGTTGCTTTTCTGCTTGTCAGTGGGGATTAAGGAAGTGATACGTAAAAAGGCCTACCCTTAGGGAGGAGAGTGATGTGTGTGTGTGTGTGCGCGTGCGTGCGTGTGTGTGTGTGAGAGATAGAGGGAGAGAGGGCGAGAAAAGTGGAGAGAAAGGATGAAAGAAAGTGGGAGGGAGAATGTGTCTTGGAGAGAGAAAGGGACAAAGAGAGGGAGAGAGAGAAAGAAGGAGAGAAGGAGAGTGAGTAAAGGGGATTGAAAAGGGGGATGGAGGCTGCTGATATCCCATCGTGTCCCTGTGGCCGATGTGTGACACGATGAACACATTGCCTAGCAAAAGGCACCGTGCCTAGCAAAATTATTCACACTTTGCTTCGCTTTCACGTTATTGTTAACAACATGGAATCAACATTGATTTTATGTTGTTGTTTTTTTTGTCACTCCTAAACACAAAGGGGAAGATGTACTGTACTAACATGTTAGCGCTCGTTTTTGACGTTATGTCATCGCACCATGCACCTGACAACATGGCGTGGTGTGTACATGTACGAACAGAACGCACATGGGTCAAATCTCATTCTGCAGGGCCACAGAATAATTATAATTATAATTATCAAATTATATAAATAATTTGATAATACAGTATTCGTGCAACACTGATATTTACAGTATGAGGTCGCATAGGCCACTAACCAAATTGGTCTCAGATAGATGTCTCAATGTTTTAAGGCCTGAAATGATGCAGTAAATTATGATAAAAACATGCACTAAAATTGGAGCATTCACAATGCAGACATTCACTGATTACAATTGGCACCATTCAGGGCTACTAGGTTTTGTAAACAATTGGCTTTAGTAAATGAATAGATGCCAGGAATAGCCTGCCACGTCAGTCCTCATAATTTATAACAAAGCATAATTATATACATAATTATGGACAAAGCAAGCCTGCTACTGAAAGTCGCTATATTTTCCCTGCAGTTTGGGGCGGTGACATGCACTGATTGCGCACTGAGGCGCAGGCTTTGTACATCCAACGCAAACTGAAGACGCACCCCGGCACGCTTTCTGCAGACTGCCCGAGGCGCTGTTTACGCTGCGCTCGCAAACGTTAGTACATCTGCCCCAAAGTACTCTGGCAATAACAGCTGTGAGTCTGTTTAGGTAAGTCACAGCTTCTCAGTTGGATTGAGGCCTCTGGGCTTTGACTGGGCCATTTCACTGGATGTTAGGTTTGCGAGGCCAAAAAAGTTCCATCTTAGTCTCATCAGACCACAGGATATTCTTCCACTTGGTCTCAGTCTCCCACATGCCTTCGGGCAAACTCTAGCTGAGATTTTTTCTGTTGTTTTTAACAAGGGCTCACTCCTCGCCACTCTCCCATAAAGCCCGGATTTGAAGTGTGCAGCTTGTTATTACATACACCGTTTGTCCCATCTGAGCCGTAGACGACTCCTTCGGAGTTATTAAGGCCTTTTGCTGGCCTCTCTGTCTATGACCAGCTTCTTCCGGTTACTTAATTTCTGAGGATGTCCTCTTCTAGGCAGATTCACAGTTGAACCTTATTCTCTCCATGTTTTTACGATAGGCTTAACTGGGCTTGAAAATGTTCTGCCAGTATATCCTTCTCTTAATTGGTGCTCTTCAAGAACCGTCCCCGGATCTGTTTGGAATGTTCCTTAGTCCTCATGGTGTAGTCGTCGTTTGGGAATGCACTAACCAACTGTCGAATCACCCAGGGACAGGTGTATTCATTCTGAAATCGTGAAATACCTCAGTTGCACATCGGTGAACTCCATAATTATGTGACTTCTCAAGAAAAATGTATTATCCAAGAGCTTATGTATCTGTGTCAAGGGGGCGAATACTTATGCAATCACTAATGTATGTATTTTTATGTATTTTTTTTCTAATTAATTTAGAAAAATATGTCCATTCTTTTTTTCACTTTGACATTACGGAGTTCTTTGTGTTAAATCCATTTATCTTTTTTTTTTCCAAGTTAGTGAAGGGAGGTGAATGCTTTTCATAGGCACTGTACATACAGTACAGTATTAAATAATGAAATAATACCTTTGCTGAGTTGTCAAGCACACTCCATTACTAGAAGACAGTACAGCGGGTATAGCAAAGGGAACCAGCCTGTAGCAAGGACCTTTGGGAGGGGGCTTGAATAATTTACAACACACTCATATGTTAGACCTCTCTCTCTTTCTTTTTTTCTCTCTCTCTCTCCCTCCAGAATATTGTATATCTGGTCAGCTCAGAAGCAGAGAGCAGGAGAGGGTGGTCAGGCTGACTATGGTCACTTTGTGGAAGAAAAATATTGCTATAATTGGAGACATGGTGTTGGGTTGGGCTTTAATCATCCCGAAGACAGCATCTTCTACAGTATATTGTTCAGCCTGACTCAATATAATAGTCTCCGGCCCTATATAAATTGTCAGCTTTTTGGTGTTAATTACTGCAGATGGCGTGTATGTAAATGGATAGTTCACACTGCATCCTGTACCTGTAGTTTGTGTTGGTATTTTCATTTGTGCGGTTCCTCTCCTGAGGTGCTTGCTTTGCTGCAGCGTTTTCTGCGCCGGGGAAGCCAGAAACATACACAATACGCCTGCATATCTGACTGAACTCAGGACTGACACTCTGGAAGCCATTGGATTTCTATCTCAGTGATTTGCTGCTTCTACTATAGGAGGTTTCATAGTATACTCTGATTTTGTGATGCGACCGAATACTAATACGTTATTCGGAAAGGCACAGATAACGCGATGGAAACATTTTTTTTTTCTATCCGAAGATACTCGTTATTATTCGGGGGGAAAACATGTGCGTCATCCACATTACCATATTGTTATGTTGGTGAGTGAATCACAGGAGATGAAGAGACCACTGGCAATGGTTATAAGAAGGACATATTTTCACTCACCCGTTGTCAGATAAAGTTGAAAGGCCAAGCAGCAAGTTTCTTAATTCAGCTAATGTTAGCTGGCCATTCCGTTTTGGTAGGTAAGGATTTAAAATCATGTTCCACCGGCAGACTTTATATCTTTACATTGCAGTAACATTATGGGGGAAAAACATGGCTAGAGCCATAACTTTACATAAGAGTAACGTTATTGTGAACTAGACAATAACTTCAAAAAATAGGCTAGACTCAGTCTGAGATGAAATGGGGCTTGTGGATGTTTACTACCTATGTGGTACTGCCTGCACGGTCTTAGTACTGCTACTAAATTGAGCACTGACGTTTAAGACAGAATTGCATATTTTGCAGCGCACTTCATTTATGTTTTAATTCAATGGTACCAAACCAAACTCCGTTTTGCTTGCTTCATGTCGTCTGACTCTGTGAGAGCAAACTTTGCTAGTCATGTGACAGCTGGCATCTGAAATGGTAGCACAGCGCCCTCTTCTGTTGGCTTTAAGAGTTGTTTTCCCCCACATCCCAGTTGATGGGCTATGCATGTAAATTCAATTGACTTGAGAATTTAACTGATAAGGCTTGATTGACCATTTAACTGATAAGATTAATGGGTTAGAATTCTTATCAGTTCAGCGGCTATAAGTTAAACGGTTAACTGTTAACATCCCTACAGGACTGCAGGATACATATTGAGAGAGAGGAAATGAGAGAGGGAGATGAGAGAGAAGATAGAGACAAGAGGGAGGGAGACAGAATGACAGGTAATTGAGAACTCATCATCTCCCATGAGTGGTGCCATTTTGTAGGATAGCACGTCTGCCGTTGTGGGATGTAATCCAAAATCTAATGACTACTGTACACACAATGGCTGTCCAAAAAGGTTGGCTCAACTTTTGAACTTTGTTGCAAAAATTTTGACACCCTAATGGCTGTCCTTTTTCCCTAGACCAGAGTCCAAAAGTACAGTATATGATATATTTCCGAACTCATTATGTACCAATATTAAATCATTCTGATGCTTTGAAGGCTCAAAAATTCCAGTGTCAATGAATATTAGGTTAGAAAATACAATTTAATGCAACACCCAGTATAAACAGGGCCATGGGAACTATTTTGTGGGAGGGGGTGCTGTATATATGACCCCCCACCCCCCCCCTCCCAATGTGCACAAGGTCACATTACGCATACTCCACAGAAAATAATCAAGTCAGTAATGTATGCTTGCACACAGTGCATTAGAATTCCATAACATTGCAATACAAGTTTTATCACAAACACAACCTGACACAAACCCGAGCAACCATCAAATGTCTGCCATAGCTATTACAAACAGGCTCCAAGCTTGCAAACAATACACAACTCCGCTGACTATTATCGAACGTGTCACGTTTAACAACGAGCATAGCCTACCGCCTAGGCTATAATGCAAAATCAGCGGCCAGCACACACGAACATCCAAATATATATGACATTTTTTGCAACACAAGTATATCAGTTTGATTTCAAAAAGTAGGCTACTGCTCAACGGCAACTTATAGTTTACCATGTCTTACCTTGAGATGCTGTGGGAGTCAATCAAACCAAACCAAACGTGGCCTTGCGTTGGGGGGTTGTGGTGATGAAAGCTCTCATGAGAGCAAGTATGTCCAACGAGTTCAGAGTGTCAGTGTGGACATCAGGGCCAAGTGAGTAAAGGCATTTTTAGACAGAGCTTCCGCAAATTTGCTGCAAATAGGTCCCGCAATGGGCCCACAATATCTGCGCTCTGCCCATTTAGATAGAGGTGTAATATTTCCGTGGCAGCTCTTTGTTTAGATAGCATTCCACGCCTCCACATTTAAAAGAGGCGTGAACAATCAACACTTCTTCAGTAGTCTTCCGTGTTGGCGGAACGCACCATTCAGACGAAAAGGGGAGTCAGGCCGTTGCGGGAATATCACTACCTCAAAAGACAGAACGAAAAGGGGGAGAATCTGTTACACCAATCCGTGTCTGTTCAATTTAGACCAACGGCTAAACGTACTGGCTTCCCTACTAACACACGCAGGTTGCGCGAACGTTCGACATACGGCCGCTTTAGGTGACGATTCGTGTGCGCCGCGTGCGGAAATTACGCGGCCATTTACGGAAACGCGAGATCTGCCGTTTAGTAGACGCTACGTAAGAACGACACGTCATTCCGAAGTTGCGGCCGCGTGCAAAGAACGCACGTGATCACGTGGGCAGGAACCTCCGTCATAAACTCACCTGGCTGACACTAGATTAACAGGTATTTATATGACTTGGTCTGCACGTCTTTTTCGCACGGTGCAAATACGGTGCGGCCGCGTGCAAAAAACGTGGGCAGGAACCTCCGTCATAAACTCACCTGGCTGACACTAGATTTACAGGTATTTATATGACTTGGTCTGCACGTCTTTTTCGCACGGTGCAAATATGGTCACTTACTTACTAAACCCTGACCACTGGCTATATTTAGCATTTGCAGTACCACTGGCTATATTTAGCATTTACCAGTACAAAAACGAATTAATGCTATATGGGGATATAGCAGCAAGCATTATGATACAAACCAATATAAGACTGAACAGTTTAGAACATTTTATTACACAAAGTACATTACAAATTAAAAGTATACATATTTACAAGGATGAGGTTTACGGTCTGTCACATTACGCATAGCCAGAAAAGCAAAAAAAAGCATGTACAAGCTCTGGCTAGCAACCCATTATCTGACAATTGCAAAAGTTCTAAAAACAAAAATGAAACAGTGCGCATTCTGTGGCAGGCAGACCGGGAACAGACCGTTGTATCCCACAAAAAAATGGTTAAAATGTACAAAAACTATTTACAAAAAAGGCATCCATCCTGGCAGGCTGGAAAGGCAGGTTTAGGGAGACGGGCTGGGGGTCACCCACATCTGAATCGAGGGTCTGGGCAGAAGAGGTCATCCTCCTCTGAATACTCCACTGTGGTCAGGGCTGGAGCTGCGGTCAGGGGCTGGGCTGGGGAGGTCAGCTGGGCTGGAGCAGATGCCTAAGGACATAATGAAATGGCTGTAAAAGCAAATCGCATACGTTCATTGGAAGCGTGCCATGTCACTGGATACGAGAAAATTAACTGCCTGACATCACATACCTTTTTGCATCGAGCAGGGGCATGTTTCAGCATCTCCTGCAGCTGGGCAGACACCTCTGTCACAGTGGTACTTGGCTTACAGGCCATAACTGCACCTTTTAACCAAAAAGGGAATGGTTTCAATGCACATGGCATGAAGCAAAGACAATGTATTATTTTGCGAAAATATGAACAATCCCTTACGTAATATGACATTGTAGAGGGTCATATTCTTCAGAGGCTTCTTCCCCCTCTTCCCATGGACGCTGTAGACACACCACACTCTGTATGGCAATGGCTGACAGCACCCGCCGGACCACATCTGGCAGATCTTTGCCGCCAATGGAACTCAGATATCGTGTCTGCAAAACATAAAGACAATCATTTACTTTTACATTTCCTTAACACTTCTCTGCAAAAATAAGGAACAAAGTTCTGCCTTGAAGTTACTCACCATCTTCCTTTGATGATCCTTGTCCTTCAGCTGCTCCTCCAAGACCAGCAGCTCCTCCTCCGTTTTAGCAGGGTGCAGGTCATCCAGTACTGCTCCCCGATAGCTGTCTGCAGACTCGCCGGACAGTCTCTGCTCCAGTCTCTGCTCCAGCCTCATCATTGTCTGTGCCATCTCCCTCAGACTCTGCATGACGCTGGAGAACTGCTGACACATCATCCTCTGGAAGTCTGGATATTAAACACAGATGTGGCTATAAGTAATTGTACGGTCCCATAATGGATATTCAGCTCAAAGTATATCCCTACATGCAGCATGAAGTAGTTCACAAAATTCAGCATACCAGCATCTGCAGAGCTTGATGGCAACACTGCTGGAGCTGTTGGTCTCACAGGCGATGGCATCAGAGAACTACCTGAAAACCAGAGGATAAAGGGATGAGCAGGAAACTATGGTGCTGGCGGCGTAGTGATTCTGGCATAAGGGGAAGAATCAACTCGACATGTCAGACCCTGACCTGGTCTGGCCGGGGTGCTAATCGCTGATGCATGCTGCTCGTGCCTGGACGTCTGAAGGGCTGAAGGGCCTGGGCTCACAGCGCCTTGGCTCAAAGGACCCGGGCGATGAACATCTACTGCCGAGTAGTGAGATGTGAGATGAGCGAATTAGTGAACTGAGTACATGAGTCTTCAGACAGTCCTGAGTTAACTGTAAGTGTGCAAATATGCATAGACATTTCACCAACACAAACATGCATGGATACCTGCATTGATAACTGGCAGAGCAGGCCTTCCGGCTCTGGCACCTGGCATAGCTGGTCTGGTGTGAGTTCTGCCGACCGGCTGCCTGGGCACTGGAACATATAGTAGAGGTAAATTAGCTCAGATTAGTCAACTCAAGTAGTACTCTTTTGGGACTGTTGAATGCACTTTATTATATTACCTTCGTCACTGGAGTCATAGCGTGTGTTGCGCTGTCTCTTCCTTGTGTCTTGGGAGTTAATCCATTGATGACTGCTGCTCAAACACCTTCGCCAAGGCACTGGCTACTTCATAATGCTCTGTGTGTTCCTCAGCAGAGACAGAGGTTGTCATGGCTCCTCTTGATGTGCTTGTGGAGGTAGATCTGGGAGGTATAGGAGAATGGGCACTCAGAGCAGGAGAACACCCAAGTCTTGCACAGCAATGAGAGAGACCATTAAAAAGGATTATCTCACCTGTAGTACAAGTTCAAATATAGAGTGATTATACGTCATTGTAAATGAGAGCTTACTCTCAATTGATTCACGAGGTTAAATAAAGATTGAATGAATATGTAGCTAGTGGGGGGTTACAACCACACAACTGTGGAGAGAGAATGAGACACTTGGTTCCCTCCTCTACTGGTGTTCATGGCCATGGCCACACACCTGGAATACTCCAACCCTGATTTAAAGGCATAAAAGTGGGGAACACATCCTGGCGTCAGTGATGCGTCTTATGAATCTCACATGTCTACCGCTAACTCAATATCAATATTCCCATTTGTTTATCCCGTCTTTGGAAACGTATGTGCATTTGTACTTACGTGTGCCTGCCTATATTGATGATCAGGTGTTTCTCCACCTAAGGGCTGGCCAGACAGAACCATCAGAGACCATTGGGCTGAGCTGAGGAGAGAGCGACATGTTAGAGTGTGTGTGCATATGTATATGGTGCTCTTCTGTTAATACTCATGAGGGCATTCAACTGAACAAGACTCACAGAGCCTGTGGTGCTGTCCCAGGACTGCCCCTGGCCACGCCTGTCCCCGTCTTAGCGCCTCTTCCTGCCCCGCTCACCTGCTTCTTGCTCAGTTCAAACAAGAACTGGGAGGTTGGCAACTGAGAGCATGGGAGGGGAGAGAGGGAGAGAGAGAGAGAGAGTGGGTGGGTGACCCTCTCGTTGGCTGACATGCACACTCCACAGGACCACGTGCCAAAAGCCAAGATGGCTGCTATAACAAATCCTGCTAGCTAGCCTAGCTCCGTTGTTGGGGCTTCTAGTGTTCTGTTTACGTTAAAATCGGAAAAATGAATGCCTAAAAACAAACACATACTAACGGTGTCGTGGGTTAATGCGAAATCAATGAGTAAGCTAATTATCACATTTTATTCCAAGCGATGAAACAGTACGAACGTGCAGGAGCTCGCGCGAGCCTGTAATTAGGAAACAATGGCCCACAACAACACTTCATAAAAGTTATAGTGTACACAACTGAAATATTCTCACGTTGCCAAGCCAACATTATAATTTAAGCTACAATTACACAAAAGCGAACGTTTTAACAATAATTGCGAGAGTAATTTTACGTAGGCTACTTAGCTAGCCATGTACAGAAAAAGGCTAATCACGTTAGCTGGCTAGCTAGTTAGCCAACATTGGAAAGAGCATCTGCATATAGATAATCATTACAATAGGGTAGCTTGCACATAACGTTGGTGTTTTACTGGGACGATACCAAAATACATAGTATGTATGTATACATTGAAATTGAGATACTTACATGATCTGTGTTGTCGACACAAAGACTGCACAGTCTGGTCTTTCTCAATAATTCCTGTATCAAACGGAGCGGAAGTTTCCAAGTGTGTCTTCTTCGCTGGGTTTAGTGGCGGATGTGCATACCGCCACCTACTGGCACAGAGTGTGTAACTTGTTTGTCTAGTTATTAAATTGTGTCACCTAAAGTAGCCCAATGCTTTGCATTCTACGTTCACTGCTCAGCGTTCATTGCTCACATTTAGGTTGCAAAATTAGGAGTTTATTCATAGGCATATTTTTTATCATTATTTTTATTAGGCCTAGACTGCAAATCTTTAGTGTTAATATTTACTGTAAATGAGAAATTACACACAAAACAGACATGCAGGATTTCTCCTCATTATTACAATTCTGTAACTATGACTTCAAAATGTATTTTAAAACCTAAGTAATTTACAAATGTTCTGACCCACTGTGACACATTTCCAATAAAGTCAGATTGGGACTGTGATCTAACCACATTGTCACGTTATTTAATTACATCGTAGTTACGGATTTAAGCAGCAGTGGCGGCTACGTTCCCTTACAGTGTACTTGAGGACGGCTATTTTGGTTATTTTGCGACTGAAAAGGCAAGTGTCAGCTAGGTGTCAGCTAGGTCCGCTGCTGGTGACGTCGCAAAGTTACCACAATTACACCAATGTGTCCCGTCAGTTTTACGTACTGTGTTAGTAGGGTTAACAAGTCTGTCTGAATGACCCTTTAAGGGGAGACACCCCAGGTGAATAGGAAAAAAAAAATCCTATTCTTCCTTAATAGACATCACCATCAAACTCCCCCCTTTTGTTAGGTACATTAAGGAGCATCTTTTTTGCTAAATATAGCTAAATATGCGCTAATTTGCATAATTTCGGGACATCCATTTTTTTAATTGGTTCAAGCCAGATTCAAAATTCTTGTTTCATTTTGTTCACATATCCCTATTCAAAACTTTGGCCAAGGGGGATTTTTGATATCTCTTTTCTTAACTTCAGAAATCAGAAAATACTGACAACAGTCATAAAAAGACCAATTTTCGCCATGTTTTAGGGATAAACTGTTATATAAATCAGGCTATGAATTAAATATAAAAAAACCTTGGCCAAACCCTTCAGAATATGGATTGGAACAAAACTGGAAAGTTAGGTGTATGTAGGTGCTACTCAAGTGGTGGTTTCGATGTCCCAAAGATGAGAAATAACTCATTTTGCGAAAACTGGCTTTGAAAATTTGTATTGTAAAAAACCATACATTTGCATTGTAAACCAATATTTACAAACACAATATCCAATCACATCATTAGTAACAACATTACACAACATCTGAAAACACATAGAAACTGAAAACTGAATAACACAGCATGTTGTGGATTCAAAATAGTCCAGGAGTAGACATTTTGTATAGAGAAGCAAGACCTGTTTAGTTGGAAGCCCACTCACCACATCAAGGTACAGCCCACGAGTGGGGTGTTAGTAAGACGAGACTAGAGACGAGACAATGTTAGTAGGGAAGAGAACATTCCCTTTTAGAAAGCTTGTATTATTTTGTTAAACAGATCATGGACAAAGATGGACACATTTGACGAGGACATGCATGAGAAAACAGATTATCTAACTTATTGTGTTTTTTTTAAGCGTTTTACATGGAGAAAACATGAATGAATGAATGAATGAACATGAAGAGTAAGCTGATTCATAAATACACAGGACAAGATGTGGTAAACAATGCAGGGTAAACACCAATAGAAGCTAAATATAGATTGCCAAACAAACAAGTGATATAACCATCGTCAAAAGCAACACCATAGGAGACATCAAGCTACGCCGTCATAGGTCTACAGAGTCACTCCTCAGATGGCACCACACTAGCTATCCACAAAACTGTTCTAGGCAGCTAGTTTGTAGAACCCACTCAGCTGCAGTTCACAAAACTGTTCTAAGCAGCTGGTCTGTAGAACCCACTCAGCTGCAGTCCACAAAACTGAGCTAAAACCACAATATGTTCCTGGTGCGCATGGGGTTGTCATCAGTGAAGCAGACTACCCCATATTGCCGCCTTCATGTTGTCCACTGAACGCTGGTTATTGAGAATTATTGTAATAATTCTCAATAACTGTAATAATTTTGTAACATTTTGCATTTATTGGCAGTCAGCTTACCTACCTTTGGGTCCACATCTGCATATGCCTGCCTAATCTGCTCTCTGCTTCTGTGCAAGGACTCCAGACCTCTCTCTATTTCAGCAACTGAAATTAAAACAGTTTATTTGGTCAGTTTATGGATGCATGTAGAAATGCCACAGGTAGAGAGAGGGAGACTACTGTGCATATGTATAGGCTTCTGATACTGGCTTGAGAGAGAGAGAGAGAGAGAGAGAGAGAGAGAGGGAACACGTTTCAATAGCCTACCTGTCACCCTCTTGTCATGTTTCTGATACGTTTTCAGATGAAGCCCTGGGATCCAACACTTTACTAATCTTTTGGAGAGCTGCATACCCCAACCCTTACTCGTGCGCTAAGATTTTGCGATAGCCATTTCTCACAAAGACTGCACTCTAAGAGCAAAGTACTACAGAACGCACTATTCTGAGGATCTATGTTAATTTTAAGACCAGTCCCTGCACAATTAGGACAAATCAACCCAGTTATCAGCTCATTCAAACGCGCCGCATCTCTCTGCTGCTCACTGGACATGCTAGCACCGGCTAATGACAACTTGCGCGAATAGGCACTTTATATCTCATAAATGTAAACCTTTCCATTTAGTTTCTCTTGTTTTCTGTTCAACCTTGCGGGCAAACACTGTTGTCGTTGTTGCTTATTACGTTTAGAACGCTTTACAGACGGCATTGTTTGGATTAGATATAAGGAAGTGGAAACGTGTCACATGACGCGCTGAACCAATCACGTTCTCAGAAATCAACAACAGCCAATGAGATTTCGCGCTTAGCATCAAACCCGCCTTTGTATTTCCACGATTGGTTGCTGATACAAATGAAACTATCATGTTTGGTTGCGATAACATCGCGCTAGAGAAAGAGAGCTTTCCAATGATACCTCACATAAGTGGATCCAAAAGACGGCCGCGGTCTGGTTCGTTGCGAAAAAATGCTAACTTTTGGTGATTTTAGGAAGAATCTACAGACGCAAACAGACTAAATGAAGTAAAATAAACATCTAAATGCGTATTTTTGATGTTTTATTTCCACTAGTATGAAAGAAGACATGTTATGGAAGCAAACTAGCACAAAATCTCAAATTTGACCAGGGCGTTGAAAAACGATGTTTTCACCTACCGTGTTTCCCCTTAAGTCTCTTCTGTGTCATGGTACAGGGCAGCCATGTTTTCAGGCGACACAAGGTAGAAAAGGTCCACTCAGATGAGGCCACAGAGATGGGTAGACACAGACATAAGAGTTTTTCAGCTTCTACAAAGAGAGCTCTTGTTTGTGGATGGAGTTTGGATCGACATGATGCTACAGCACATCCTGAACTGTGCTACAATCAGACCCTCTGGTGGCATCGCCAAGCATTTGGAGCTGGAGATCAAGGCGGCCTGTGTCCAGCTCCTTGGGGAGGTGAAGAGGCTCCAAATTAGTTTTCCCCTCTGCTGCCCATTACTGTCCCCTCTCTCTGTTCGCTGCTATTTTCATAGCTTCCCGATCAAACCTTCTCTTCTGCTCCGTTGACACCAAATCAACAGCCTTGTAAAAGTCATGTCTCTGAATCACTGTTGTTGTGTCGTGTGCCACTGCCTCCAGTGGTTTGGCGATAGCGAGCTGGGGTTCTGTTCACCCTTGGGGCAGCGTCTGGCATCTACAGGCCCATTTCTGAGGCATGCGTTTCCACCTTGCGGAACATCTCATCCACAATTTCATCATCTCTAAGTGACTCCATGTGCTCTTTGAGCACATTTGCGCATTCGAGCGTGCCGAGGGCATTTGCTTTGGAGCTCTGCAGGCTCTGGGCCACTGCCTCGCAGGGCCTGAACAGTGCTTCACTGCAAAGAAGGCCGAACAACGTTCTCCCCTTTAAGGCCTGTTTGTATAGTCCCCCGATCTTTGCCCTCGCATCCCCTCTGACACTCGTCATCCTTCAGCGTTTGCAGGGTGGCTAGAAGAGTGCTGTACAAAGAGCAATGCCTTTGATAGCTGTCGTGCGGACGCACCACCTCATCAGGCACAGGCCTAGGATGGTGACAGTCACCTCGCCGCAGCCGGAAAGCGATTCGTTAAGCTGTTTGCGCTTTGACGATTCCCTGATTACAACCGCAACACCGTGTACAAAGTTCAGTCTCGGTAGCAAGACCTCTTGTAGAACCAAGACCATCGAGTGGTTGCTACAATGTACATACAGTGACTGGGGGCATACTTCTTTAAAGCAGGCCTGAACTCCAGAGAAACATCCAGATGTTATGATGTTACTTGCTCCATCAAAGCAGTATCCTACAAGGCGTTCAATAGGAAGGCTCAGCCTTAAAAATACACCCTTAATGCACATGAAACGAGTTTGTCCAGTGCTGTCATGTGCATTATAAAATCCCAAAAATACACAGTGAAATTCGAGGCTGTTGCTGTCAATAAACTACAAACTACATGAGAACTGCTCTGTATTACTCACATCAGTAGTGCCATCGGCTGTAAGCCCATACAAGTTGCATCCTGCTGCCCGGACGACAATTTCCCTCTGGATGGCATAGGCAAACTGTTGGATAATCTCATTCTGGAATCTGGATGGTATTGGACATCCAGTTGTCTCGTCTCGTCACCCACTCATGTTCTTTAGGGAGATCATACAGTACTGTAGGTGCGTTCGAGCATCAGCTCAAAGTATTCCATCACGCATAGTGTCTAGGGCTGGGTTTAAAAAATCGATTCATCGATTCTGAATCGATTCCGAATCAAATGATTCCGAATCGATTCATGAATCCTAAAATCGATCTTTTATTTAATGAATGAATTAATAAATTAAGGAATGAATAGTTCATTAATTCATTCAATGATACATTCATTCATTCATTTTTGGAAATCAGTATCGATACCAGCCCTAGTATTGATGTGTTGCATAACTTGGCAGTCATGTAATTAAGGTTACAGCTAAAAAAACAGGTTTAAGTAACACTAACCGAATCGATATTGAATCGAATTGAATCGTGATCATCGATTCTGAACCTTGTGAATCGGAATCGATTCTTGAAATTCGAATCGATACCCAGCCCTAATAGTGCCACCCTTCAAGGCTATTCCCTTTTTGCCCAGGAATCGAATGGTTCTGAACAGTAGTTCCAAGATGTTTTGTGCGGTTTTCTGCTGTTTTGCAACGGTATCAGACAAGAGGGAACTGATGGGCACATCCGCCAAAGCAGCAGGCCTCTGTGTGCAACTTAGAGTTCTCGTGCTCTTTGAACTTTTCAATGGCTTTACGCCAGTTTGCAAATCCCCCCCCCCCCCCCAAAATGGTTGCTTGTTCTCTCAGACTATCTTTGTTGATCAGCTTTTTTTTCCAATGTTTTCACGCACAAAAAAAACACAAAACCCGGTCACTCTCCGCCTCGTAATGTAGCCACTTCCATTTGGTAAACCACGCTGGTTTGAATGCACGATTGAAATAATCTGTCTAAAAACGTCTGCCTGGAAAATTGAAATTGGCTGACTGAAAGGACTCCTCAACTGCCGTTAGGCTGCTGCTAGCTCTTTCTCCTCCAGCATGGGCTGCTGCCAATGGAGCAGCATTTGCAGGCCCGACTTCATTAGCCTTGGGAGGGATCTTGGCAGCCGCAGCGATGCTGCTATTAGTACCAGGCCGATAAGTGAGAGTATTGCTTTTCGTCCTCAGTTTGGGTCCGCTGGGGTTCAGTTGTGCTTTTTTTAGTTAAAAAAAACAACCCTGAAATGCGTTTCTGAGCGGCCATTGTGATACTTTGCTTCTTGTTTGTCTGATCTTCACTAACTTTAACAAACGGAAATGAACCAGGGGGAAAGTGTACCTGCAGGAGCGTCAGCGTTCATTGGGTATTAATAATTATTAAATGATTCATATTACATTATTTATTTATTTATTTATTTTTTTCCAGATCTTCCCCAAACAAGCCACTTTTAGATCAATAACAACAGACAAATTACGTTAAATGTTTTTAATGTATTGATTAAAAAAAATCATACAACGTAAATCCTCTCCCCCAAAAAAATTCACACCAGCTCACTACGGGGTGCTGCAGCAACCTCAGCACCCCCAGTTCCCACGGCTACGGGTATAAACCACGCCTACTTCCGATTTCTATCTGAATATAGATTATTTTCATTTTGTTGGCTAAACAGATACAGATACAGATAATGACGTCTCGTATAGTGTCTTAGACAGACACTCTGTACACTACTGTGTACTGTGCATGTGTTGGATTTACAATGTGGTTTACTGAGTTTGGGATTTGCAAGATGGACTCTTTGTAGCCAGTTGCCTCTGCTGCATGACCGTGGTGACTGCTGGACCTCTCTCAGCCTCCATGCTGACATCCCCACCTGCAGAACCTGGCAACCCGCAGAGGTCACTCCCAGGGTCACGAGGATGGTGTGGGGTCTGTCACCAGTAATTTGACGTTTGTGATCTCTCACCCCCAGGCCAGGAGGAGAGGGTCTGTCTCCTGCGGGCTCCTGTCAGGCCCCCGTCACGAATGCATGACGAGCCTCTACAACACACCGCCAAATGAACACACCTCCCCACACACACATACATACATACATACGCACACACCCACACACACACACACACACACACACACACACACACACACACACACACACAATTACACACAGCAGCAGCCTTCATTGTGGTTCTCCCTGCCTGCTGTGTCTGTCTCTCAGCTGGTAGCTGTACCTCTGTGACAGGGTCATGTTAGTCACATGGCTGTGATTGGGGCCACACTGCAGAGGACCTATCACGGGGCCTCATTTAAAAAAGGCTGCGTAGGCACAAAACAGGCCCTGAAAGATACGTACGCCACTTCTTCCAGCCAAAATTGTGATTTATATATATAAAAAAAAAAAACTTGGCTGGAGAACGTGCGCGCCCCTACGGCTGCTCTCGAGCCATTAGCGCATGTTCCTGGAGAAATGTCAAACTGCGACTACCATATTTTCTGGAGAAAATGTCAAACTGCGACTCCCATGGTAGAAGGATGAAAACCAAGAAACGCTTTGAAATTCATACCAGCCTTGTGTAAAATAATCAACATTACCCCTCCCGCGTTCCAGAGCTCCCATAACATGAGACATGGGTAGAATGCGTTTGTCAGCAGTCCTGATGCAGAAGCACGCAGACAGCTTTTAAGAAGTTTGACTGCTTGTGAATAAATATTATGGTGTGTGAATGTGTTTATGAATATGCCAACTATGTTGTCACTGTGTTTATTTTGCCAAGGTCACTATCAATAAATGAATGTCGTTGTAGGCCTACTATTTTAAACCCTCTCCGCTGGTAGCAGGTAATGGGAAAACGTGATTAGAATAATCCAAATGGAGATATCTGTTTTCTCAAATATGTTGTACAGTTTAATCAGGAGTTTAATTGGATCTGTGCAATATAGAAATTAGTTTGTTGATCACAAGGACGAACAAACCGCTGGGTTTAATTAGGAATACAAAACCCTGTTGAAAGCCTCCAACACACGATGGATGGATGGATGGATGGATGGATGGATGCAGATAGATCATAGGTAGATATGGAGATACATAGATAGATACATATATATTAGATTTAGATGGCTAGAATCAAGACAAATAGACGAACAGTTTGATGTATAATATGTCCCATAATACTTTCGGATGTATTATATTATGGAGCTACGAACACACAAAAAGTATCCAATGGCTGGAATCTGGAATGTGATTGGACTAACAAAATGTCAATAATTAAATCCTGTTCAGAGTACTGTCCTCCCTTGCGGTAATTTTTCAGTGTTTTGGCCAATCACAAATAAGCATGAAAAAATTGCATTACATTGATAGACCCCTAAGGGACACGCCCAAGGGAGGAATTCCTCCCTTCCATAGATATCTATGGGTCCTCCAGCTGCATGTTATAGATGTCACTGTTGGAGCTTTAGAATTTCAATAATGGGTTTTTATCCATAGGGAAAACCTGATGTATGAACAAAACTGAGATAATATTAAATATTAATTATAAATAAATAAATGCATATATTTATATTTTAATCCCTCTCTTCTCTCCAAAAACTGAGTAAGTAAGTAAGTAAGTTTTATTTATATAGCGCCTTTCACAGCACGAATGCACAAAGCGCTTTACAATACAGATAACACATAAAAAGGAAGAAAGAGCGACATACAAAATGCAATACACACAAAATAATACAGTACAAGGCAGTTACAAAATACAGTACAAGGCAGTTGCCAGGGGAGGGGAGGGGGAAGGGAATTACCATACAGGCAGCCAGCCTCGACAAGCAGCCATACAATCAGGCGCGGCCAATATCCTGACAGCACTGTACTGTAATGAGAGGGGAAGGGGGGGGGACTGTCATCCTCTACCTCAATGGACGAGCCTCCTCTGATACATACATACATACATACATACATACATACATACATACATACATACATGCATACATGCATACATGCATACATGCATACATGCATACATACATGCATACATACATACAGGCTGTGTAAATATACTGTATCCCGCACTGTTATCCAGTCTAATGGTTGCTGGCACAAAGGAACGCTTGAACGTTCCATATTACTCCTGGGTGGGATGAGCCTGTGGCTGAAAGCGCTCCCCATCTGCCACAGCTCGTTCAGCTAGTTTGTCTCCCCAGACTTGATGCTGCCTCCCCAGCAGGTGACGGCAAAGAACAGCGCGCTGGTTACAACAGACTGGTAGAGCATTCACAGCAGCCTGCTACACACATGAACGGACCTGAGCCTCCTGAGGAAGAACAGTCTGCTCTGTCCTTTCCTGTAGAGGGCCTCAGTGTTGTCAGTCCAGTCCAGTCCAGTCCAGTCGTTCAGGTGCACTCCCAGGAAGTGTTAATTTTTACAGCAAATTGTGATTTTGTTTTAATCATAGTCTTTTGACTAAAATACTATTTAGTTTTAGTCATATTTTAGTCACCTGTAATATTCTAATCACAGTGGCACGGATGGGGATTGAACCTATTCTAACCTATGATTTTCACTTAGCGAGACCAACGCTTTACCACTCGGCTAACACGTCAGTCTTCCCTCAACCTCCGCCACAAGGACGTCTACTTCACAATGGGAATCACCGTCATTGTCGTGAGGCGGTCATCATTTACGAATGGATGAATGAGGCGCTTCACTGACCATTCGTAGGCGGTTACGGGCGTGCGGAGGGCGGGATACGAGGCTGATCAACGCGGACTGCGATTTATAAAGGGGGAAGTCGGGCGCAGGTGTTTTGTGCTCTCACACAACTTTTAGTGCGGATTCTGCGCAATGTTTTGTAAATGAGGCCCCTGGAGAGGGTGAGGGTTGCGGGGGAGGGCAGCGGAAGTAGCGGGGTGGGTAGACCTGGTCCAGGTCTACGGGGTGGGGTGAGGGGAGGTGAGTGGATGGTACGGGTAAAAGAGGGTACCTAGGTGGAAATGGTGGGGTAACACAGCGGAACAGTACAAGGGGAGTGCATGGCAGTCAGTAGCAGAGGATGATATAAGGGAGAGTGGGCTATTGTTATCTCTGTCAGTAGCAGAGGACATGGCGTGTGTACGGGCAGCTAAGGGTACCCATCAGGCCCTGCTAACAGGGACGAGCGGTGGTGGCCGCTGCCTTCAATACAGCGTCCCTCCGGTGTTCTAACCTCCTCGTCGGCTGCGCCAGCCTCACGTGTCACGCTCTAACCAGCCTGTCAGATGCCAGCTCCGCACAGAGAACAGACTGACTGGATAGAAATAAATATTTTACCACCACCTTCTCCCTTCCCTCTGTTCTTGAGAATGAGGTTATTTATACTGCAGATCTATAGGGCATTCCAGCCTTAACTCTCTCGCTCTGAAGCTGGGTTCACACGCCGCCAAGGCGGTTTTAAATAGTTTTAGAATGTTTGTAGTTATAGAATGTCTGTCTGTTCTAAAAGTGGAATCGTGAAGATTCGTCGTGTCATATCTTTAGAACTACAGTTTTAGAATCGAGAAAGTAGCTGAATAACATATTCTAAAAAAATAAAATAAAAACAGCTTAAAACAGTCTTGGATGTTGTATGTGAAGCCAGGTTAATAGTCTTTACTACCAAGGGGGTGGTAGTGTGTGTGACTGGACACGCCTAGTGATCTACAGTACTGTTGGGTTTTGCATGCGGCCATCTCTCTGTGTTTGTTCCGTGAGACCCCAATTCTTTCCGGAGACCCTCACTCTGTAGCTAGCCGATGAAAATCTGTGAGTGTCGTGACCTCATTCCCGGTTTCCGAACGCATTAGGGGGATCACCTCAGACCCCACCACTCGGCACCGTGCTATCAGCGGCACTCTTCATGTCCCTATTCCGTCTGTATGTCTGTCTCTCTGGTCCACCTGTCTGTCTGAATCTGTCTGTCTGTCTCTCTGGTCCACCTGTCTGTCTGAGTCTGTCTGTCTGTCTGTCTCTCTGGTCCACCTGTCTGTCTGAGTCTGTCTGTCTGTCTGTCTCTCTGGTCCACCTGTCTGTCTGAGTCTGTCTCTCTGTCTGTCTCTCTGGTCCACCTGTCTGTCTGTCTGTCTGTCTGTCTGTCTGTCTGTCTGTCTGGTCCACCTGTCTGTCTGAGTCTGTCTGTCTGTCTGTCTCTCTGGTCCACCTGTCTGTCTGAGTCTCTGTCTGTCTGTCTGTCTGTCTGCTGCAGCATCTGGCTATCTGTCTCCACACCCCCGGGCCTCACTACTCTGGCCAGACACCTGGATACTGAGTGGTCATTAACACACCACAGCTGCCAGCAGCCCTGTCCTGAGATGGTGTGTGTGTGTGTGTGTGTGTGTGTGTGCGTGTGTGCGTGTGTGTGGGTGTGGGTGTGTGTCTGCGTCTGTGTCTGTGTGTGGGTGGGGGGGGGTTCTGGTAACTTCTACAGAGCCTGATAGGGTTGGAAATTCAGAAGTTGAGTTGATGTGTGTGTGTGTGTTGTGTATGTGTTCATGTTCATATCTGTTGATGGGTATGGACTAATGTCCGTCTGAGTTTTTCCTCAATCACACACAGAGGGCAGTGATGGATGTGTGTGCGTGCATGCGTGCGTGCGCGCGTGTGCGTATGAGTGTGTGTGCCGGCCTATAAGATGCTGTGATACAGCTGGATGGCTTCCCTGGGCAGAGAGCCAGCAGCGGTAGATGGATGTGTTGGGCTGGTCTCAGCCTGCTTCCAGGTGCCAAGCCCAATGTTCCTCCCAGAGCAGGGAGCGGTCTGGACGGTTTCCACTTCATATACGGGCTGGGCTGTCCTATCTGATTCAGGCCCCGATGAAGAGCTTCTACAGGCCCTTTCTGAGCATATGGACACACACGCAAGCATGCACAGAGAAAACTCACTCACACACACACGGACACGGACACACACACGCAAGCACGCACAGAGAAAACTCACTCACACACACACACACACACACGCAAGCACACACAGAGAAAACTCACTCACACACACACACACACACACAAGCAAGCACGCACAGAGAAAACTCACACACGGACACACACACGGACGCAAGCACGCACAGAGAAAACACATGCACACACACACGCAAGCATGCGCAGAGAAAACACATACACACACATACACAAAAAGTCACGCAAGCATGCAGACACAAACACTCAGGCACACGCACACAAACACACTTAGGCACACACACAAACACACACACACACACACACTTAAAAAGTCAAATCCATCTTAATGCGCACCCCCCACCACACAAGCACACACTGTAATGTAGATAGCAGAGATTATCAGTAGTGAAATGATGCATGACCAGAATGCGCTATCCTTACAAGTCTCCGCTCATCCTTGGAACTGTAGAAAACAAGGTAACATCCTGAGGGAAATGGCAAAGCTAATCTCTGTTCGCGTTCAAAATCTTTATTTACCACCACTGAATATTTTACCTTCAGAGCCTGGGCTTGGTTCAAGGACAGTCCTGCCCAACCAAAGTCTGTTTGGGCCCCGCAAGCTGCTGTCTTTTAGGGGGTTTTTGCTGCCTGTGAAAATGTGTGCTGCGACTGCTCCTGACATTGAACTTAAATCCATGAAAACGATGCGTGTTGAGTATTTAGCCGTCTTTTCTTCATAGGTGTTCTCCGAGCCACTGTGAACACGGAGGGAGATGCTCTCAGTCTTGGAGTACCTTCCACTGCAACTGTTCCAACACGGGCTACACCGGAGCCACCTGCCACAGCTGTAAGAAGGCCCTGCTCTTTACTTAACACACACACACACACACACACACACACACACACACACATCTGACAGAGGGAGAGAGGGAGACAGAGAGAAGAGAAGAAAGAACAAGAGAAAAAAGCAGGCAAAGAGCTAAACAGGTCTCCTGTATGAGCTATCGTTTGGCTATTGTATGTGTTCTTAATGCATGCGCCGAAAACAGTCAGCTGTCAGTCAGCGCAAGGTCAAACTCTTATCTCTCACATTGTAATACGAACAGCCAAAACCACTTGGCGACGGCTGGCCATTGATGAGGATTACGGGAGAGCCGTTAATGATGTGAGAGCCTTCTCCGAGTCAAGTGTCATCAGACGCTAAGCGCAAGACGTGAAATTAAGCACTTGTCAGTTCAACGTAATCTCTTGACCGTTTAACACTTTCACACTCGAGTAGTTCGAAGCCGGGGGGTGAGACAAAGACTGGCGTAACAGGCCTTTCTTTTCCAAAGAGTAATTCGATTTTAACCAGGTGCCAGATCTGCCAAAAAGAAAGTTTTTCAAGGTTGAGAGAAGTGAAAGAGATTTGTGAGATAGGGGACGTGTGACAGAACTGCTAAGCATGGGTGGGTAAGAGGAATTGAGTGCAGTGGTGAGGTACTGTAGTTTCTGATCTGAACATAGTCAAAATTGACTTGTAATAATGAGACATGGAGAATCAAGAAAATATCAGAGTGAGAAATAAGGTACGCGGATATCTTATTCATTTATTTTTTGTGATGCCGCCGAAAAGGAACTGTTAACTGTGACTGATGGTGACTGATGATAATAGTCAACACAGGGAAACAGACACAGCACCCGCCTTTAACCCAGCATGCACCAGAGGCTGCTTCCACTCTGCGTTCGTTTGAAATGGAGACGATGCGCATAAATAACATACCTCGCATCAACAGACTGCTGTCGCATGCAGTACTTTACCTGGAGCTTTCAACAGAAAGAGCACTCCTGGCTAGTCTGTGTCAGGACCTCCGTAGCTGTTTGACAGGCCGACACAGCCTCTCTCTCTCTCTCTCCCTCTCTCTCTCTCTCCCTCTCTCTCCCTCTCTCTCTCTCCCTCTCTCTCTCCCTCTCTCTCTCTCTCTCCCTCTCTTTCCCTCTCTCTCTCTCTCCCTCTCTCTCTCCCTCTCCCTCTCTCTCTCTCCCTCTCTCTCCCTTTCTCTCTCCCTCTCTCTCTCTCTCTCTCTCTCTCCCTCCTTCTCTCTCTCCCTCTCTCTCTCCCGCTCCCAGAAATCGCTTGTTTCTACTCTGTTTATTCATGGTCTGGGAATACATTACACACTGTATGGTATTATTCACCACATACATCAGGTATGAAAATGAAGTTATCCTTAAGTGCACTGTATAGATTTTGAGTTACTGTCAAGAGGAGATTTAACAAGATGTTGAACTGATGGTGGAGGTTACAGCAGGAAGGAACAACACATGCTCGAGATTACAAATACTGATCATAATCAATTTAGCAAGTTAACTTTATCTACTACTGTCTTGCATTTTGTTTTAATGCTTTAATGTCTCAGGTAAAGCACCTTGAATTGCCCTGTGGCTGAAATGTGCTATATAAATAAACTTGCCTTGCCTTGCCTTACAATAGAGCGTGTTTCTGGTGTAATTTGCACTTCAATGCCTTTCGAGGTACAGTAGGTACTATAACTATGCTAGGTAGGTAGGTAGGTAGGTAGGTAGGTGGGTAGGTTGCTAGGTAGCTGGGTAGGTAGGTAACGTTAAGTGCAGTAGGTAGATGGATAGATAGATAGATAGATAGATAGATAGATAGATAGATAGGTAGGTAGGTAGGTAGGTAGGTAGGTAGGTAGGTAGGTAGGTAGCTGGCTAGATAGGTAGGTAACGTTAGGTAGGTAGGTAGGTAGTTGGGTAGGAAGGTAGGTAGGTAGGTAGGTAGGTACTGTAGGTAGGTAGGTGCTAAGAATCCACTGTTAGCAGACCCAATTAGACTCAGACTCTCTAATCTTTCTTACCTGAAAGAATGTTTTGTAAACGACGGCAACCCTAAGCAAAGCTAGGACTACCCTTTACAATGATGTCTCATTCGCGTATTGTAGATGCAATCTATCCAGCATAGCTCTTTAGAATAGACATTCGAATCTTCTCAGTCTCCTGAAAACCTGCCCGGCTTATCCCGAAACCATTTCAGAGATGAGAGATTTTTACACACGACAGCAGCAATATACTCCACCACAAATTCCCTAGACGACCATGCAGTAGGAGGACCAACGCTCCCTGTTGAATGCTCTGTAATGTACCGTGCAGTGTGTGACTGCGCTCTCATACAGCCCTCCCTGCTGACTGTTTTGCTCAGGTTTTTTTTTTTGTTGTCCCTCGTCTCTCAGCCGTGCATGACCAGTCATGCGAGGCGTACCGACACAGAGGGAAAGCGTCTGGGCTGTACTACATCGACGTAGACGGAAGTGGGCCAATCAGGCCGCAGCTGATCTATTGCAACATGACAGGTACGCGCCAATGCGCCTCAGCCGGCTGTCAGCTGGTACACCGCAACACGCCTCAACACAGTCTGTCAGCTGGTACACCGCAACACGCCTCAACACAGTCTGTCAGCTGGTACACCGCAACACGCCTCATCAGTCTGTCAGCTGGTACACCGCAATACGCCTCATTAGTCGGTCAGCTGGTACACAGCAACACGCCTCATCAGTCTGTCAGCTGGTACACAGCAACACGCCTCAACACAGTCTGTCAGCTGGTACACAGCAACACGCCTCAACACAGTCTGTCAGCTGGTACACCGCAACACGCCTCATCAGTCTGTCAGCTGGTACACCGCAACATGCCTCATCAGTCGGTCAGCTGGTACACAGCAACACGCCTCAACACAGTCGTCTGTCATGTGATACACCTTAACACGCCTCATCACAGTCTGTCAACTGGTACACCGCAACACGCCTCAACACAGTCAGTCAGCTGGTACACCCACAGTCTGTCAGCTGGTACACCTTAACACGCCTCAACACAGTCTGTCGAGCTGAGCGTGCAGCAAGGGTTTATCAAGTGGCCAGCACCATACTCAACCACCGGAGACTCAGATTAGCCATTATCCCACGATGCCTTGCTCACACGCCACGCTAATGTCACCGCCAGGGTTCATCTACAGTGCCACCGATTCACTCAGCCTGTGGCGTATGGCTCCCGTGCCCGCTGGTGTGAGAGGGCTTGTTATCTTGGTCCCAGAGAACTGACACTTCATTCAGGGGTGGTTGATGGCGGTGCTGTGTGTGTGTGTGTGTGTGTGTGTGTCTGTGTGTGTTTGTGTGTCTGTGTGTGTGTGTGCCCGTCGGTGGCAGAAGTCCCAGATCATTTGACAGCGCTCTGTTCCTGGAGGGCTGGCATCAGTAGTCTTTATCCCAATCATCTCAGACGCCCCCCCTAGACCCTCCCCGTCTTCTCCACATCATTTCCATTTCCATAATTATGTGTAATGAACCTTGGGTTTCCCTCTCCTCTCCCCTCGCCCCCCTCTCCCCCCCTCCCCTCTCCCCCAGTAGATAAGACATGGATGGTGATGCAACACAACAACATGGAGCTAACCAAATTAAAGCAGTCCTCTGGGATAAATCAGCATTTAGTCCATTTTAACTATTCGGCCAACACGGAGCAGCTTGGAGCTATAATCACCCAGGCGGAGCATTGTGAGCAGGAACTCTCCTACCACTGCAGAAAGTCACGCCTCTTGAACACACCAGGTAAGCCCTTTTTATTAAGAGTATTGATCCTCCTCCCTGCACCCCGGAAAGGTCAGGCTGATTAAAAAGGCGGTTCAGTTGGTCGGCTATGCGCGGAACAGCGCGAGCTTGGCTTTAAGCGGACATGGCAAATTGATTATTACGCTCTTGGTAACAAACTCATTTCGTTTTGGCGTAGGCTTCCCATTTAATGCGTCGAGCGCTGTTGGATGTGTTGCTCGTGGACTTGAAGACTTCTGTTCAGTTTGTTTGTTTCTCCCTGCAGTCACGTTGTCTGTGTTTCTTTCCATGTGTTGTTCATTTGTAGTTGGTCAGCCTTATAATGGCCGTCTCGGGCAGAGGCCCAGAGAAGAAGCGTCTCAGCAGTGTAATTGGTGTCCATTAGCCCTCTCGTTCCACAGGGCAGCAAAAACAGTGTCAACCCTCCTCTATAAAAACCCACTGGAGGATGTCAGTGTAGAATAATGAGCGAGAACACACTGATGGTTGGTGTTTATACCCAATCAGCTTTAGACAGATGGACGAGGTGATCAGAAGTGATGGAGAAAAATAGAGAAAAAAATTAAAAAGAGAGAGAGAGAGAGAATTAATGAGAATTGTTAAATTTATGTACCTGGCCGGCTTTCTAGAAATGCCAAACACTAACTCTCCCTGCTGTCCATTAGGAATATAGTTAACATCTGTCAGGATCGCAAGGTTTTTACCAGACAGCATGGTGAATATCATTTCCCCTTGACTCTGTGTGTGTGTGTGTGTGTGTGTGTGTGTGTGTGTGTGTGTGTGTGTGTGTGTGTGTGTGTGTGTGTGTGTGTGTGTGTATGTGTGTGTGTGTGTGTGTGTGTCAGACGGATCCCCATTCAGCTGGTGGGTGGGCCATTCAGGTGAGCCCCAGACGTATTGGGGCGGGGCGATCCCGGGCAGCCAGCAGTGTGCCTGCGGTCTGGAGGACAACTGTGTCGACCCCGACCACTTCTGCAACTGTGATGCTGACCGCCTGGAGTGGTACTCAGCCATTTTGTTCTAGCACCATCTCGTTCATACCTTTAGGATCGCTGGTGAAGTCACATCCCGGTAGAGCTGTTGAACAAATACTCGAACTTCGACTAGTCGTCGACTTTGGGGGAAAGATGCATAATCGATTTTCAAAATGTAGATTCGGTTAGTTAGGCTGCCGGAAAGCAACATGCGTCACACAGCCTTCCGAGTGCCCATCTTCTAATCATGCCAAAACACATTACGTTAGTATTCAATCTTTTCTACATTTCCAAAATTCAGCAAAACCACTCTATCTATCTATCTATCTATCTATCTATCTATCTATCTATCTATCTGGCGAGTAAATACCTTACTTCCTTAAAATCAGAATGCGTCTTTTTGGCGGGCGCATTGTAAACAAGCACTGATTATGATCAAGTGGACCAGCTTCTATAAACTATAGTTTATTCCTCTTGTTTTGTTTTCAGTTGGCTCGGATATAGGCCTGATTAAAGGACCCTGTTTGCACTAAATGTCACCCATGTTGACTGGGTGTTAAAGGTATAATATGTTGTATGTGGATTATTTCCCCCATCTAGTGTCTAAAGATAAGAACTGCAACAACACAACGTATTGGTTGCCAAAATGTCAGAGAATTCACTGTTTCAGTCATACTGTGATAAGATCTTCACTCCGAGAGGAACATAACATTACACTAATCAGTAATCACAATCAAGTATTTCAGAGTGCCATGTAATAAGTTATGTTAGATGCTGTAGTGTGGAGATAACGTTAGGTCTGGCTATGCAGATTCCAAGAAAGATAACGATAGCTAGTTAGCTAGCTTACCGGTCTAGTAGAAAAGTAGCCATGTCACCATGCGACTTTATCCCATGAAACTCCATACACTCCATCCAACGAGCAAAGGCTGGCCCGAAATTTATCAGACTTTTGCTCCTTCTTCGGTCACTGAGCTTTTGAGATTCATATCGCACGGTTCGCCGGGGCTCAGGCGGAGAAGCAGGATGATAAAACTCGGCCATTTTACCAAACGTTTAGCTGAAAAGAGTGAACGGAAATGGACAGAAAAGCTGCCGTTTTATAGTCGCACACACACTTGATGCTAACCAACATCTATAATGCTGCTAATTCATGGAAGTATAACGTTAGCTGGCTACTGCTAATCTCACAGTGGTGAAGATAGAATGGTACCTGTCAACCCAGCGCGCAGTACCAACGCTGTAATACTATTGGCTGGTATGATATCAACAGAGTGTCATTGTCGGGCCGTCAAAATTTCATAATGTAATAATTTCAGACAAAATATCATTTTTTTATGGAAAAGCAATACTTTTACTCTGCGGCCTTCGCAAAGCCCTATGGATGTATTTAAAAAAAAAAAAAAAAGTTTATTATAATCCACACATTATACCTTTAACGTTAGTTGAATACTTGAATCCTGTGAACACAGACGGACACCAGCCTGGCCTCGCCGAGCGTTAACTGCCCAGATAGCAAGCGGATGTGTAATGATTCTGGGCCATATATGGGCCGGAACTAAGCCACAAGGGCCAGATCTGGCCTGTACTGTATATGGCCCAGATACGCTTGCTATCTGGGTGAAACCGCTCCCTCCTACTGCACCATTACAGGGCTTTGTTGGATGCAAAGCCAAACATGCTGTAGAACATCTATTTTTACCACCTGAATTTTCCCCTGCCTCTCAATATTTAACTATATCACCGCCCATAATGCCTGTATTTATAGGCAGGATTCTCTGGGCTGCATTCCGAATCACATACTTCTACTACTACCTACTACAGCTGCCCTTAGAAAGTACGTACTTTGCAAGCAGTAGGTATCCAATTGGGACATACTACCTTGTCATAACATTGAGCCTTGAAATTTGCCCACATCCGTCGCTGTCCATAACGCGACATTCGTCTACAGCTGTCACGACTCGCTCATGTGACGCACATTTCCACTGCGCACAGGATTGTGGGTCAGAATAGCCAGAAAAGCCTGCTGGCTTGCATACTGCAAAATACGACCGGATGTAGTAGGACATCCTGGTATTTTTGCCATACTGCATGTGGCATACTATGTATTGGGACATACTACATTCTGTTTTGGCATACTATATAGTAGGGTAGTATGCGATTCGGAACGCAGCCCTGGTTTTTGTGCAGCACTACCAATACAGAGGAAGTAAACGCCATCTTCAATATCCTGTTTCCTATGAAGGTGTTTATATAGTGAAAGTAGTGAAGGGCTGATGTTTTTTTTTTAGAAGCTGTCCTGTCTCTCTCTCTGCTGTTATTCCACCACCATCCTCCTGTCTTGTTGACCTCAGGGCCAATGACTCCGGCCTCCTCAGCCATAAGGAGCACCTGCCCGTGACAGCTGTTGTGGTCAGCGATTTACAGAGGCCCGGCTCAGAGGCAGCCTATCGGGTTGGTCCACTCAGGTGTCACGGCGACAGTAAGTACTTGCCTTCCTTTCATAACACAGCAGTGGGATTAGACTTAATAATGGGTTTCTATTGTCGGTTCTATGCTTTTGATATATCAGTGATCCGCTTATATACAATACACTACATTTCTGTATAGGCATTGTAGGAGGCGGCTGATATACTGTACTTGGCTTCAGAGTGAATGAATAGCGGAAGACTGTTTCCTAATTAAAATAGGAGCTACAGTAGGTTGTGTCGACTCGTTTTACATGTAGGAAACATGCAGGGGTCCTTACCAACAACCAAGTTCTCCCACACAACTCCCACACAAATGATCTTCTCCGTTCCCTACACTGGCTCCCTGTAACGGCTGGCATCCAGTTTAAAACTCTGGCGCTAGTTTACAGGGCAAAAAAGGAACAGCCCCCTCCTACCTCCAGGCTATGCTCAAACCCTATACCCCCTCCTGAACCGCTACGCTCCACTACCTCGGGGCGACTGGTTACCCCGTCACTCCGAGGCCCCTGCGGGCGATCGACACGGTCACGGCTCTTCTCTGCCCTGGCCCCGCAGTGGTGGAACGAACCGCCCACTGACGTCAGGACAGCAGACTCACTGCCCATCTTTCGTCGCAGGCTGAAAACTCATCTCCTCAAGAAGTACTACAACGATCCTCCCTGTTAAAGTCGCACAGAAACGGACGCTTAAGATCATCCAACTTCCGTAGTTTGACGTATTTCCGACGCAAACAAGCTATGAGGGTGGGACATAATGTTTAGAGGAATTTGATTGGAACATTGACAAGTGGACGGGTTTTAAGAACTTTAGACAGATTCAATAGAAGAATAGCATTGATTGACGGGTGGATGTTGTGAGACTATTGGCCTAAAATCTAAGGATATCTGTTGTCGTAATTGCATGTGACCTACCGTTTTCCAGGAAGTAAGAAATTAATACTTTGATATCAGATTACAACAGAAGTAGAATTTTGTAATTTTTTTGGCATACATCATTGAATAGGTGAACACTATGACCAATTATGTGAACCAAAATGGGACAGAATGCTGTTTTCATTTCTGTGCGACTTTAAGCACCAATTGTATTTTAGATTGCTATTCTTGCACTTTGCCTTCAGCACTAGATTATGCTCGTAGTCACTTGTTTTAGAAAGGAGATGCACTTGTGAGTTCTGGCAAGTAGTAGTATATCGACTTTTCCTACGTTAAATGCAATTATTGTTAGTCGCTTTGTATAAAACTGTCTGCTAAATGACTGTATGGGGAACACACTTTTCCTTGACTTGTCTCTCTTCACTTCAATGAGTGATGAATGTGAATGTAAGAGTCACAGTACAGCACACTGCTGCAGTGCCTATTAGGATCAGTTTAATGCAGACTGTTGCGTTGGTGTGAATTAAGCTTAATGTTTTTTAACATCACCAGAGGGATCATGATGAACGTGAAGTAGACTCACTCAAGTTTTCATTCCACCTGTCAGTCAACCTGGCAATTATGTTCTCCTGTGATTACGTAAAGGAGACAATTGTATGTACAAAAGTACATTGACGGATTAAGGAAAACAATGTTCCGTTTTATGCTGGCTCACTGATTGTTGATTTCAAATGAAATATTAATTACTGACACAATCTCTTCAATTTCACTGAATTATTTCTAATTGTAGCCCCAGGTTACCTAAAAATTACCCTATTGAATTGATTGTGTTTCTGGAATGAAACCTTTGTTGTAATTGAATTAAACTCACTGTGGACTTGTTCATGCGGCATATGAACCCTGTTAACACATTGTGACTGAATTGTTTACCATCTATTATTTCAGAGAACTTCTGGAACGCAGCCTTCTTTGACAAGGAGACCTCGTACCTGCACTTCCCCACGTTCCATGGGGAGCTGAGCGCCGACATCTCCTTCCTGTTCAAGACCACCGCCTCGTCCGGAGTCTTCCTGGAAAACCTCGGCATCAAAGACTTCATCCGGATTGAGCTCAGCTGTGAGTGGAGGCCGCTGCGGAGATTACTGGCGCGCCCTTTACGACCAGATGCCGTACGCAGCCAGCGACATCTTTTTTTTATTTTATTGAAGCGCCTAGGAATTCAAAGAGGCAAAGACAAGGCGAACACATTATCCTCTCGAACTCACGTGACTGCCTGGTCTTTATTAGAAGGTGGAAGAGAGCAGACAGGAGAAGTCTGGCCCTTAAATAGCCGTGTGGAGACCGCCGCTGGTTACATTCCCCTGCCCTGAGGTTCTGGGATGAATTATGTCTCAACTGTCCACCAAATTCGTCCCTCCAGAGTTCACCCTAGTAAATAAAGTCAGCGTGGTGGGAGTAGGGGTGGCGCGGAGGCCGAGGTAGCTCTAACGGACAGATGGCGTGGGGGAGTCCAGGGAGTACTACCAACAGCTAGGAACAATTTGTTGTGTAACGTCTCCTTGCCCTAAGGTTCCGGGCTGAATTATGTCCCAGCTGTCCACCACAATATACTTTTATTTAGGGAGGGACAGCAATAACAGAAAAATATAATTATTTCACTTTTCTCTCCTGTCTTATTCCCCTCTACTCCCTCTAAACATTTTCATTTTTCTAGGGAAACCACTCCCTGATAATTTGGATTTCCTTTAGTGAGCTTTAGGCAGGGATATTGATTTTAAGAGGCGTTATAAGGCTTTTTCTGGTGTTTTCATGAGCAAAATCCTTTAGATTGGTCTGTTTGTGAACCAGCATTGAGACACAGTATTCAGATGTGACTCACAGCAGAGAGACACTGTAGTTCGGTCAAACAAGATGTTTTTCTTCACCTCAGGGAAATTACGCCAGTGTCTCCGTTACCGCCAGGCCCAGAATGCTCTTCCTGATATACAGCACAGTATCTCTTTTTTTGATGACTTGTTTAGATAGCACTGCATGGTTTCGACCAGCAGGAGCTCGAATTTCTCTGTAAATTATGGTCTGGCGCTGTGTTATTGTTTCAGTCGCCGCATGTTCCCTTGGTAACTCACCCTCACCTGGCGTGGAACACAACCAGTCCCAGGAGCCATTGCTGAGGCAGGGTTGGGGAGGACGGGGGGGAGGAAAGCCTTTATTTCAGACTGCTTATTGTCTTCAGACTGTGTAATGTCTTCAGACTGTGTATTGCTCATTTTGCGTGTGACATCTGTAGCAAAGAGTTAATATTGTGAAAGCAGCACTGGATGTTATTGTCTGCGTAGACAGTAGCTACTGTAGGGATGATGGATGAGAGTGTTGGTAATTTCTGATAGTACAAAACTTCACAGGAGACCCAAGTCGTTCAGCCTATTCGGGTATTTATTACTGCAACACACTCAATAGGCTACAGCTTCTGATGTAGGCTACAGCCCCCAGCCCAACTGACTCATCACATGCAGATTTCAAACACAGTGTGTGCGTCACATAAGGCTAATGTTTTTCTTGGAACTTACGCAAGTACAGTAGATATTAATCTTGTTATTGAGACATGTTGTGAAGTTTGGACATTCCAGTCTAGAACGCTCTGACCTGGAAAACTCACTCTAGGGAACTTAACTGAGCTCGCTGTTCTCTTCCAGTTGTTTTCCTCAGCTGAGCCAACTTGACCTTACGGCCAAACAACCCTCTAAACGCTGCTAGTTTCCACAACAAGAACAGTGCAACGGGAGAGCGGATCAGAAGGCCGTGTTTTCCTGTAACAGCCTGTCCTAGACCTCACACAGCTCAGTTAACCCGCCGGCAATGTGAACCCCAAATCAAATTACTGGGGGACGCCTAGCTACGAACATGACCATTTGGGATGTATTAAATCGCGGGCATGGAACGTTCCTAATGATGTTTTGGTGGCATTTTTTCTAAGCAAAAAAAGAAAAGGGATTGTCTTTCCTCCAGCATTGGAGAGGAATGGGAACGCTATCCCCAAAGCTTGGGTTGACCAGCGGAGGGATGCTACCGTTGACCCGCTCGAGCGAATGGCCCATACGTTCAGACCAGTGGCGTGCACAGACATTTTGGGGGGCAGGTGCTCAGTGACGGGGGGGGGGAAGTTGCACAGCACTTCCGTTTATGTGTTAGTTACCTGGCTGGTTAGCTGTCATCACTCGGGCACTCTGGATGGGGAAAGGACAGTGGAGGAGTAGCGCGCCTCCGTTTGTGTTCGCTTTTCGCGTTTACCATTGACAAAGGAAGAGAGGGAGGGGAGGGGCACTGTATGTGCGGGGGGGGGGGGGGGGGGGGGGGGTGGCGGCAAAATTACAACGCATTTTGGGGCATTATTATTACACGCTTTTAATCGAGAATCGATCGATGTCACCATGGGCCACATACAGTAGGCTAGGCCTACACTGTTAAAGAAAAAAAAAAAAAGTAACTTTCAAAAGGGCACTTGCCTTGTCCAGAGGGCAAAGGCCAGGTGCTCTAGCACCACCTCGTGTCTATCTGTGCACGTCTCTGGTTCAGACGTAATTAGCTGATGAATGCGCTGAACTGTGAAAGCGCCAGGTGCTATTCTTACCTCCCGGCGCCGTTCCGGGGGCTCAGATAAGTCCCCCTTCGGAGAGGTCTGTTGAGCTGATGCTGTGAGCTGAATACCAAGGAGGTTGAGAAACAGACCATCAGCAATTTCTGCAGACTTTTGCAGCCGAAGGAGTGCTTGATGGTAGACTGTGTCGATGCTCTAGCCCCTCCGGGGTCTTGCTCATTACAATCCCTCCAGATCAAGTCCCGTTCTGCTGATAGGGGAGACAGGAGGAACGCGTATTACAGACCCGCGCTCCGAACATATGCTCGGAATACAAAAAAACTTATTCTGTGAAAAGCTGTCATGGAGAACTGCCAGAGACGAGCTGTTTTGGTAATGTATGTCGATAGATGCCGGGATGGAGCTGGAACATATTTTGAGATCTGGTGTCGGCACCAACATGACGGCTCTTACGCTTTTAACTAATTAAGTTTAGATTATTTTGGAAGATGAGCAGATAAATCATGGGAAGATGACAGTGAGTTCACAGATGAGCGTGGAGCTGTGCTGTGTAGCCGAAGCAGCTGGAAGAGGCGCTCTGCTATCCCTGAGGGCTTCACAGACTTGTTTGAGAGAATAAAATGTCTAAGATGTCAGACGCCTTTGGGCATTGAAATTATCCATACGTCTTGTTTTTTATAATTGGCCGGTTATTTGTCAGTAGGAGCCACACTCTCTTAAGCGAGCACCTCGCTTAAGCGAGTGTGTTCACTTTCTCCTCGTTACTCATTCCCTTACTTTCCTCCCCTTCTCTTCCCTCCCCTTCTCCACCCCTCCCCATCTCCCTCGCCTTCTCTGCCCCTCATCTCCTCCTCCTCTCCTCTCTCCCCTCTCCTTCTCTACCTCTCCTCTCCTCCACGTCTCTCCCCTACCCCTCCTCTTCTCTCCTCTCTTCCCTCTCCTTCTCTACTCCCTCCTCTCCCCCACATCCCTCCCTCTCTCTACCTCCTCTCTTCTCTTCCCTACCCCTACTCTCCTCCCCTCTCCTTCTCTACTCCCTCCTCTCCCCCACATCCCTCCCTCTCTCTACCTCCTCTCTTCTCTTCCCTACCCCTACTGTCCTGCCCTCTCCTTCTCTACTCCTTCCTCTCCTCCCCTCACTTCCCTCCCTCTCTCTACCTCCTCTCTTCTCTTCCCTACCCCTACTCTCCTCCCCTCTCCTTCTCTACTCCTTCCTCTCCTCCCCTCACTTCCCTCCCTCTCTCTACCTCCTCTCTTCTCTTCCCTACCCCTACTCTCCTCCCCTCTCCTTCTCTACTCCCTCCTCTCCTCCCCTCACTTCCCTCCCTCTCTCTACCTCCACTCTTCTCTTCCCTACCCCTACTCTCCTCCCCTCTCCTTCTCTACTCCCTCCTCTCCTCCCCTCACTTCCCTCCCTCTCTCTACCTCCTCTCTTCTCTTCCCTACCCCTACTCTCCTCCCCTCTCCTTCTCTACCTCTCCTCTCTTCATCTTCCCTCTCCTTCTCTACCTCCTCTCCACCACCTCCCTCTCCTTCTCTACCCCTCCTCTTGTCTTCCCTCTCCTTCTCTACCTCCCTCCTCTCCACCACTCCCCCCCTCTTCTCTCCTCCCCCCCCCTTCCCCCCCCCCCCTTCTCTCCTCCCCCCCCCCCTCTTCTCCCCCCCCCCCCTTCTCTCCTATCCCCCCCCCTCCCCTCCAGCCGCGTCCGAAGTGGTCTTCTCGTTCGACGTCGGCAACGGGCCCCTGGAGGTGCGGGTGGTGGCCGGCGCCCCGCTGAACGACGACAGGTGGCACTCGGTGCGGGCGGAGCGGAACGTGAAGGAGGCGACGCTGCGCGTGGACGCCTTCCCGGCCACCACGCAGGAGGCTCCCGTCGACGGGCACATCCACCTGCAGCTCAACAGCCAGCTATTCGTGGGTAAGGACAAGAACCGCGTCGCTAATTTGCGCCGGGAGAAGTTAAAAGGCGGCGGTAATGCCTTCCATCAGGCGTTTTTATTTTATTATCTTTCTTTTTAATTGTATCCCGTCTCCAGCCGACAAAATGCTGAGCGTCAGGCTGGGATATTAATGTTCTCTTTGAGTCGACCGAGCTGTCCTGGACTGCAGAGCTGTTGGTGGGGGTTTTTCTGCCCCCAAGTAGCAAGACAGCACAATGGATCCGTGCTTCTTAAAATAGGTATTATTCCAGAGCCTATTGTGAAATATGATAGTGAGAAAACCGAGGAATAGGTCCTCCCCAAGGGGGACATTTAGTATCTCACATCCAAGGGAGCAAACCGCTATCCTGGTATTGGCAAAATGCCAGCATCTGCTGTTTTCTATTGGATATGCAGGTGCTGAGCCAGCTGTTTCTGAAGACGTAATCACGTTCAATAAATAACCATGAATCACGACACCCTGATGGGCGTGATCATTTACTGTGTCTTTGTGTGTGTGTGTGTGTGTGTGTGTGTGTGTATGTGTGTGTGTATATGTGTATATGTGTGTGTGTGTGTGTGTGTGTGTGTGTGTGTGTGTTTGTGTGTGAGAGATAGAGAGAGAGTAGGTGGAGTGTGTGTGGGAGTGTGTGTGTGTGAGACAGAGAGAGAGTAGGTGTGTGTGTGTGTGTGTGTGTGTATGTGTGTGTGAGAGAGAGAGAGAGAGTGTGTGTGTTAGAGTGTAGGTTTGGGAGTATGTGTACTGTACGTGTGTGTGTGTGTGTGTGCGTGTGCGCGCGCGCGTGTGTCAGTGTGAATCTGGGTGTGCAACCTTGTGCTTAGAGTGAGCATGCTAATTGGAATCAGTTTGCTTGCGGCAATGTTTAATATTATATATTGACTTATGTCAGGCTGCTGTGAAGAGAAATTCTTCATCCTTAACCAAATGCAGAAATCACATACTTTACTATAAGGCCCCACTCCCTCTAAAAGATGCTGAATGTTGATAAAATGTGTCAATACCTTTAGGCTGTTTCTCACCTTCACCCCTGCTTCCACGTCTACATTCTTAAAGAAAATTAGTTACAGCAGGCATGCAGTCTCAGTGTGTCCTATGGGGTTTTATTTATAGTGCATGCCAATATATACAGTACAGTATGTTGATATATCTTCTGTCATGTATCTGTAAACACACTTTGGTGGGGGGGAAAAAAGAGTAGTGCAATCATCGGACAGAGACAGCAACAGGCTGATGGAAATTAATATTGATTCTGTGGATGGTCTTTAGCCAGTAATCCCTTTGAATTGCTAACAAGGGCTCTCAGCAAAACTCCTGCTGCTCCAAACCCTGTTTTCCTGGTGCTTATGTGGAGTTAATGACAGCATCTCAGGTCTGATGCATGGTGGTTTGCATATGAATTAGTAAACTGTTTGTCGTGGGTGTTGTGCATGTCTTAACCGTACCCCGTGTTGTGCCGATAACATCAAACAGGTCACACGTCTTGATGTAAGACTACTGGAACAGCATGCCGGCTTCCTTTGGCTTTGATGGTGGCTTTGATCTCTGCTTAACAAAGGCTCCAGAACATGTGTTGTGCCGTGGAATACTTTCCTACAATTTTGTGTTTGAAAGCTGTCTCGTGTAGTGGATGATGGACTCTAACTGCTGGTGCTGGTTTTGAACCGAGCAATATTTAGACTTGAAACCTGTTGGTTCTACAGACATTTCTCCTTTTTCTCTTCCATTTTGACAGCTTTTCTCTTCAGTGCCTTGTTTCATTGGTCGAGGGTGCCTGTCCACAACACGATATGGCTTATCTCTCTTTCAGACGGACTATAACCTCAAAGATGATTACATCCCATGGGACAGTTAGGCTTCTCAATTTTGCTTTACATTTTTTAATGACCAACTATCATTCTCGGAATGTAACTGAAGGACCTTCCAGTTGACACATACATGAGGAAAGTTTTGACAGTTGTGTTGCTGTGCTCCAGGGAGCTGCAGTTTCAGCATGCGCCAATTAAAAGCTACAGTAGCTCTTCATTGGCTCTGGTGGACGGTATTTATACTGGGGAGTGAGTTTAACCAACAGCTCGCTACATGAGAACCCAGTTTCATTCGGGTTACACTCACCCCACTAAACTCAGTCCACATCCACAGTGCATCCCGGTCACGGCACCAGTGTAACCCATACGTTTCAGCACGCCCTGGGTCGGAATCGAACCCGGGTCTCCTGCGTGACAGACACCGTTTTAACCAGCTGCGCCAATGAAAACTAGCTCGCCATTGTCTCGGGTGGATGGTATTTATACTGGGAGGGAGGGAGTGAGTTTAACCAACAACTCGCAACCTACAGTACTCAAGGACTCACGAGAACTCAGTTTCACTCGGTTTCACTTGCGAGCCGGATAGGTGTGATTCGGAGGTCGTGAAAAGCCAGGCTGAACACAGCCAGCAGCCCGAGCTGAGCTATGGGAGGAGGATAAAAGAGAGAGGGAGGTTAGGCTGCCTCCAAGGGTGTCGGGCGGGCAGACAGACGGCCGTTAAAAGTCAACTTCCCGAATGTAGTTTCCACCCACAACTTTGTTTCCTTTCGTCTTGTCGTTCCAAAGTGCTTTTTGTAGTCTTCGGTAGAGTGTGTTGACAAAGTTATTCTCTCGGGAGCGAAAAAGGCGCCGCACGAATCTCTAAGGTCGCCGTGCCCGTCATACAGACGAACCAAGCAAAGCGGAATGAGAGGGTGGCGGGGCCACGGGGTGGCGGGGGGTAGCAAAACAGAGACAAAGTGAATGAGTGCAGAGAGAGAAACGGCGCCTTGTTGTGTGTTTGGCAGGGGGTACGGCCTCCAGGCAGAAGGGCTTCCTGGGCTGTCTGCGCTCGCTGCAGCTGAACGGCAGGACTCTGGACCTGGACGAGCGGGCCAAGATCACGCCCGGGGTGAAGCCCGGCTGCCCGGGCCACTGCAGCAGCTACGGCGGGCTGTGCCAGAACCAGGGCCGCTGCGTGGAGAAGTACAACGGCTTCAGCTGCGACTGCGGCCCGTCTGCCTACACCGGACCCTTCTGTCAGAAAGGTACCGAGCCGAATGTGATCCTCATCATCACCCAGGCTCTGATTAGGGCTGGGTTTAAAAAATCGATTCATCGATTCTGAATCAAATGATTCAGATTCAATTCAATCAATTCAATTCAAAATCCAAAATCTATCTTTTATTTAATGAATGAATTAATAAATGAAGGAATGAATAGTTCATTAATTCATTCAATGATTCATTCATTCATTCATTTTTGGAAATCAGTATCGATACCCAGCCCTAGTATTGATGTGTTGCGTAACTTGGCAGTCAAGTAATTAAGGTTACAGCTAAAAAAAAAACAGGTTTTAGTAAGAGTAACTGAATTGATATTGAATCGAATCGAATTAAATCGTGATAATCGATTCCAAACCACCCTGTTTTGTGGGGCAATTGTTGATTCACGCATCCACTCCTGGTAATACAGTGTTATTGCACAGTTATAAGAATAGAATTCTTAATCATTTTATTTTATCTGACATTTATTTTGACAGCTCTCTGGTGATTTTGCAGCTCTCCAGGGATCTGTGAAAATCCCTTTGAAACCGTTATTTAAAATGTGTACGCAAAGCAAAAAAGATGCAGGCTACATCGGGAGGTGAAGAATCTGTATTATTTAAAAGGACACATGTGGCATGCTTCAAACATCCCACAGAAGTGCTTCCCAGCTGTGAGGCACATCAATGGCTGAAATCATAAATGTTTGCTCGAAACCGCTTTGATGGCAGTTAGTCATTCCCATTAGCAGACATGACCACGTGATGCGCAGTGTGTGTGTGTGTGTGTGTGTTGGGGGAGTAGGGGTGGGGGGGGGGGGGGCGATCATTACATTACATTACATTAGTCATTTAGCTGACACTTTTATCCAAAGCGACTTACAATAATTGCATTTAACGTAAGAAAAGCCAATGTACTACTACTTGCCAGAAGTCATAAGTGCATCTCCTTTCTAAAACAAGTGACTAAGAGCATAATTTAGTCCTGAAGGAAAAGTGTGAGAATAGCTATCTAAAAATAGGATCGTGGCAGTACTTCTTGAAGAGTTGAGTTTTGAGCCTGCGGCAAAAGATGAGCTGCTACTCTGCTGTCCTGACGCCAGTGGACAGTTCATTCCACCACTGCAGGGCCAGGACAGAGAAGAGCCGTGACTAGAGATGGGACCGATCCGATCCCGGTATCGGGCTCTGACCCAGACGTGGTGCATGGATCAGGTATTGGCCTGACGTCGCCGATCCACGTACCGATCCAGATGAAGGGCTCCAGTATTCATTCATTCAATCATAGGCAACAATTCACGCTTCTCTCAGTACAGCGTCTAGTTCACCAAACTAGCCTGCCTTTTCTGACCGTTTGTGAACCAGCTCTGTGGCCTAGTGGTAGAGTGTCCACCCAGAGACTGGGAGGTTGCGGGTTCAAGCCGCAAAGCTTGAAAGTTCAAGCTTTTTATACCAAAGACTATAAAAATGGGACCCATTGGCTCTCTGCTTGGCACTCAGCATCAAGGGTTGGGATTGGGGGTTAGATCACCAAATGATTCCCGAGCGTGGCACTGCTGATATTTACCGCTCCCCCAGGGGATGGGTCAAATGCGGAGAACAAATTTCACACACTCAGGTGTGTGACAATCAGTGGGACTTTAACCTTTAACCTTTAACTTTAAAGTCTCAACATGCGCAGCTCTAACAAACAAACAACTAACAAAAGTTTAAAATTAGTTATTAGTGTAAATTGTGCTTGGAGCTTAGAGCTGTGAGATATCGCACAGAACCTTTACCTGTCAACAGGTAACCTGGGTGTTGCTAGAGGCATTTATCAACCTAGCAAGCTGTTAGTGTTGATGAGGTCCTATAAGAGGAAATCAGCGGAAAAAAAGATTTGTTGCATGAAATAAAACTTTATCGAGCGTACAATGGTGACACACTATGGAAGTTTTCAGTTGCTGTGTAACCTTTTAAAGAGCAAGTGGCAACATAAAATACGCTGCTAAAATGTTCAGCAGAACTGAATAAACCCTCTGATTCTGGTTTCCAGAGGTCTCTGCTGTCTTCAAACCCACAACGTCGGTGGTGTACACCTTCAAGGAGCCGTACGAGCTGACCAGGAACGCCAGCGGCCAGTTGTCCTCCATCTACTCGGACCTCACCCCCGGTGGGGAGAACGTCTCCCTGAGCTTCCGGACCACCCAGACCCCCGCTCTGCTGATCTACGTCAGCTCCTACTACCAGGAGCACCTGGCAGTGCTGCTCAACAGGAATGGTGAGACTGAGACAGCATACAGACTGGGACTATAGACAGACTGGGACTATAGACAGACTGGGACTATAGACAGAATGGGACTACAGACAGATTGGGACAACAGACAGACAGTGGTTGCAGTCAGACTGGGACTGCAGACAGACTGGGACTACAGACAGACTGGGACTACAGACAGACTGAGACTGCAGACAGACTGGGACTACAGACAGACTGGGACTGCAGACAGACAGACTGGGACTGCAGACAGATTGAGACTGCAGACAGACAGACTGGGACTACAGACAGACTGGGACTGCAGACAGACTGGGACTACAGACAGACTGGGAGAGTCTAGGCCAGGGGGTCAGCAACCTGCGGCCCTTTAGCTCTTCTCTTCAGAGGCTTTCTATGGCTTTGATGAAAATGATATCGAAATGAATAACGGTTATTTATTTACATTTTTATTTTTCATTTATTCTTGTTGTAGACCTAAGTGATTCTTACATTCTCCAATTGTAAAAATGTGTAGCCTATTACACCGAATAAATCTCAATAGTGGTGGATAGTCTCGAGTTTCGGCAAGTTACAGATTCAATTGATTTGAATTTAATAGTGCGTGGACAGATTTGATTGGTTTCACCACCAATGCTGCCATCTTACCGGTATGCTTGATCTGTTGTGAGAAATTAACAAAAAAACAAAAAGCTGATATTGAATTAAGCTATAAACCACGAGAGGCCGTGTGTTATAGTGATTTTATAACAGCTAGGGGGCATTGTTAGGCACGCCGCGAACCGGAGTGCCTAAAACCCACCTAGCTGTTATAAAATCACTATAACACACGACCTCGAGTGGTTTATTGCTTTTATACAACTGTTACTACAGGTATTAGTGTAAAATAAACACACAGCAATGTAAAATATTAACATTTATTCAAAACGAAGCATCATTCCCTCAATTCCGCCGAGCAAAATAGTTCACCTAACAAAAGGGTTGCCAAGCAACAACAACAACAACAACTACAATGCATTGGATCAAATGGGAGGTGCGTTAATACTGAAAATGGAATTATATGCGGTCCCAGGTGTGTGTTACAAAGTATTTTAACACGGCTTCCAGCCAATCAGAATCAAGATCAAGAACTAACCGTTGTATAAAAACATTTCTAGAACAAGCACACTGAGTTTGCTGAAAAGTACAAAGGTGAGAAGGAGAGTGATTTCGGAACTGCTGCGGAATGCAGAGCAAAGCAAATGTACCTTTAAGAATTGGATCAAGTCTCCAAAACCCACTACTGCTGCTAGTTTTGTGGCATCTCAGCAGACGTGGGAAGGTAAGGGAAGCCATTCACGGACCGGGAACACATGAAAGAATCATTAAACATTCAAATATCAGAGTCTATCAGACCACAAAAACACAACTGAGATAGTTCAGGACTTTAAAGATATGCCCCTCTCCGCAAAGACCGTCAAAGACAGAAAAATTGCAACAAACATCACCAGTCAGCAAATCGAGGACATCAATTGCCTGGAATGATGAGTCAATCAGAATCAGAGAATCAGAGTAAAGCGGTGTGAATATATTCAGCAGACTGCTATGCAGGTATGTCAACTCCGATGGGCCACCGGGAAGAAATCATTGACTGAAATAAACCCCAGTCACAGGGTGTCAGTGGCTACAGATGGGACACTTAGCTTGACAGGGACGACACAGAAGGGGTTTGTGACTTTACTACACCAGTCGTTGGATTGAAAGGCGCTTAAATTTCACTGCATAATAATCTTGACAGGCAAATTTCGACTTATAATATATTGTGTTACCTTCATTATAAGGCTCAAATATGTTTTGTGACTCCAGACAGATATTTTGATCGTAGAGGTTGCCAACTCCACACTACTGACTCTCAAGTCATGCAGAGTAAACTAGTATCTATTGTCTCTGGGTTAGGGAAAGAAATGAAGCCAATACCAGTTTTTAATGTAAATACCTGATATGATGAGTCATGCCATTTGAATCTTCCTATATTGTGTGTTTACACTGGTAGGTCTATTTCATTTCAAACCTAGGTAGGACTATTGTGATTGGTGTAGCCATTTACTACATATGTATATCTACTGTATGTTTATCTATGTAGAATATATTTGACTGGCTTTGAAAGACCTGGTAAACAGCGAGGGTATGAATGTATACAGTACTGTAGTGTCTCCATGGTGATGCAGCACCAGTAGTCCAGTCAACTGGATCTACAATTAAAGCACAGATAGTTCTTTCTCCACAGAACGCCCAAGATTGCTTCTCCTCACACTGTTGTGATTTGATAGACTCTATCCCACCCTTATGAAATTGGGCTCGGATTCGTCCGATAACCCACTTTGGCTCCATCTGTCCGAGTCTAGAATGGATCATTTCATAACATTTCATGATTGAAGTGCTGTACTTATATTGTCTGTTATGACATGCGTTCCGATGTACTGTGTACATTCTGCCCGCTCCAGCTTCACAGACATTCTGTCATCGTTGTAACTTAATGGCGGTCCACAATTTCACCTTCATGAACAGTGATGGGGCAAACAGCATCAGGGAGAATGTTATTAGAGAGACACGGTGTATTCTACAATCTCACCGTCTATCTGACTACCCCCCCCAACCCCACCCCACACCCCCCCATGCCAGCTGAAGACACAAGCAGTACACAGCATTCATCAGAGCTCTGCTGACACTTGCCACCCTGCAGATTGTGGAGGTTAATTTGATTCCGTATCTATGTTACTGATCGGGAATTAGAGATTAATCCTCTTAAGTGAAGTCTCTGTAGCTTTATTAATTCAGCCGCTGCTTCCTTGTGTATTTAGATTTGCTTTCCTCTGCAGTAAACAACCTTTTTGCGGGAACAAATTGTAAATGTAGCACACTGAGACATTGTTTAAAAAGTCTGTCTGCATTTTAAACTAGAATTAAAACAAGTTCCTCTGTCTCTTGTGAAGGTTATCTGGATGTGAGGTATAGACTACAGAGTGACGGAGACACCGAGGTTCTCAGGACCAACGTTAGGAACCTAGCCAATGGACAGCTGCACAGAGTAACCATCAGAAGGCTCGCACAAGCAGTCACGGTGCAGGTAACATCTTCTCATACATAATAAAGACTACACACTCTGCGGCAGAGCTTGCTCTGTCAGAAACACTGGCTGCAGATTCCGATGTGAGCACAGTGTGAGGAAAGACAAGGCTACGAGCTACAGTACCAGCCGAGTTTAACCAAGCACTCAAGGTAGTCGTGTCAGCTACAAAATATACCGTGTTTTCACGGGGGTATTGTCAGTGCTTTTACAAGTTCGGCTTGAAGTAAAGTTTGACAAGAGTAAAAGTTCTGCCTGTGGTTCTCATGTGACAGGACCTCTACCAAGGCCACAGAAGGTTCCAGAACCAGGCCGCTTTCCTTTTTACCTCAGAACAAACAGATGCATTCTCACTGGCAGCCATTTTCTGACGGCGCTCTATACCCTCTCACTATCCACAGCCAGCACAGGCAACATTAATGATTTGTCAAGGATGAAAGGGAATGGGATAGCAGACAAGGTCGAAATCAATACAACTTTAAGAGGAGTCTTCCTCATGGTGAATTCAGACACTGACAGACAGGCGAAGGATTGATCAATAAGAGTTGATGCACACACATCTCACTCTGGTGAAAGTGTACGCATCCTTACCCAGATAGCAAGCGGATCTGGGCCATATACAGGCCAGATCTGGCTCTTGTGGCTTAGTTCCGGCCCATATATGGCCCAGAATCATTACACCTCCGCTTGCTATCTGGGTAACAGAAGTAGAAGGTTTACACATGATTCACTTCATACAGAGTCTCTGTAAGGCGAGGGCTCCACCTAGAATAAGCACACAACACACACGCGGTCCTTGATACCATACAAATGAAATCTCATGGATTTACTGACATGATAGTCAAGACAGGCTAGTGTGTGTGTGTGTGTGTGTGTGTGCGTGCATGTGTTTTTTCCTCTCAGGGGATCACTTCATTGAGGATTTGAACTATAGAAGTTGCTGTACTCCCTTATTCAGAACTGCCTGATATTAACTTCTTCCCTGATATTAACGGGGGGAAATAAGTTCACGAGTTGCATATTCAACCTACCCCGTCTGCTTCTTTATAAATCTGTGAGTGGACACACTTGAAAACGTTTTCTGCTACAGTGCATCCATGACCATCACAACCTCACAACACGCTCTAATTAGAAAACTGTTAAGCCACTGTCGGGCGAGTCACAGTGAAATAAACGCTTCAATTAGTCTAAGCTTTGGTCTTAATCATGTTTTAAATATGTTGGCTCAACTGGAAAATCTGTCCGGTCTCCGGTCTTTCCCGTTTTAATTGAATGCCTGCAACTCAGCGGCAAAATCATGATGTGTTTGGAGTACTTGGTACAGCTTTAATTAAAATATGCACTACAGAAGAATACATTCCTCATAATTCCAAAACATCAAAGTGTCAAGTCGTTTTCAGGTCAAGTCAAGTGTTTACAGACCTGTTTTGCATTTCTCAGATTGACCAGAATGCGAGAGAGGACTTCAATCTCACATCAGATGTGGAGTTCAAGGTTGTCCAGTCTGTGGTTATGGGGAAAGTGCCTGGTGAGTACAGTGACAATGACAGTTCCCAGATAGCAAGCGGATCTGGGCCATATACAGATCACATATCTTGTGGCTTAGTTCCGGCCCAATATGGCCCAGAATCATTACACATCCACTTGCTATCTGGGAGAGAAGGCCATTCAAGTTAAACTTGGAAAAGGCTCATTTGAATAATAACTGCATAGATGTGTGCCATTATCTGAATTTCACATTTTCAAGAACTAAATTTAGCTGCTGTGATTGCCGTTTTACCTAAAGCTTTTACACCAACTGAAAATATTATTCAAATGATGACAAATAGCTGCTTCACTTACCTGGCTACGGAATGGCCCTAAATGTAATCTCATGTTTTTATTATAGGCAATTTAGAGACATAAAGTTTATTGAAATCTGGGAAAATATACAATGCATTACTGCCATTGTTTGGTCAAACAGCCAATTTAAGCTCAAGATAGCATTCCAACAT
>NC_140241.1:22148466-22198466 GCF_949987555.1 Borostomias antarcticus | reverse complement strand
ATATATCTTTGTATGTATCTGCAGTATTGTTATGAAGATTCAAATACTGTACATGTTCTGATGGAAACAATTATTGAGTTTGAAGTATTTTGGTATCATGATGAATGTTTTGCTTGATTGACAGATGAGTCAACTGTGCATTTTCCTTCTAAAGCCCTAAGCACATGGCAGGTGACAGGTGACAGCAAAACGCTCTGTGAGAATGAGAAAAGCTTCCCATAGTTCTGAACCAGGTTAAAGCACACAAAACGTGTGACTGTTGCTTGATGCAAAGTAACACAATGCTTTGTGCTTAGCACAGCACACACCCCAGATAGCAAGCGGATCTGGGCCATATACAGGCCAGATCTGGCCTTAGTGGCTTTGTTCCGGCCCATATATGGCCCAGAATCATTACACATCCGCTTGCTATCTGGGACAGGACTGTGTATTTACAATATGACACACCAAGTTGTCTTTATGGTATCTGACAATATCATGTCAAAATCAGTTGACCAAAATACATTGATTATTACTGAACAACTGTTACTGTAGTTGCACCGAAGACATACAGTATTTAATGTAAATACAGCAGTACATTTGAAATGTTCCTTTTCTTACTTTTCTTTCAGGAATTTTCTTGGGAATAATTACAATACATGACATTTTCTGTGCTTTCTGTGCATTATTCTGCTGGACAAAAATAAAAGCTTTGCCATTTAAATGTTTTCTTTGTTTCCTTTAAAAAAAAAGAAAAAAGAAAAAACACTTAGGCTACCCCCTGCAGGGAGCTCGCTTTGACAGTTCTCTCTGTAAAGCTTTGAACAAAATGCACACGACCCACGGGTTGATTGTCACCTTTTCCCCACATTTAGCGTCTTTTGAAATGTAAATCCTTATTTTATTTTAAAATAAGGAGCCTGGCTGCCAGGCAGGCTGTGAAACACAGGAAGCTGTGGGATATTCAGAGGAAGATCATCTTTAAAGATACAGGGAGAACATCAGAGCTGATGAAAGCCTGCTGTCTGACAGGTATTCCTCCAGCTACCTGAACCTGCCCTACCCCTTCTCCAGCCCTAGGGGCAGGAGAGGGAGCCTGAGAGTACCCTGCTCAAACAGAGCGTTTGTCCCTAGTGGAAAGTCCCTCTTTCTGCCCTCTGCGCTCCCCTGAAACCTACAACCCCATGACCCAAATCTCATCTTCTTCTGACTGAGCGAGACAGGCAGTTATTGTGACCTTATCTGTGTTTTTGGAATGAACTTTGAGCTGGAGCTGTAGGGGGCACCCTTGTTGTATAGAACAATGCTGTCAAGACCTCAGTGCCCCCCATTAAAAAAGCCTGGCTTATGTGTGTGGCTGGCTTGTTTCTGTGCAGGACTGGTAGGACGCAAGCTAGTCATGCCACTGAAATAGCTGTGAATTGAAATGACATGAAATAATGTCTGATAAATAACGATGGGTCTTGTCACCTGGACACATCAGTTCCAATGCTTCCAATGCTAATCCAGCACAATGAGAGCGGGATAGCCAGTTAGCTCATGGGCTCACAACAACTAGCAGCAGCTTCCATAACATTAATGGTAGCGGTCAGTGGCTAAAGCAGTTACACTGATGATAACATAAAGTAATCCCCACCAGGAACCCCGGTCTCCTGGGTGGGAGTCCAATGCTCTCACCACTACTCTACTTGTGCAGTGGAGATCGGCGGATGGGTTTTGGTGTCCTTCTTCCAGTCCCTAGCGTGGGTTGGGGTTAGACTATGGGTTGGGGTTGGGACAGGATCTGGGCTGAGTTTCCCAGAGGCATCGTAGCGTTACGTTCATCGTAGCGCTATGATGAACGCCACAGCTTAGGATGAACGTAGCGCTACGATGCCTCTGGGAAACTCAGCCCTGATCTATAAGGCAAGGGGTAAAGGTTGGAGTGAAAGGATGAACATATGGAGGTTTGGAGTATAGTCCCATAAAGTCATCCCCACCAGGTCTTCAACCCCAGTCTCCAGGGTGGGAGTCCAATGCTCTCACCACTACTCTACTTGTGCAGTGGAGATCGGCGGGTTGATTTTGGTGTCCTTCTTGATTTTGGTGTGCTGGGACTACTGCCTCTTGTGGTGCCAACAGAGAAATGCAGGATCTGCATCATTTTCCACTCTGCTAAGGAGCTCTTGTGCTTGCCTCACATGGTTAGATATCAAGCTGATGTCGTCGCCGTAGTCCAGGTCTGTAAGGACTACAGCGGGATACCTTCTCGACCTCCTAGGTCAGGGGTGGCCAACCAGTCAGAGACTAAGAGCCTCAAAAATTACTGTGGTACCACCCAGAGCCACACCATATATATCAGCGTTTCTCAACCTTTAGGCTGGACTGGGCTGGGTTAGGCTGGACTGGACTGGGTTAGGCTGGACTGAACTGGGATGGGTTAGGCTGGACTGGGCTGGGTTAGGCTGGGCTGGACTGTACTGGACTGGGCTGGGTTAGGTTGGACTGGGCTGGGTTGGGCTGGACTAGACTGGGCTGGAGATTTGAGGCTTTGAAATGTCCCAATGATGTCTGGCATATCAGACAGAATGGCTTACCATTACGTTCTATGAAGAAAAAATGACTCTCCCACTCGGGTAAAAAATGTCCTGTGTTCGTCTTCATATTTTCTTTTCGCTGCGCATTTGTTTCCAGCCATTGGTTGTGCAGTAGCCTAGGCTACGTTAGCTTTTGTCGTAAAAGAGAATGACCCACGCAAAGCTAATTATTTTGTTTACAATTATTTTGTTACCAAGGTGATTTGCTACCTATATGATTGGTTTGAAGTGGTTCTCACGCGACTTCCTCGCGACCTAGCGAAACGAATCATATGATTTTATGACAAATCTGCAATAAACTAAAATGGGCTGGAAGAAATGCACAGCGAAACTAGAGAGAGAGAGAGAAACGTTCTTATGGAATTGATTAATTAATTTTTTTAATGAAAGGATGGAAGAGTCGCAAGCCAACTTTTTTTAAATAAATGGATGGAGGAGCCGCACATTGACGGGCAAAGAGCCGCTCGTGAGCCGCGGGTTGGCCACCCCTGTCCTAGGTGTTATAGTGAACCCGAGATCCTCCTCCCTTCCCTGGATTGCCTGCCTCAGTGCGTAGTCCAACTGGGGAACAGGTATAATACTTTTGAGGGAGATTGTATACTTTTTCTTGGTTTGTAGGCCAGATTTGTTTTTTGTCCCTTTGAGTTCACCCTTAAGGCACACGCTTCTGCTCAGTAGCCTACCTGGGAGAGGATAATTTGTGCAGATTTTCCACACGGTACTCCTGAGCACTCGCTTATTATCCCTGTCAAAAAGAAGCCTGCTGATCTGAAATGGAGACACAACATTAGTCCCCCGGGGTACAGCACAACTTAGTACAAACACAACGCAATATCACTCTTAGAGAACTGTCTAAAATAACTCCATCGGACACGGTTATCAAAAATGCTTTGTGAACCGTGAAGCTTGTTGAGGAGCATGTACTTTGGCATTCATTGATTGAGGAAGAGTGTGTCCCTACTCTAAAATGCTGTGAAATCAACTCTTTCCCCGGTAATCATGGCTAAGCTTGCAGCATCTCGACACCCAGCCTTAAATACAGTATTACATGGCTCTCTTGCCAGCCAGAGTTCAGATGTGGGTTATGTTTTGCCAGCATGATTCACCCTCATAAAGTTATCATGCTTGTCGGCTGTAGCTCAGTTGGTAGAGTGGGTCGTTCAATGATTGAAGGGTCAGCGGTTCGAATCCCAGCTCCGACAGTCCACATGTCGAAGTGTCCTTGAGCAAGACACCTAACCCTAAATTTCTCCCAATGAGCAGGCCTTGCATGGCAGCTACCGCCATTGGTGTGTGAATGTGTGTGTGAATGGGTGAATGAGAGGCCATTGTAAAGCGCTTTGAGTGCTGCTCAGGTGGAAAAGCGCTTTATACTGTAAGTGCCGTCCATTTACCATTTGTCAAAACATTTAAACCTCTCTGACTGTTACTAGGTAGTTCAACAGGATGTAGTGAATTTTTCCCAGCCTGGGGAGTATTTCAAACTTATGTTGACTGTTCCTGTTGGCTTCATTATAAAATCGGATTTGATTTTGATTAGAACTAACAGTTAGGCACTGCGTGCTTGCTGATGGCAGCTCATCAAAGCTAATGTGCAAATTATCTTCAGAGGCATCTCACAAAGATGTGTCCTCTCTCTCAAACGTTATTTCCAAACAATAGGCTTAGGCCTTTCTGTTGAATCTCTTTGCTGTTGCCCTGTTTGAGTTGGGCTTGTCAGTGACAGGGAACTGAACAGTCTTGTACAGGCATTCTCCTCCGCTTTGCGCCTTTGTTTCACTTTTTAAGCATTATTTCTGCCCAGAGCTGACACTTCCCTGCACCTCACAGCCCCTACATGCATCAGCTGAGTGCTGGGTGATCGGCCCGCCGTGGTAGACGGTAATCTAAAAGAGAAAAATAAATATTTGACTCTAAGCTCAGCTGTTCGGACAAAGAAGCAGAAGAAGAGTCAAGGGGCTCTGTAGTCAGAGGAAATCAAGTTCAATTAAGACTGACACTAATGCTGCAAATCTAGACATAATTCCCCTGCTGTCATTCCCGTGCCATGTATTCTACTGGGTTTACATACCTTTACTCGTGGCTCTGTTCGGAGGAGTCTCTTTGAAGTGTCGAGGGATTTTGAGGAGAAGGCAGTAGGTCTACCCCAGATAGCAAGCGGATGTGTAATGATTCTGGGCCATATATGGGCCGGAACTAAGCCACAAGGGCCAGATCTGGCCTGTATATGGCCCAGATCCGCTTGCTATCTGGGACAGAACTACACTACAGACACTCATTTTCGAGAATTCAGATTCAGGGGCTGGAACCAGGCTAGTATCCCAGATAGCAAGCGGATCTGGGCCATATACAGGCCAGATCTGGCCCTTGTGGCTTAGTTCCGGCCCATATATGGCCCAGAATCATTACACATCCGCTTGCTATCTGGGACAGAGAAGTTTGTTCAGGGCCGCCTGAGAGACAGTAGCTGAGGACAGACTTTAGGTGTAGGCTGTGTTACTGTTCTACGCAATGTGTGATTCATACTTGTGATCAAAGTATCAACAAAATGTTGTGGTAGCCTCCTCTATGGGTTAACTGACTATATCTATGCAAGTAAATCTCACCAAACATAAACAAGATACACTCAAGCTGGTGGAGAATTCAAAATCGCACTCTGCAGTAATCAGTCACATTTCTCACAATGCTTGGCGTGCTTCTCAACAATCTAAACTCTGACTCTCTGAGAGAAACTTCCAAGAGGTTGCACTCATCTCCAACTGTACGCACTCAACTGTGTTTTCATCAAAACATCTCATTGTTGCTACAATATTGTATTTGTACTTTAAATTCCCCCATTTACAGTATACTGCATGCCACAGTAATGACTCCTTCTACTGCCTGCCTCTCTCTCTCTCTCTCTCTCTCTCTCTATATATATATATATATATATATATATATATATATATATAAATCAACTGTATACTGTGAAACTGTATGCTACATTCATATGGGCTGGGCCATTTTTCCCCTGATGATACATCTTTCGGAATACCTCTCTTCTAGAATCATCTCCACAAAAGTCTATTTTCAATCCCCCCCAAAAAAAGACAACACAACACAACAATGAGTCACTAAAATCAATATTAGGACACTGAAATAGTTTATCCCATAAATCTTTTCCGATTACGTAACCATTGTATAAAAGCAATAACTCACTCGATGGTTATGGTAGGCCTATATGGGTCGTGCTGGTTGAGGTAACAATAGTAACAATGGTAGCAGCAACAAAGGCAACAACCCTTTGAAAATGGAAACTGTAGGGGCCGGTTACATCATGTCTTACTAAGTACAAACTAAGCGTAAGTATTTACTACAGTAAATCAAGATTTAGTCACTACTAAATTCAAATGGGTTGCGCCACTCACACTAATTATTACGAAGCGCTTAGTAACTACTAAATATGTATACATACAGTACCCCTTAGGTGGTGTAAGTTATAGCATAACTAGTAGAACCCCCTCTTCCCCTCGGAATCGCCATTGATTACTGGGCTAACAATAAAATGAATGTGACGTTTGTGTACATAGTAGCTAAATCAGACCATGGAAAAAGTGTACTTTGGCACATGGGCAGGTGCTTGGGCACTCACAGCCCCCCGCCTGCACAGGTCTGCTTTCAAGCACACACAGGTCTGGTGGCTGTTGTTCATACTATAATGGAAGGACTGGATACAAATAAAGCTTTGATTGATTGATTGATTGACTGCTCTCTCCGCAAATGGCCCATTCCGAATACACACATTTTGAACGGGCACCCAGGGCTGAAAATTAACACCTGCCACTGGCCAAATGCAGGTAAAATTTACAGTTGGCAACTAGATTTGGGAAGGCTATCTGAAAAAAATAAATACTTGGCCGGTAGATTTTTTCATCTACAGTCCCCTTTGCAGGTGACTCACCGTGAGCCGAAAAGTTAATTGTCACCCCTGGGCACTGCACTAGTGAGACAAATTGTACTGTGGGTAGCATGCTATAGCGCTGTATTTATCCCTGTCCAAAGATGCTGAATGGCACATAGCTGGCGACAGCTTTTTACAGGCGCTAGGATAAACCAAGCTACATGTTGCAGTCCTGTGCAGAGGAGGTGTTAATCCAACCATATGGCAGGCGTAAAGTAAACTTGTTAAGAGAAGTGGACATCATAAAACATAGCTTTTTATCACCCTCCTGAAGTTTGCTGACGACACCACGCTCATTAGGCTCATCATGGGGATGAGTCCGCCTACAGGTGGGAGATTGGCTGTCTGATGTCCCGGTGCAGCCAAAACAACCTGGAGCTCAACGCTCTAAAGGTTGTGGACTTCGGAAAGAACCCAGTACCATCACCCTGGGTGACTCTGGAGTCCTTCCGCTTCCTGGGCATTATCATCACCCAGGACCTCAAGTGGGATCTAGATACCAGCTCCCTCACCAAGAAGGCACAACATAATCAAGTGTATCAGCAATTAAACACATATATTATTATTATTACCTCAGGAAGATACGTCTTCCATATTCAGAGGCAATAATTTTCCATCAGAGTACACAGCCAACAGTCATTGATTAAAGCCATTCCCTCCTCCAATTTCCACGTTGTCAAACATTTAAATCACCTCATCAGGTTTGGGGTTGTGATTCATATCTGACTTGGGGCTACTAATTGCCATGCCATGAGAGATTCTCTACAGCAACTCATGACTCATTTGATAGTGTAACTAAACAAATCGAGTTTGGTCATTCATGTGTATCTGCTTCAATGTTATAGAGCAAGTTTTAGATGGGAGAGGGAACCCAGATAGCAAGCGGATCTGGGCCATATACAGGCCAGATCTGGCCCTTGTGGCTTAGTTCCGGCCCATATATGGCCCAGAATCATTACACATCCGCTTGCTATCTGGGAATACTTTATTTATGGTGGAAGCCCTGGTCAATGAATGGCTCAACTTCTCACTTGTTTTCACCTTTAAATAGGGCATCTGTGCAGCAGTGATTGTTGCCCCATATGTAGTCCGCTTACTATGAATGTGATGTACTAAACTCACACCTTAGACACGGTTGCACAATCTATGCATGCAAAAGGAATCTATCTACTGTTATACAGTTGTTTATTTGCACTCTTGTGTATTTGATTTCTGTTTATTTTGTATCTATTATAAATTAGTTTCTAGTCTGGATTGTGTTACTTTGTCTTTTGAACAGTGCAATTTCCCCTGGGGATCAATAAAGTACTATTATTAATGTTTCATTAAGGGAGACTGAATGCTCTGCTTTCAAAAATGTGGACATGTGTAATGCACCTTGTTTGAACTTCAAAGGACATTCACATTTTTCAACATCGTTTTGAATATTTACAGATTTAACATGTTGAATCTTGAAAACTGCAGTTTCAGAAATGGTAATGGACTACTGCATATATCACTTTTTATCCAAAGTGCTTTACAGTGGCCTCTCATTCAACCATTCACACACCAATGGCGACAGCTGTCGTGCAAGGTGCTAGCCTGCTCATTGCAGTAGGAGCAATTTGGCATTCAGTACCTTGCCCAAGGACACTTCAACACGTGGACAGGAGGAGCCAGAACTTTCCAATGTTCCAAATTCGTAGTCATGAAACAAACATTTAAACAACTAAAATGGTGTAAAGCTGTCTGGGCTGTTGTACAGGATGTAGTGTGGATATAGGGCAGAGTTACAGCAGGACATGATGTATTCATGTCAATGAGACAAGCCCACGCAGGCTGTGGTGCTGGATAGAAATGCTGTACCAGCAATCCAATCTTCTCCTCTCATATCATCAAGGTCACTCTAATGTCTAACCTCTAACAAGACAACCACCGAGAAGTAGAGTAAGAGATTTGCAAGTCATGAGGTATTTAATCAATGGATCATTAGATGTGTATGGGATGAAATGGGCCTGAAATATACAGCTATTCCAATATGATTGTCACTATGGGGATTGTCACTATCTAGCCATAGTTCAAGGCATACCATAGCAGCATGTTCAAGCAACATGTGATTTGATGGATACCCAAAGGCAAATGTATGGAATGGCATCTTCTTGTTTTGAAGTGTTCTGAAATTCTTCTTTGTCTTTGAAAGTCTTTGAAATTGAGAGTTTAACATGTTTTTTGAATGATTTTTCAAGGTGCCCACCCACATCCATTGTATGACCAAAACGGTGGTAGAGCAATTATCAGACTTTCTCAAAAGTGCTAGTTTTGTCAACGTTTTGATCTGAACCATTGTATATGATCATAAGTAACCTTAAAACAGGGCTAAACATGATTTGTCCCTTTACTACTCCTTTAAGGTGTTTGCACACTGCCCCAACCAACGCCAACTTTGGATTGGTGTGCCATGTTTGTTGGTGACTGTTGGCAGTTGGCAGCATAGCTGTTTGTGACTGTAGGTTATAGGCTAGGTTAGAGGTGTAGGTGAGGTAGGGTCTGTTTGTGTCTGTAGGCTCGGCTAGGTTAGAGGTGTAGGTGAGGTAGGGCCTCTGTTGGTCCTGTCCATCTTAGTTTTTTTCTTTTCTATTGCATCTATTTTTGTATTTCTTTTTCCCCTGTCTTGTCTATTGTTCATTCTTATAATTATGAATACCGTGTATATATTGAACACTTGAGCAGTTTAAGAATAAATCCCTTTTCTTTTAAAAGGAACAGTTTTGGTTGTCAGTCTGGCAGTGTTTGAGCACCACATTTAGGAATACCTAGCCTACATTTATCACACGTAGGCTAGGTGTTCCATCTACCAGCTGTGTTAGCGTACAGGCTCCGTTGCATTCCTCCCTCCCCCCCTAGATGGTTTGTCATAATGGCCTCTGGCCTGGAGCAACTCCCACACAGGCACTTGTACACAAAGCATTGAAGTATCAAGCTACGGTACTGGTACTGTACTAAAAGCTTATAATATAACCTACATGGCCATTTCCTAGTGTTGCGTATAGTAGAAGATTCATTGACTGACATCCGTCTTTTCAAACCCGTGGAAGCAAATGCTGTACCATTCATTCTGTAGACGTCAATATCCTTTTGTTTAGCCCGCTCCAAGTCATCATATGCGGTTGGTGGATTTTTGCAGCTAAAGGAGACCAGCTCGATGACATTATATGTTACTATAGATTATGTATAGTATAATCTGTTTGAGTAACCAACCATGAAGAAATCACAAAGGCCCTGCCCCAGTTAAAAATGACAATGAAATGCAGTCATTTTTAAACTCAGTTGACAGCATGGATACCGTCATCATCTTAGAGAGGGGATTCTAATTCTGTCATTAAAGTACGGTCATTTTCAACAATAGCTTAATGTAACTGTAACTGATGACCATACAGTATGTTTAAAGCCAAGGTTTTTGGAAAACCCAGTAGTTAAATCAAGTATCTATTCTCCAGAGCAAAAGTACTCACTTTATCATTGCACTAGACTGACAGACATGCATATTAACATTTATCAAACATGTCATGTTTTGTATATAAAGAATCCTCCAATTAAGCATTTGAAGAAACAACAACCACAGATGCAAACTAATGTTGATTTCAATTTACTGTTTTGAAATCAATCATCGGCATGTTTCAGGTTGGTTTAGCAGAGAAACAGACAGTCTTTGCTATCTCCGCTGTTATACTGTGAATTTTCAGAACACTGATTATTTGTCAGAATCAGAATCTATTTATTACCAGGTAGTTTACAACATATTAGGAATTTGAGACATTAGACAGGGTGCAGGGACACAACAGTATAGTGCAAAGACTGCAAACGAGCAGTACAAAATACAATATACAAAATAGTGCAATATCCCAGATAGCAAGCGGATCTGGGCCATATACAGGCCAGATATTTTATTTTTGTATTTTTTTATAAATACACATGACAATAAAATTAAAAAAAAGCCTTGAACATCAGATCTGGCCCTTGTGGCTTAGTTCCGGCCCATATATGGCCCAGAATCATTACACATCCGCTTGCTATCTGGTGTATATACAGTAAGTGTACAGAGTGTAATGTGTGCGATGTTTATACAGTACAGTGTGTGTGATATGTGTGTGTGTGTGTGTGGTGTGAGCTATGTACAGTACAGTCAGCAGTCATGTGTACGTATTACAGAGGGGACAGAGTCAGGGTGGGAGAGTCAGAGGGGGATACAAGCCTTGTTGATGAGGCTGGTGGCCATGGGGAAGAAGCTGTGTTTGTGGCGTGAGGACTTGGCCCTGATGGACCGCAGCCTCCTGCCGGAGGGGAGTGGTTCAAGGAGATTGTGGCCGGGGTGGGAGGGGTCGGCAGCAATATGTCTAGCCCGCTCTAGAGTCCTGGAGTGGTGCAGGGCCTGGAGGGATGGCAGGTTGCAGCCGATCACCCTCTGAGGGAGAAGAGTAAAGGGGAAATGGTGCAGATGGGCCTGGGGATGTTTTTGCCCAGCAGATTTTGGCACACATCCCATGTTCCTTAGGATCAAGGAACAACTTGGATCCTTAGGCTCCTCTATTAACGCCTTCAGACGTTTTATCTCAATAAGAGGACAGGTGAAGGAGATGAGGTCCAAAAACGGTGCCAATTTAGTTTCCTCAGAACGTGAGTTGAAAGTAGCCATCAAGGCATGGAACGTAGAATAGATAGAAGAGGCTCTCCTTCAAAACTCAAGTCTCAAGATCTGTTTATTGCCATGTATAGGAATTTGACTAGGGTTAAGCCATACTGTGGCAACCCTGGTGAAGCCAGGGCTCCGGTGTGGCCACTTGGAGAGGCCCGGCTGCCACTTCAGCACCTTGGTGGCGGACAGCGACCCCGGTCACAGCCACTTCAGCACCGTGGACAGCATGGCCTGGTGGTGAGTGGCATTTGTGGCGCTTGTGTTCCGTCTGGTGCGCATTCCTTAATGTTAAAATAATAATTTTGTGACGAATCCAAAAAGATGGCCTACTTTTATTTAAATCTCTAATTGTTCAATCGCATCTCATCAGCACTACTCTGATAACAATATGCCTAACTGTTCACCTTATTTATTTATTTATTTATTTATTTATTTATTTATTTATTTATTTATTTATTTATTTATTTATTTATTTATTTATTTATTTAGTTATTTAGTTAGTTAGTTAGTTAGTTAGTTAGTTAGTTAGTTAGTTAGTTAGTTAGTAAGAGATAAATGGTTGTAAACTCCATGAACTCAGCCAGGTATATTGCCATTCATTAACAGTCAAACAGTTCCCTTTGCTTCCCAACCACCATCTCATCTACTTTGTGTTGCTGCATTTTTTGTTTTTATTCTTTCATGTTTTTGCGCGCAATCAACTTTACCAAGAAGACAAAATTAAGTCCATCCATTCACCCAACTTGGTCCTCCAGCGCAGCTAGATAGATCAGGCCTGCTTACTTGGTTCACCACATTATCAGGTCGTCCACAGACGGTGCCTCACATCTTCCTACAGTAAGTTCCTCTTTTCATTTTTTCCAGTTATCCAAACTCCTTATCCAATTCCTATTTTGATTTTTGATCAATGACTCACACGCAAACAAACCAATTCCTAGGCTATTGTTCAATGATTACAGATAAGGATTGCTGACATAAACCCATTCAATAGCTTATCTCATCGTCATATTATGGGAGCTATAACGTGAGGGAATGGATGAAGGACATACAATAAACTGATTATAAGGACTATATATTGGAACATTTGGGCTGAATTAGATTACTGAATAGGGATATTATTCAAAAAGAAAAGGGCAGGAGTGCTCGGAAGTTCAGACAGGTGTGATGAAAGTACTATTTGGTCGGGAACGCAAACTGAGCTGGGGAGCCTACCCATGCGTATAGTGGCATATCTCAATAAAGGCATTGAAACTTTTTGCCAGTTACTTTTTTTGAAGAGAGAATATTATTATTTGAAGTGTCTACTCTTGTTTGGTTTATGATTTGAAAAGTAGTAGTGTAATCAGGGTCTAGTTTAGAGGTTAATCTGCCTCCTGTTGGGCTGTTTCTTTGTTGCACTTACCTGTGCAGGAAATGGTTTAAAAGGCAAGATGTCCACACCCATTGTCACAACTTGAAGTGAACACAGTAGACACGGTGATGTGTAGCAGCTAGGTCTTTAAGTCTCTAATAGCAGACCGAGCCTGTGCGCTAGCAGGGCTAATCGCAGGCGAGGCCCATCAATCATAATGATGTGTGAGTAAGCCATTCAGCTGCCTGATCCCACTAAGACCCTCTGATCTTCAGCACTGCTGCTCGCCGTCTCTAATGGAGTAGGAGTATGCTAGGCATAAGTGCTGTACTTTCCACTGCATTTAAACAGCTCAATTCACAGAAGTGGGAGTTGCCCGTACCAGAATCTTCACATTTTCACTGCTGCAATTCCTCAAAATATATAGGATGTCATCAGGTGAAACTCTAGAGGAGGCTTCTCTTCACGGTGCACTTCTACTCTGACATGCTGTACCTCTTTCTCTCTCTCTCTCTCTCTCTCTGTTTTTCTCCATGTTCTCCCTCTCATGCACACATGTTTATTGTATATGTCTGCAGACAGTACCCAGATAGCAAGCGGATCTGGGCCATATATGGGCCGGAACTAAGCCACAAGGGCCAGATCTGGCCTGTATATGGCCCAGATCCGCTTGCTATCTGAGTATGCCCACATACATCGAAATGTGATTATCCATATGGCTGCTCGAGCTTACTGGTTCCGCATGTTACAGTTGGTGTGGTTGTCTGTAGCTATCATAAATCAGGCTAAAACATTTATATAACTGTGATATAACCATTCCACATCAAATACAATATACACAATTATGTTCAGCTCTTAAGGAATCAAACTGGATAACCTGTCAAACATCTTGTACAGTACATTGGTATTCAATTAATAATCATGTATTTTCTGCAAAATGTAAGCTTTTGTATTGTGCTTCATTCTGATCAAACTAAATGTAACAATACTGAAGTTTCATGTGGTCTGAAATCATTGGTCACATAAAGGAAATGGTTGAACCTCACCTATAATGTAATTGGCATGCCCACTCTCATACAGTAGAACCGCATTCTACTGTGTTTGATTAACTGGCCATGTGATTGGAATGCCTGGCATACTCTTGCATTTTGAAAGCACTCAATGAGCTTCAGTGCTGCTGCTTTCAATACAGCTTAGCTTTAAATCCACTTTGTGAATATATATATTTATATATATATATATATATATATAGGCCCCTGAACCATGTGCCATGCATTCTGATCTGCCTCCAATTGATTGTACGAGAGCGAAACCTTTCTGTCTCTCTCACTCTCTAGGTATTCATTTTTTGCATGAGTGGCTTCTGGCCTCCTCATTCAGTGCTCAGCAAGAGGACAGGTAGCTCTCCCAGTGCACTGGCCAGATTATGCAGATTAGAGCCTGTGATATTCCATGTAATGTGTCATTGTGAGAGATTTCTATAACAGTTGCCATTTAACCAGCAGGAATAGTCCTAATCCCAGCTCCAAAACAACAGAACTAGATACCCATGTAATGGAACCAATGGAACTTTCAGTCACTAGTGCAACGACTTCTTGGTCCAACCTAACTGCACTGTAAACTGTGGTATTGTTGTTTTGAATATGAACATTCTGTGAAATGGTCTAGAAAAGGAAAGAGGAAAAAAAAGATAAGAAAACTGAGCGGAATATTTGACACATTAGTTTGCTTCCATTACCGATTTCAGCCAAGACCGAATTTGAGTAAAATTCATAGCTTTGGCGCATAACTGCCTCCGCCGACAAAGTTTCTGGGCGGATGATATTATCACTCATGTGTGTTCATTCGTTTGTTCGTTCTTTCGCAGGATTACGCTAAAACTACCTGAACGATTTTCATGAAACTCAGTGAAGGGGTGTAGCATGGGCCATCTTGGAGTGGATCCGGCATCACTGGGCGGATACACAAATTAAAACAAAACTTGGCTGCCCATTTCTCTTCACTTCATCCTTAGGTATTCTGCTTGGTTTAGCATACTGCCCTGAGGCCGTACCCGCCAGTAACTGGACTGCCTCCAAGGTCCTAACCTTTTCTAAATAGATCCTAACATGGTCTAAACGAGTCCTAACACATTCTGAACGAGATCAAACACTTTTAAACGAGGTCTGAACACAAATCCTAACAGGTCCGAACAAGTCCTAACTAGTGGAAATGGTTCAGAGTATTTGTTTCCTGTCCTTTCTTGTGCTGCATGCATTTTGCATGTATATTATGATATGGTATGTGGCCATCCTTGTTTATTATTGTTATCCAGTGTCTTATAAGCTCATATGGGGGCGCCATAAATGGTGCAAGACACTTAAATAAACATATCTACTGTATCTATCTGCTCCAGTTTGCTGGTGTGAGTCTTTCCATTCAACTGGTGTGTGAGATGGCACCACTTTTGCATTTCCTTTTGAATGCCACTTTCCATTGAACTGGTGTGTGAGATGGCACCACTTTTGCATTTCCTTTTGAATGCCACTTATGAATTTTCCTCTCTGGCAGGTCCTTTGGTCAGGTCATAAAGAGAGCTGGCAATACGAAAAAAAGTCCTCACCAAGTGTTTTGTTTTGTTGTCTTTCAGGACCCTCATGGCAGAGGTGTCAGCAGGATCCACTTTATTTCCTTCCGCTGATACTATTCTCCCAAGGTAGCAGATTTGAGCTTTGAATAACTCACATTTCTCGGTTTCAAATTGATTCCATACTGCTCCAGTCTCTGCGATACTTTCCTCACATCATTGACATGACTTTCAAACGTTTTGCTGAACACAAGGGTGTCATCTAGGTATAGGACACATATCTTAACTCAGGGGCCCTCTAAATACTCCTCCATGCAGCATTGGAAGGCTGCTGGAGCATTCATCAGACCGAATGGGATCCTGGCTCATTCGTACGGTTTAGGGTCAAAGCCTCACCACAGCAAAACCGCGACCCTATTATTCCCGCGGCTGTCTGTTCATGTGCTTTTGACATATGCATGATTCTACAGAAAATGAAATGAGACTGTTATATAACGAGTAGTTCCGGTCGTTGATTCTGATTGGCTGGAAACCGTTGTAAAATACTGTAGTGTCATTGCCTGAGCAGGCTCCCCCTAATTGGTAATGTCGCTGCACTTGTAGCCTTGCACGTGAACTCTGCCAGAGACTCTGGTAGGATATTTAATACTGGGCTCACATTACAGGATTTTTGAGCCGATTTATCCCTGATTCACCCCTCCCGACAATTGGAGGGGAAATCTGGTCTGGAATGTTGGTCAGTACAGATATTCGGCCCAGATTATCTTGTAATGTGAGGGGTTTACAGATCCAATCTTAAACCTCCCGATTGGCTCGCAGACCCATCGGGGCGGCCCCGATAATATCAAACATGTTTGATATTTAAAATTATTACGTCACTACTTTACAAGCAAGGGAGGAGTTTGTTGCTCCCTCGGGCACGATGATATCCTGTAGTGTGTGATGAGCCGTTATTTTCAAATCTTGTAGTGTGCGCATGTTATAGATTCCAGAGAAGAACATGTTAAGATTCTCCGCGATGCAACCCGTTTTCCAAATCGGTTAGGATTTCAAATATCCTGTAGTGTGAGCCCGGCATAAGTCAGAGCCGGGAGATGGGCAAGGCAGAACGGGTGCGCTGTGGTCTGGGTCTCAGACGACCTTTTCGCTATAGGACTCACACTCATCCTGGGGGGTGGTGTGTTGGTGATCGATCGATCGGCACAGAAGAGTCAGTCAGCCAGAGGGCTTGGGGTTATTAGTGAGCCAGTGGGGGCCAGTCATTTAGGAGTGTTGCCCAGCTGCATCCATGTGGTTGGAGTGTTTGGCCCACCGCCTCACTCTTGAGCTTGTCCCCCAGACAAAAACTCTTAGACTATATTGAGCCACATTGGACGGTTGCAGTGAACCACTCCGACCCCAGGGGAGGGTCTGGAAAAATCTGCAAGTTACGTGCCTTTTTAATTTATCTGTGCACTTGAATGTTGTCTTCGTATAGGCCTAGTATGAAGTGTCATGTGTTAGTGTTTTAATTACAGCAGCGCTCGGGCGGAACTGATAAGGGGGGTAGGCTGGGTATTGGGTATAGCTCAGGGAACTAAAGCCTTATCTAAGTGTGTGATCACCCGGTCCTGTAACCAATAGAGTGCCTAAACGGAAACAGGAAGAGAAAAACGCCATGGGACCTTAAATCAGAAGAAATATGAACGGTACTGAACGGCATGAGAAAAAAAATTTTTTGATTCCAACTGAATTGTGCCATGACCATCACATATGATGTTTGTCAATTTAAAATAAAATTGTGCTAATATTGGTTAACCCGCAAGTTAGCTAATATTAGCTAGCCAACATAACATTTGTTTAACACTCACCAAAACCTTGTAAAGCACATCTCGTATGCCAGCTCTTACAACTGACTAACTTTCCTTTGGCATTCCTGTAGCTCTCAACATGGCCAGACTAATAGTGATTTTCATATTTTTTAATCATTAAACTCGTTCTGGAGTAACTGCTTTACAGTATTACATTATACATGCATTATAGCTGGATAGTACTGTGACTCGGCACACTGACTCTTGGGCAGACTGTTCTCAGTACTTGTTCGCTCAGCACTCACTGCCTTGATACATGCCTTAACTTTCATTTCCTTTAGGTTGGGAAATGCCATGTTTGTTTCTGCATCAATTTCTCTTCCTCTACATGATTTGTCTGTTTTCTACTGGACTGTTAACAACAACACATTCAATTATATTGAAGCCTATTATAAGCCGAGGCTGTTGACTACTTCTCGTAACAAGCACAGGGACATGAAACTCCTCAGTGCTGGCTGCTAGCCTAAAGGTCACTTCTGTCCACCCTACATATGGCATCTCTGTACCATTAGCTGCCTCGATCTGCAAGGGGTCACTTGGATCTACTATCTTTGCAATGTCTCTCAGTTGTCTGCTTTCCACACCTCATCCGTTGCAGACATCTGTGAGCCGGTATCCCAGAGGACTTGGGTTTTCTTCTCTTGTAGGTAGCAGTAGATGAGACATTTTTTTCCAACCAGATTTGTCACTGTAGTGTTCCTTTCAACTTCACTTTTAATTCTGCCATCAACCTGACAAGGGACTACAGATGAAAATGTGTCTGTTGGCTATAACTGGCATATTTACATTTATGTATGTATTTATTTAAATGTTTATTCATATGTGCTGTCACTATTTTAAATAAATAAACAAACAAACAAACAAACAAACAAGAGCTCACGTTTAGTGGCATATTCACAAGAGCTACCATTTTGTGGCATATTAAGCACATCGGTTTGGAGCTCGCTGGAGGGGAGGATGTAGATATATTTTACGATCCATTCATCTGAATTGCCTTTTTTCACTGTCGGCTTTTCTTTTGGCCACCTTTTAACATGCCAGCTACACTAGAAATAACTGAGGCCAAAACTAACGTCAGGCTAGCTACTGGCTAGCTAACTGCAGACTAAACTAACTCATCCACGCATGACCCCAGTGTTGCCAGATCGGATTGACATTTTCTCAACCGCCCAATGTGATCAAAGGTAGCCCACATGGGCGGAAAGACCTGCCAATCTGGCAACACTGCCAATGACAACCCCTCGAAGTAGAGGACATTCGAAGTGTTGCTTGTGGCGGAGAAAGCAGAGAATTTCGACTTGTTGCATCGTTGCAATGTCTCGGAAATAATACTATGAAAAGTATAATTTGAGTCCGGAGACAGTTGTGGTTTGGTCCAGATCCAGACTGGATGGTTTATAGCATCCTTTGTGTTCTGGCCAATGAGGAACGAAACGAAAAAGAAGCTTCAACAATGCATTGTGTAAAACAGCACTGTATCATAATGTACAATGTGCATTGTTGACGCTATTTTTTCGTTAGCATATGCCATGTTGAGCCTCTCCAAGAGCAACTCATCTAGGGTACTGACCCGAGCGGTTAGGGTGTCTGACTTATAATTTGGAGTGGTGCTCTGGTGTGGGTTCAAATCTTGGCTATAATGTTTTTTTTTTTTTTAGAATGATATAGCTCTTCGTTAGAATGAGGAGTCAATTCAGCTTCAGATAGATAAACTTTATTTATTTGCTGTTTTCGCAAATGTTAACTTTCTATGCATGTACAGATGTGGGAAGTTAGAAATGTCACATGCTGCAGCATTTCACGTTGCGGTATTTGGCAGGGAAATCCCGTTGGAAATCTCGTGGGATTTCAGACGGGTGTTATTTCGTTTTAGTGATGCACCACCGCCAGGTGGCGTCTTTGAGTAGATTTAGCAGGCTGGGCTCTGTTTTTCTCCTATAGTCTACGAATGAAGCATCATTAAGTTTCACATTCTTTAATTTAAATGCTCTGTTGTAAAGCACTTTGAGCTGAATTTATCTGTATGAAAGGTGCTATACAAATAACGTTTAATTGTTATTATTACCTTGTTCTCAAACACATGTTTTCTCCATCTGGATGTAATTTAATTATTACGAACACCTATATCTAGGCCTACAGTAGCCTATCTATCTCGGTAACTGACGTCGGGTCAAGACGTGGTGGCTGTTAGGTCAAATGCGCAAAATAACAGTATTGTAAATATATTTGTAAGTAAAGATATGTTGAACGTGGGGGTTTTGCGTTTTGTTTCTGGAACGCATTCAACTGGTAGGCTACTCGTAAACCCCGGAAGTAAATTTGAAGACGGGGCATAATGTAGCCAAGTCTGAGCGCAGTAGGCTAAATGGCTTCAGCACGATACAAAGAAAAAATAAGCTTGATCGACTTGTGGATCCATACAAAATTGACATAGTCGCCATGAGTAAAGATCATTGCCAATCATATCCGGACATTAACTATCTTGTGCATAGATAGCGGCAGGTTTGACAGTGAGTGCCTTCACATGCACAATATACACAATATTTTGTTATTTGAATGATCTTGAATATATATATATATTCAAGATCATTCAAATAAGAAAATATCGTGTATGTTTTTATTTATTTATACCGGCCGCCAGTCGTTCCATGAACGGCTATAGGGAATGTGCAGTTTCGCGCTGGCTACAGCCTATTATATGCACAGTTTCGTGCTACGTAGGCTATTATAAATAAGTATTATTCATTGGGGGAGCTTGGACTCGCTGGGGACTGGTGGAGAGACGCAGAGCCTCCCCAGACGCGACATCCTCCAGTTGGCTGAAGAGCTGTGCGCTCTGGCGTCCAAACAGCCACCAGCTGTTTGTCTTCATCTGCATGGTGAAGACAAGCTGCAGCAAGAACAGAACTGTCTACCAATGCATGAAGTGCACCTAGCTGTCTGTGAGAGGCTATAGCAGAGGATATGTGCGAAGTGTATTTGAGCTGCCGCCTCAACCGTGCGTAAGAGCAGAGCGCATCAACTCGTGTATAGCTACAACTAGTAGCCCATAGCCATTAAAACGGCTTATTGTTTTATTCATATATCAACTAGATAATTCGATAATAATGGTTGAGACATGAATGTAAAAATGATGTTTTATTGATGAAAAGGGTAAAACTGAAAAACATGGAGAGTCATTGCATTGATCGATGCAGTCCGTTCAAATAGGCATCAAAAGATAAAGTAGGCCCATTTAAAATGACCAATTACATCTTCAAATCCCTTCTAATCTTGGCCTTTGATAGGGTTTTTTCCCGCCCTACTGCCAATTATATCCGAACATTAACTATCTTGTGCATACAGCACAAACAATAAAACAATGAAACGAAAAGATTTCCTGTCTGTCTGTGGCATTCGCTACCAGCAAACACTGAAAATACAGGTCCTCAATTTATTTTGATTAGACTAGCCTATCCAACTGGACCACTCCAATGAATGTTGAACGTAGCCTACTTTTATTCTTTAGGTTTTACAGAATCGGCCTACAATGTCCACACATGCATGCACCATCTGACTAGCTCGTCACTCGCCAGCGAACCTGGACTAGACTATTGTAACACCCCCCCCCAAATTATTTTATATTCAAATAAACTGGATGAACCGGTTTCCTAGCCCTGGATCGTGGGGAGGGGGGTAGCCTGCGTTAGCGGGTGCTTTGCCATGACCGGCCATTGAATTCGCTAGTTTGATTGATAGATGGATTTAACGTCCAAAGTAGATTGTGCAAGTATTGTATAGGCCCATGTGTAAGAGATGAATGGTTGTAACCATGAACTCAGCCAGAGGTAGGCCCTACTGTAGATTATCAGCATTATCACCAGTCTCAATTTATGTTTTCCTCTAGGCTACGTGTTGCCATTCATTTAAACCACCATCTCATCTAGACTACTTCTGTTGCTGCATTTTTACATTTATGCTTTCATGATTTTAGAGCGCAATCAACATTTTCCAGGATTCCAATAAGTCCATCCATTCATCCAACTTTGTGCTGAGCGCAGCGCAGGCTGGTAGCCTACTGTCAAGGCTCACGACTGATGCACTCCCTTAACACGTCTCCCAACTCCCCAGACCATCAAGAGAATTTCAATATGAAAGACCTTGGGATTCCAGGAGTCAAGGCCGTTTCAGACGGGGGGCGACATTCCGCCTGCGTTCTCGCTCGGATCAGCGGGGGACGCACGCGTCCTGCTCGCAGCGGGGAAAGCTGACTACAATTCAGCTCTTGTCGCGGGCGGGCGTGTGCAGCCTAGTTCCATATGAGAACACCCCTCGGTCCAATTCCGTATAGTAGATCCGCCTGTGTACTTTCAACGAATGTATTATTAGACATAATATCATAATAATATATATAGCCTTCAACGACCTCCTGAGCTGCCTGCCTGATGGTCTCAGGGCTAAAGAGACCGCGCATCGTTTTCCTCACCCTAACTATTGGCATGCTATCAATGAAAGAAAATACATTGTAAATAAACATGGTTTTAGGCTATTGTTTTTATGTAGGCCTATAGGTTAAGCTATTTGTGTTCATAAGGTAACGTCATTGTAAACGAAAGTAGCCTATAGCCTATAATCCAATTGACTGGAACCAGGGGGTTTGACAAAAGTTAAGAGGCAAAATAATTTGTCTTGACTGCATTCAAGATGTATCTTTCACATTAAAACTACATACAAAGCTGACCAATAGCATTAGAAAGATCTCTTCGAGAGCTTTCATTTCACCTGTTCATTCTGCCCAAATGTCACTCGCGCACCCCTGCAGCTATGTTATCATGTAGCCAGTAGATATGCTAAGAAAATTGCATATGTTTGCAAACTAAAACAAGTGAACACAATTTTACAATCGGAAAATGCTTATGAGACCATTATTTTACTTATATGGGGCAAAAGTGGTTTCTCTTCCTGCTTCTGCCTAAGCCCTCCACAATACCACAACACAACGGTGTCATGTTTTACCGAAGGAGAAGTGAAGAAGACGGTAGCTAGCAGTAGCTAAAGCAGTTAGCTAATGTTAAGATCATTCCTCTAGCTGCTTTGCTGCTAATGCGAGTTCGTCTCCGTTCCTGCCCGAGAAACAGAAGTTGAACTAATAGCATCAAAATCAAAATAGATACAGGAATCAACGTTGTCAAGTTAGCTATCTGCTTTTTAGCCACCGACAGCTACCGTTAATATTATGAAAGCTGCTGTCGTGAGCTATAACTTGCTATCACGGTCTTATCGTGCAGCTTCACAGCCTGCTATTAGCAGACAGCACTAAAGTTGACAAAATCACACTTGCACATCATTAGAATTCCAACCATTTATATGGGATTTATCATTCAACTAAACATGAAACCTGAATACTACCTGATATTTCAACCTGCTGCCATCAGTGATCGGCGCGTCTGCTTGTTTGAGTCATAAATATCTTACGCAGTTACATTCCATGTGTCCCAAAACTGTTAAATCATTCCCCATGTAGTTCACTATGAGTCGCACTCAATACATCCATGGTAATAGGGAAGGGCGTGAGTGAACCATTTCAAACACATCTCTGGTCATCTCCGTTAGCCATCTTACTCGTCCTGATGCCATGTTCCATATGAGAACACTCAGTCAGCCTAATGTATTAAACTTCTACTTGTCCCGACAGTTAACAGATATAGACCCGGCGACATTTACAGAGATAGAAACTATAAATAGATAGGCTTTGTTCGTAATAATTAAATTACAACCAGACAGAGAACAAGGAGTTTGAGAACGGTAGGCTCATCTAATGTGCGAGATGAGCTACAGCAATGGGTCAATGAGTGGTATTACTGCGCCCCTATGGGCAGGCGAGCGGTGGTGCAGAATGCCGTAAAGCGCCTGTTAGAATACCGCGGGTCAAGTTACATTCTTATGTTCCCACATCTGTAAAACAAAACAATATCAATCTAGTTGTTGGAGTACTAGACTCTGATGGACATAAACACCAGTACCAGTTATGCCACTGAAAATCTTACTCTTCGAGTGTGCAAGTGGCAATAGTTAGTAGTGACTTAACCATTTCAACTCGGTTACACCAACAAAATGCATTCATGGGCGGAGGCATGTGCTCTCTGAGCACACTTTCTAGTCTTTTCAGTCCGTTGGGAAAAGCAAACATTGAGTAAAGTGTCTTGGAACAGAAGCGATTCAGTTCACTCTGGCAGGCATGGAAGGGTCTTCATAGGGAGCAAAATGGCCCTCATTTACTAAGCGATCATAGCATAAAACAATGGCCGTCTGGTCATTTCCACGCCTGCTCTCCCCTACCCCGTGACTAAACAATGGAAGGTCACGCAGAGAGGAACGCATTTTGCTTAGACTGTTTCCTGTCAAACTCACAGTAAAACCTGATTAAACCCTTTTAGCAAAGACTGGTTCTTTGAAATGGGATTTTGCAAACCATTAACTCTCTGTCCTTGCCATGGTCCTCCTCTCTTCCCCCCCTGGGGTAAATCCATGGCTCTAACATTCCTGAGGCCACATGGGCCCAACAGCAGACTCACACAGTAACAAAGGAATATGAACATTATTTGTCTTATTTATTTAATAAAGTGCAATTACTTTCTCCCAACTATGTGATGCAACCACCATGAGAATAAGCCCTGGGAAAAAAGTATGAGCATTGATGCATTGTATTTGTAACCAAGTGTTACTGTGTGTTGTAAATAACTGGGTCTATGCTGCTAAGTCAACCTAGCAATGTTTGGTATCAATCTGAAGCTAAAATCATGAATCAGTTAATTATGCATGTTGGGGAAATGTAATATTATGTTTGAAACCATAACAGAGATATTTGATGATTCCAGACTCCTAAGAGAATCTTGGCTCCCCTTTTATGACCGAAGGTAGTGAAGGTCACTCTGGGTGAGTGACCAATTGGTGCTGTCTGTGCAAACAGGACACCTCAATTTCTTGCCCTTTGTAAGTAGGGGCCGGACAGATTCTCACTCTCTCAAGTTTCTTTCAACTCTCTCAGGTTCTGTGTTCTCCTAGTAACATGTAACCCCAGGATCCAAGCTTGTGCCTGATTGATGAAAATCAATCTGTATCCGTGGAATTGCTGAACCACTATGCATTTAAGCTCTCGGTGTAGTCGACACCAGGGTCTTATGAATTTCCACAAACTCTTCAAACGATCCACCTCTGGTGAGAGCAGAGGTTTTGAATGACGTATTTGCAACTTTTTAACTCTGAACCATTTATGTTGCTGTACAACAAGCAGCGCCGAAATTGAACTCTGAACCTCCACGAACATTAACGTTCGCTGCATCAAACCGAGCGACCATCACATCACGTGCCTCTTCCCTTCGTCGAGCCAAACAACCGCTTCACGCATCACTTTCCAACACACTAACCGTAAGGCTTCTATCCAGCATTCTCTTTTGATGTGGTGTGATGCCAAGTGTTGTTTAAGCTTTAGGATAGGCTGTGATAATCTATGACATCATTCTTTTCATTTCTGCTGTGTTTTCATATTGCCACATTTGTTCTTCGATCTATTATTGAATTGTGTTTTCATGTTATTTTGATAATTGATTAGTATAACTTCTATAAATATAATTAAGCTTTGATCACGTCCTAGCGTCATCACATGATCTTTAGGTCACTTGATTGAGTCAAGACCTCCTCCTTCAGACTGAGATTGATAAATTAGACTATTGATAAATGTTATCTGTTTCCCTGTACAGGACAGGGTGGTGCCCCATACAAGTTGATTTAATGTATTAAATCCATATTCCTTCATATTTGTGATAACCACAGTATAATCATTAATTATACCTAGTCATAGTCATATTTCCATAGTTCTAACCCTTGGACTGCTACCACAATAATAAATATTTTCTGTATGGAAGGTAAAATAAAGTTGTATTATTATTATTATTATTATTAACTATGAAATTGACAGCAATGTGCAATTTCTTTGGGATAGGCTACACAATTAAACAAGGAAGCTGCCCAGCTTGCACACTGTCTGATTCTGTGCATTTACATGCCTGAACTACCCCATAAAATATATATTTTAACGGTTTTCCGGAATCTTTCCATGGAGAGTGAAGAGTTGTCAACGGACAAGATTCAGAGAAACTTCTTGTCTTGGAGATATTTTGTATCTCCATGCCGTAAACTACAGGGGCGAGGCCAGAATATGTAGGGGGCATGATATTTAAATGATGATTGTTTTCATCCTCCACATTTATCAACGTCCGATCATTTGTACAATGGGATTGGCAGCATATGAATGTTTGATAGATCACACACGGACACTAATTTCTGCACTCGGATCTGCGCTCCATTGATAAATGAGGGCCAATGCGTGCATTATACCTCCTTGTCCTCTGCAACAATAATCATACATATAAAAACCTGCCTATAAACTATTCACTCTGTATTTATAGCCCATTTAGGCACGGATTCCCCTCAACACATTACCCTGCACTGTGCCCACAGCCTGTTCCACAATCAGCAATCCGATTATAATCCCACTGTGCTGTTTAACAACTACTGTATAATCTACACTGTGCACATGTTCTGTCTATGATGTTATCTTTACAGCAGCAGTTTTATTACCTTACATAGAAATGAAATTCAAATTCAAAATGCCGCTGTGTAATGGTCTGGTTGTAAATGTGCTAGTGAACTCCTAGGGGTGGGGATCTCAGACAAAGATTAGGCCAAGTGTTACTTTGTGTACTGTGTGCTGTAGCGTACCAAGCTGAACACAAAGTAGACGTGAGCCAATGCCCAGATAGCAAGCGGATGTGTAATGATTCTGGGCCATATATGGGCCGGAACTAAGCCAGAAGGGCCAGATCTGGCCTGTATATGGCCCAGATCCGCTTGCTATCTGGGCGGTTTGAGGCTCCAAAGCGAATAATGCTGTTTGTGGGAACTCCTCTGCTGTTGTTTCTGTTGGGCTTGAATTTCCAAAGAAAGCAGTGATGTCTTTCCCTCGGTGTCACGCCCTAGACATGCCCTCCTCCTGAGCTATAGATATCCCAGTGTCATTCATGATTTATGAGGTTACAGGTATAAGGGATATTACCTTAATAACATTAAGATTGTGTCTTTACTTGTAATATATTCCTTCTCTGCGTAGTATTTATAGGCTTAAGCTAATTAGAGTGCTGCACAGTCGAGGCAAATGTCAATATCACAGAATAATAAAACCACACATGAATCAGGTTAGTTGATTAGGCTACAGCATCTCAACAGATTGGATGAAACGGGGGCGTGTTGCGACGCCTGATTCTTCATCGCCATCGTGTTCTCATTCTCAGAGTCTGTGAGCAGGATAATTACTCCTGGTCCGCCATCTGATTAGCGATCTCGCGGGACTCCGACGGAACACGAAAACATCTCCACGCACCGGCCGATTACAAATGACACCGCAGACCTCCGTTGTCAGCCTGTATCCATCATAATCACGGTGCTCAATGCGTGGGGAATATCAATGTGACGTATATTGATGCAAAAGAGAGTGCGAGCGCGTGTTGCCGTGTCGGCGGTGAGAACCCGCACCAGCCCTCCTGACCTCGCAGCTTCAGAGACAGGGTGGGTAGTGTTTTGTCAGGGGTCAGTGCACAGGTTCGAGGGATCAAGACACTGAGACAGAATACCAGACTTTGCAGGATTATTTCTCACTTCCCTCGCTGGGGAGTGGCAGGGGCGCCGTTGCTATACTCTTGAAAATGAGTCATCACGTTCCTGCAGACAAAACAGCAGGCCTCTACAGTATATCAACGGTGCTCTAATGCCAGATAGCAAGCGAATCTGGGCCATATACAGGCTAGATCTGGCGCTTGTGGCTTAGTTCCGGCCCATGTATGGCCCAGAATCATTACACATCCGCTTGCTATCTGGGATGCCAGTGATGAATAGCTTTCTGCTCATCTTTAACCAGACCACCAGTTTAAAGTCAAATGGTCATAAGCCGTTTATAAAGCATTTGTGGAAAATGATCTAACTATTAGCAAATTATTAGTAATTTGTTATAAAAAAAAAACATATATACTGTACAGAACTAATGCATGAGGTTGACGTAGAACTCAAACTCGCATCTCAGGGAAAGTTTTACAACTGAGCTTTGACTACTAGAGGCACATTTCCTGTACTGTTACACTGCATCGCTGAAAGGAGATTGGGCTTGTTTCCTTCATCAACCATTTTTAAATAGTTGATCAACTATCTATGCTTAAATAATGGTTTATAAATGCCTATATACATGGTTTATAAAGGATTATAAAGAATACATAGAGTGTGTAAGGAGACGGGGTATTCTCTATGGATCTGAAGTTGACAAAGGTCTGGTGGTGTGCAGTTCATTTGAAAGCTCTCACATTTGAATGTGTCTCTGGCTCTTGAAGGTCACAGGGAAACACTTCACACGATGGCAAAAGTGGGAGGGGGAGTGGGAGGAAAGGGAAGGGAGATGTTTTTCTGTTGAGCAATATTAGTGTATTCAAGACTCAAGATATGTTTATTGCAATGTAATGTATATGGTTCACACATACTAGAAATTTGACTAGTCAAAGTCGCACTGAAATGAAAAAAGCATTCTGTCACGTTTTGGTTCACATAATTGGTCATAGTGTTCACCTATTCAACGGTGTATGCCCCAAAAAATACAAAATTCTACTTTTGTTGTAATCTTATATCAATCTTATATCAAGTTCTTAAAACCCGTCCACTTGTCAATGTTCCAATCAAATTCCTCTAAACATATGTCCCACCCTCATAGCTTGTTTGCGTCGGAAATACGTCAAACTACGGAAGTTAGATGATCTCAAACGTCCGTTTCAGTGCGACTTTAAGGCATACGCTGTTGTAGACGACATACCGTAGGACAGGGTGCAGAAAGGGACAGGACAGTGCAAAACAGTACAAAAAACTGCACATACAAAAAACACTACAAGATGCAGTATAACAAATTACATTATACAGTTAAAATGAAAATAAAGGGTGAGGCACAATACAGTAGTGTACTATATACAGAATGGGGTGTGGTGAGTATGTACAGTGTGTGTGCAGATTGTAGTGTGGTGGTTGAGCGGTGTTACTGTATGTACAGTGAGTGCAGTGGGTGTGTCCCGATAAGGTGTGTGGAACAGTCAGGGGCCGTGTGCAAGTGGTGCAGAGGGGGTATAAAGTCAGTGTGGGTGGGTGAGGGGGGGGGGGGCGTCGTGGGGGGGACACAAGCCTTGTTTATGAGTCTGATGGCCGTGGAGAATAAGCTGTTTTTGTGGCGGGTGGACCCAGTCCAGATGGGTCCCGAGTCGGTAATCCGAGTTTGTAATTCTGATCTGGCACTCAAAGAGCTTTACAATGGCCTCTCGTTCACCCATTCACACACCCATTCACACATAATTTATTACATTTTCAAGGAGTTTCCAGTACTTTATACAAAATTCAAGCACTTTTCAAACTGTAAAAACGCCACATTGAAATTCAAGGATTTTCAAGGATTGGAGTGGGGCAAAGTGACCAGGATGGGAGGGGTCGGCCGCACTCTTATTGGCCCGTTTAAGGTTCCTGGAGGCGTGAAAGTCCTGATGGAATGGCAGTCTGCAGTCAATCACCCTCTCAGTGGAGTGGATGATGCGCTGCAGTCTGCCCTTGTCCTTGTCTGTAGAGGCTAAGAACCAGATGGTGATGGAGGACGTGAGGATGGACTTGATGGTGGAGGTGTAGAAGAGTACTATCATAGCCGTTGGCATGTTGGATCTCTTCAGCTGCCTCAGGAAGTACATCCTCTGCTGTGCTCTTTTGATGAGGGAGCTGCCACTTGAGGTCCCAGGAGATGGTGGTGCCCAGGAAATGGGAATTCTCTGTAGTCTTGGCCTCGGCTTAGGAGTTGTGAGTTTAGCTGTATCTCTTAATGTGAGATAGCGCGGGTCTGTGTGTGAAATATATTTTCTGAGGGACATAAAAATAAAAATGGCTCCCTGGAGTGAGTCTTTAAAGATTAACAACCTTCTAAAATGCCTTTTAAGAGTTGCCAGACCTCCCTCTCAGTCTCACTCCACAAAAGACGGTTTTGTATACCCAATACTTACCCTGGACAAGCCACCTTGGGGCTTTGCAATCTTATAATGAATTGATCTTCTTGCAAACATTTCTCAATATCACCCTCACTCTTTTTTATCAAGATGGTAGATAGCTGAGAGGAGGAGGCGGCTTGGATGAAGGCGAGGTAACAGCGTGGCACCAAGACAACTTGGCGATTAATTAGGCACACAGTTAACGCATCTCCCTCTGCCAGTGTAGGGCCCTCGGAGATCTGATAACGCCAAAGGAATAGATCATGGGGCTCTGGACACCGCAGATTGGATCTTGGGAGTATGTAGAAGCGGGTACATAAATAACTCTCGGATTTGGAGACAGGAAGTAACAGTCCGCCTCATGTTTTATTGATGTCTTCCGCTGTCCACACCTGAAGTTCATTCTTCAGTCCCATGTCAGAGGATCCCCATCTGTAACTTCAGCCCCTCTGCTCCTTGATGAATGATACTTCACCATATTTGGCTGAACTCCTCAACTTGTTGAGTGCGACATTTTTTAAACGGTTTAGTTTCAGTGTGTTCTGTTTTGACTAGCAGGGCAATGAAGAAGCCTCATCCCCAAGTCTCTGGCATGCAAAACTGAACATCTGTCATTTCTTAAATGGACCCAGAGGAGTAAAACCAGTCATATCTCGAGCCCCCTTAGAGTCCAAAATGTTCCACTGACGAAATGGATCAATGAAGCTTATAACAGCTGTGAAATGCTGTCTAGCACTGAAATGACGAGACGACTGGAGTTAATGACAGGCATTGAAGGAAGAAAATCTCCATTGCTCTGAGATTTTAATTAATGTGCCTGTAATTCGTGAGGCTTAAGAGGGATCTTTTTTCCACCTGTTCTGTAGGCAGCTTGCTTGCTCTGTTGCTGCTGATCATTAATAGCGATCATCACACCTGCGGATATGAGCAGAGCAGTATAGAGCATAGGTACTGTATACATGTCACGTCTCAGTGCTGAATGTGAAAGCCAGCCCGAAGTCTTGTGTTTAATTACGAACATTATCACAGCACAAACATATTTTTTTTTTTTTTTTTTTTTTTTACAGGAAACAAGGTTCACTTTAAGCGCTCCCATTATAGTCAATATCAGACAGCTTTTGATGTCAAAGCTTTCCGTTTAGCCTACCCCTCTCTCTCTCTCTCTCTCTCTCTCTCTTTCTCTCTCTCTCTCTTTCTCCCTCCATCTGTACCTCTCCCTCTATATCTCTATTCACCCTGTCATCCAATCTTCTTTGTTTTATCTTGCCATCTGTATTTGATAGTTTGATGGGATTGAAATAGGACTTGCCAAGGACTGAGGAAATGGCAATCACAGTAGCCATAATGTTGGGGTATTGTTCGATTTCCCTTCCCTGTCTAAACAATCATGAAAGCTGAAGTGCCGGTTACTGTATAACCTGGGATTAGTTAAGCAATGCCATGACGGTGAAGCATGTTTGTCAGTTCATTTGCGTGTCGATTGCTAACATTACTGGAGCATCTGTCCCCTTGTTGTGAGCGTTGGAGCCTCTCAACGTGTTCACAAAACAAAGTTAAAGCAGGATTCGGGCTGAGGGGAGACTCAGACTTATCACAAGGCGCACAGGTTGCAGGTGTGTAATTTTGCGGTAAATTTATGTTTTTGTTTACTTCTCTGATGACATCTTTGAGCGTGATCTGTGTCAATATGATTTCTGTTGCCACTGCTGTAGTCTTGTGTGTGGAGATACCGGACGTCACTGATAAGGGAGCACGGACTCTGCCATGGACAGGGCTATTGAGGAAATTACATGAAGTTCTAATGCATTAAAAGCAATATGAACAGATATTGTAACTATACACACAGTACCTGTGAACTCTGTTGGTGTTCTGCCTGTGCTTCTATTTTGGATGATAGAAAATATAATATAATTGTTCTGCACCAATAGCAACTTGTTTTTTCCAATTTAGGAGAGACCTGGAAAAAAAAAGCAGCCGTGAAGGAAAGCAGAAGCACAGCACGGAGGAAGGGGATGAAGGGAGGAGGAGATTTATCATGATAACCCAGGATTGTAGAGTGGCACAACGTTAAAACCTTCACAAAGAGCCATGTCTCCCTCCTCCAACAGAGAGGCATTGCATATTCCAAAGGATGCATAATGCGTATAGCTGGTGTAGAAAATAAATGTAAATAGAACTGGGAAGGGGGGTGGGGGGGGTTCATATCCGGTCAACACCCTTTTCATTCCATCGGTAAACACTGCAGCTGTGGTGGAGGCGGCGTTTACATCCAGACCTGCTCTCAGCAGGCCACCTGAGTTTAATATGTGCACATTAATTTCCCTCCCTGGCAGGTTCATCACTGCATAAATTATGTTTCTAAAAAAAGAAATCCTGGCTCAGTGCTCCTAAACCTGGATGCCCGACTGTAGCTGTGCAGTGATGGCGGGGAGTGTGGACAGACATCACACACTGACATCAGAGGCACATCAACAACTCAACACCTGGGTCGATACACTCTTTGAAATGCTTCTATGTCCTTTTCTGTGCATGATTGCTCTTGTCTGGCACCATGGAACCAATGGGCTGTTCCCAAATATTCAAATCACACTCACCTGATACTTCAGGCAGACTCAAGCAAACGCTCAAGTGAATAGTTAAATAGTATTATGGCCCAGGTCTGTGGACAACTGGCACTAATAGTTGTATTACACCTTCGTTGTCATGTCCACAGTATCTTCACATGGTGAGAAGGAGCAGGAGATGTATGACTGCTAGGATTCATTTAAACAAGGTGGCTTCAAAAACTAGAAATGGTGCAGAGAGCACAGACCTCTGCCCATAAATGCATTCCGTGGCTGTGTGTGTGCGCACGTGCGTATGAGCAGGACATGTTTTGGTATTGCTGCAATCGTTAGGTTGAGAGCTTTATGCAAGGCAAAACCCCTGGTCTCTGTGACCTTATTGCTGTTTCAAACCCTCCTGAGCTCTGGTCGACGGAGTTCCGACAGAGTTATAAGTCCAAAAAATGAGTGGAGGTGAATGGGCGGCCGTGTTTGGGCGGCTCTGTGGTGCCCCCATCGGGCTGCAGCCGGTGGGGGGCACTCCGGGGGTCTCCCCCCACACACCCCAGTCCAAACCACTTGTCTCTAGCACCCCCACACAGGGAGCTGACTCCCTTTGAAGTTTTGTTTTCATTCGTGGAGACGCCTCGTGATTCAGATCCATTCAAAATGTAATGGGTTCTAATTCGAACCATGCTACACCCTTCCACCGAGTTCCATGAAAATCGCTCCAGTTCTTTTTGCGTAATCCTGCTAACAGACAGACAAACAAACCAACATGCCCGCCCACCCATCGAAAATATTACCTCTCGCCCTGCGCTTTCGTGGAGGTAACAACCAGCTGTTTTGTTCTCAAGTCGTCTCTGAACAGACATGTGCAAGTACTGTATGAAGCCTGTGTGCATTGTATGATGTCTATCTGCGTGCGTGCATGCGTGCAAGCATGAGTGTGTGCAGGCCTGCATGCATGCTTGTGCATGTGTTTGATAGCTTTACAATGTGCTTCTGGTACAGTATGATCACCAAACGCACCACAATCCCCCCACCCCGCCCACCCCCCTCCCCCCGCTCATAGTCAGATTTGTGATTGCATCCATATTCAAATCACACCTTATTCAAAGCATACCTTCACCAAAACAACACATCCATATTTATAATCACATCCATATTTACCAGGGCCAGCCCCCGCATTGAGGAAGCAAGTGAACTCTGCTGTAATTATTCAGCCCTTGTTCCAATAATACATCAGTAACACTGTTTATGACCCAAGGTTAGCGAGCGGAGGAGCCCCTGAGCCAAACACTTGATGGATTAGTATTTTTTAGAGTTTCGGACTACATGAGACAGTGACAGATTTGGTGTTTCAGAAATCGAGAAACAGGACCTTTTCCCTGGAATGCCAAGGGAACAGACTTTGGAGTGGCTGATGAAAAATGGCCTCAGTTTCTGGAGTGTGACCCCACAGTGTGGACCCTCATCAACCTTTACATTAAGCACTGTAGACTGTGGGTTCTACCATGGAATGGAATGGTAATGAGTTTGTGTGTGTGTGTGTGTGTGTGTGTGTGTGTGTGTGTGTGTGTGTGTGTGTGTGTGTGTGTGTGTGTGTGTGTGTGCGTGTGTGTGTGTCTGAGTGTGCAGTACTGTGTGTGTGTGTGTGTGTGTGTGTGTGTGTGTGTGTGTGTGTGTGTGTGTGTGCATACAGTATATATTTAGGGTTAAAGCAACATTATGTTTCCATGTGCTTTCACCAGTACAATTCCACCACAAGGGTTGCACACCCATGGTTGGATACATGCAGTGTGTCACAAATGTCACAATATTTGAAAGAGGCTCAGTGGTTTGGTTAGCAAGAAGACTATGTTCCAAACGGGTTTCAATCATACATTGTGGCAGTTTTTACACTCCATTACAATGAGATTGGGGGGGATTTACCTTCAAAGAAAAACAAAAAATGTTTTGCCATATGGTGCTCATTAATCTACAGTTCAGAATACACCTACACACATAAAGGAAGCTTGTTAGATCAGCACCCTGCTGCTTTCATGGTATATATCATGATTAAATTTGTCTGTGTATTTAACGCCTTTTTACATTTTCTTAGATCTTCCCAGTAGTCTAATTGGGGGACATTCAGGCCTTGTCCACATAAGCCCATGTACTTTTGCAACCGAAGTTTTTCGGTCTCCGGTTTCACAAAAATCTTCGTCCCCACGAGTGGCGTGATAAAAAATGATATCTTCCACACGAAACCGCAAAATCCGCTACCAAGTGATGTAATATACATTCCAAAGCAGTAGGTGGCGATGTAACTTCAAACGGAAAGGCCATTTTAACCAATCAGAAGCCAGAGTCAATACTGGAACAGGAGCGCGGAAAGGCGGAAAATACGAAAACACAAACAACAATGGCGACTCGCAGGGACACCAGCCTATTTAAGATCCACAAACCAAACCATTGTTATATGCACACTGAAAAAGGCCGGGTGGCCAAAATGTTTTGTGCCAATAAAAATACACAAGACATTCCTTTGAGTGCAGTCCCCGTCTATCTTTATTCTGAATCACAGGGCAGAATCTTTTGTTTGGACAGATACAAACATTCAAAACTGAACATGGAAACTGAATACTACCTGAGTACATTTCAACTTGCTGCCAGTGCCATCAGTGCTCGGTTTGTTTACATTACGCACGCTGCTTGCTTCCATGAATATCCGACAGAATGACGTTCCATGTAGTGTCCGAAAACCGTTTAATCATTCCCTATGTACTTCACTATATGGGGAACACTACATAGGGAATAGGGAGTGAGTGAACGATTTTGAACCGTTTCGAACACAGCTACTGTTTACTTCCTGTGTTTACCTGTGTTTACCGTCGCTCTGACGTCAAACAATGGAGACGAGCAATAAAAGACTGCAGTTATCATATCCACACGCAACCGCTGAAACCGGAATTGTCCAAAAACTTCACCCTGGACTCCGGTTTCAAACAAACACGGTTTCAGGGGCCCGAAAGCGCGGTTGCATGTGGACGAACAGTGCAACCGCGAAGACAAATACACGGTTGCAAAAGTACACGGGCTCGTGTGGACAGGGCCTAATTCATGCTTCACTTAAAAGATGGCACCTGCATTCATTGCTAAACCAAAGCTAATACATATTCATTTCTGACATTTGGCTGTTCACTATCATCAAGCTCAGTTTGAAATTTGTAACTCTTTCATCATGAGAAATGAATTCAGAAAAACGCCTACTGATTAAGTACTGTGGATGATTCATTTACTAATTCATTGGGCTCCAACTTCAGAATTAAACTTGTGAATGTTGCAGAGAGCTCAACTGTCGGACCGCTCTGTGTGGCCTTATGACGATGGCCAAATGACTAACTTTCCCCACGGCTGTTGTAAGATTTTGACTTCATTGCACAGTTTCTCTGTTGAATCGCCGACCTATGCGTTACATCTCATATCAGAGAGTAATACATGAAACGCATCACTTTTGGCAGGTATGGGCTCTCCAGCTGTGCTACTGTATGATAGGATCAACAGTAGTACTCATTAGGGGCAGAGACGGATCATGAAAAGATGGGGCCCTGGGCCTGGACATGTAGAGGGCCCCCGCTCCCTACCAGCTCCCCCCCCCCCCCACAGCCTCCCCCTCCCTACCAACTCCCTCCTCCCCTACAGGCTCCCCCTCCCTAACAGAAACCAGAAGTGGGCGTGGTTTCCCATCCCGGAAGTTGTGTTAAATCGTATTTTCTAATTTATTTATTAGCAGTGCAATTTTAGAGCATTCAATGCATCAAATTGTTTTAAAATTGGCATATAATTAGTTCTGAAATATATTTTCACGTCGAGTCCATCCACTAAAAGTTCCGTTCCATGTTTTGAATTAGTGTATAAGTCAATTTAAATGTTTCTCTGTTCTCTGTATAGTAAGCTTCTTTTTTTAATGCTGAGATGTTTGTAGTGTGCAGTTGGATCGACCATGGCTCTTAATTGCAGTTTATGGCAAATTACAGTGAGTACGGTACATGAATTATTACGGTTTTGCTCTGTTATTTGTTTTTTTACACCAATCCATAGCCATTTTATTACATCATTGATACTTGGGTATTTAAGCTTCTACTTTTCTGAGGTTTGACATTCTCTACGCTCTGAAGCAAGATGCTATTCCCTGTTCATTATTTCTACCAGCTGCTGCCTGTTCTTGAACTTGTTCTTTTCCCACAACATACATTATGTCTAATCAGAGTCATAGTCAGCTCTCTCTCTCTGCTCCACAATGGGAGAGAATGAATAAAGTAAGTACACCCTTATAAATAAACACATCATAAGCACTGTTCCATCAATGGGACACCCTCGCACATTCTTGAACAACACTTTACAAGCTGTAAATGTAGTTTGAGAGCTTTTTTGTTGAAAGCCGACTGTCTTCATGAGAGAATAGCCCAGCTGCTTTTTCAATAGTTTCTCCAGCAGCTGCAAAACAACACTGACTATTGTATCTCTGTTGTGGTTCACAAATGGACGTGGAATGCCTCAGCTGCACCTAATCGATTTGTTTGAGTCCCAGATAGCAAGCGGATCTGGGCCATATATGGGCCGGAACTAAGCCACAAGTGCCAGATCTGGCCTGTATATGGCCCTGATTGGCTTGCTGTCTGGGGTGGTTTCAAGTTGCAGACTGATCCATACAGAATGCAGAATGCTGCAATTAGGCCCAAATGAGCAGATTTGACTGAGACAGTTCTTTCCCCCATGACAATGACAGTTGCTGACTGTCCCAGAGTCAACACAGAGGCTCCCAGGACAAATAAGGCCTGTCACTGCTGATGCAATTCATGTTTGAGAAGTTAATTCCTTTCAAACTTTAAAGTGAAGCCAATAAGTTGTTTAAACATGCGGGAATACAGTAATACTGTATGATCAACCGCGATGGACGTCTTTGTAATTGCATTGTTGATGGTTTAATTTGATGGACAGTCATGTCGGCAGCAGAACAGCTGAAGGTAATGCATTACATTACATTATTAAACTGATGTAAAATGTTTTAATATATATATATATATATATATATATATATATATATATATATATATATATATATATATATATATATATATATATATATATATACATATGTGTGTTTGTGTGTGTGTGTGTGTGTGTGTGTGTGTGACCGCCACTGGAGCTGGACCTCCACTTTCAAGGCAGGAAGCACAGGGTGTGAACTTACCGGTGTCATTATGCTGTCATGTGAAATATATCGCATTCTCAAACCAAATATTGAAACAAAAGCTCCATTTGAGCCAGAACTATTTCGCCAAAGGCACTACACCATACCTTTCGCACTGGTAAACTTCCGCCGCACGTTGTAGAGAGCGCGAGCATGCGCGTGCGCTATAAAGCTAGCCGATTGTTTACATCCTCCTAGCCATGCCTAACACATCAATACATGGGGATGGAGATTCATTTCACAAGACAACATTCTACTGAGACCGGTAAGGGGCTTCCTGGTGCTTCCTGCCTTGAAAATGCATGTTTATCATAGTTTTTAGCAGAGGCCCATAGACCTCCATTATAAAGGGGGTGCGCGCACAGAGGAAAAAGGAGCTAGCTTACTACTGCATGGATCGGTTAAATGTTGGTGTGTACGGATCAGTTTCATTGAGGACAAAGCGACATTTGAGCTAATCTTGCTATGACAGCAGCGTTCCCCTTTAAGTGGAAACACGCTCAACCTCCATCTTATATCATGTGAGTGAAGAAGCTGTTACTGTCCACTAGACTAAGGGTTCGCTAAGCTCTTTTGAGAAAACTTGGAGACCTTTCCTAAATCATATGGATTCTCTGACATCCTTGCCTGACTGTGATGACTGAGCCTCATTTTTTCTTATCCTTTCTTTCTTTCTTTCTTTCTTTCTTTCTTTCTTTCTTTCTTTCTTTCTTTCTTTCTTTCATTCCTTCCATTTTTTATTAGGTATTACTTATTTTCTGTCACGTCTGTTATTTGATTTATCTATATATTTATCTATTTTGATTTTTGTGTATTCTGTATTGCTGACATTGTCATTGCTGTCATTAGTTTTACCTTTACCGATTCTATCAGCGTAACCTCTATGTGTGTTGTTATTCTCCTTGGGTGGGGATATTGGACAAAAAATGAGAATAGAAAAATGGAAGATATCTTTTTAATTTGTACTTGCCTTGCATGTCGCTTCCAATTAGGGAAGTTATTATATATATATATACAGAGCCGGCCTTAACCATCCGGGGGCCTGTTTCAAGAGCAATTATAAGAAGAAAAAATGTAATAAAATAAAAGACCCATATATGACCATTGACCCATATTCACAACAGTGTGATTTCTTTTAATTAAGGCATGCTTTGTTATTACTCATTTAGTTCAAACTAATTATTTGAACTGTAATTCAGATCACACAAGATGTTTTTGATGTTTGAAATGTGTTTATTCAACTTCGCAAGTCACCAGGCCATTGGCTGCACACATTGACAAGTGTATGCGGCCGATCGAAATAAAAAAAATAGATATTCAAAATACTCAAACAAATTATTGCTTATTGCGAACTATTGCTTATAGACTAGTCCGACTGTTTCCGAAATTCTGACAAATGAACGTTTGGCCTGGTAGGATTATTTAAGCCCAAATAATAAATTTATAGAGATTATTTTTAATTATGTGTATTTGCTTTAGTTTGAGAATTTACTATATTTACTCATATTTTTTACACCGTCAGTCATGTTCTTAGTGAGAGGAAAGGGGTGAATATCGAATTATAGTCGGGGCCCGTTTCAGTTGAAACGGGTGAAACATAGCAAAGGCCGTATATATATATAAATATATATATATATATATATATATATATATATATATATATATATATATATATTACATTACATCATTTAGTAGACGCTTTTGTCCAAAACGACTTAATCCAACAATAATAATGCATTCAAGAGTAGCAAAATATAAATACAATAGGTTATTAAGAGGGGGTTAAATAAATGGTTGTATTTGTTGAAGAGATGAGTTTTCAGCCTGCAGCGAAAGATGGGCAGCGACCCTGCAGTCCTGACATCAGTGGGCAGTTCATTCCACCACTGCGGGGTCAGGACATAGAAGAGTCATGACCGTGTTGATCGACCACAGGGGCCTCGGAGTGACGGGGCAGCCAATCGCCCCGGGGTAGCAGAGTGTAGTTGTCAGGACGGGGTGTAGGATTTGACCATGGCCTGGAGGTACTGTAGGAGGGAGCTGTTCTTTAAATTAACTATTAACTTTCTTGGTTGTTGTATGTGAACTTAGTTTAGCAATGCTAAATGACTGTCATCATCAACATTATGATGGGTGTCAGGTGTTTTTCCATGGCTGACAGGCTCAACTCATAGGTACCAGTAATCTCATGTATTTCATTTCCCTCATTAACATAAATCATTACACAGATGCACAGATGTAATGTGTTTTTTAAGTAGATATTACCCGATAATGTGTTCTATTCCTGCTGGTGTTTCCACTAAGCTGCATTCATCCTGTCGTTCTGCAGGGCCTAGAGGCTGACGAGAGTGTTGTTGTTGTTGTTGTTGTTGTTGTTCCAACAGTCCCACTCCACCGCCACCACGCCACAATGCACACAGCATTAATATATGCAAATGCTCAATAATGAATAAAAATGCGTGCAATTCAGTCTGTCACTGGTGGGAGTGTGTATCTAACAAGTGTGCCTTATTGGAATCATCTTTATGTGTGTGTGTGTGTGTGTGTGTGTGTGTGTGTGTGTGTGTGTGTGTGTGTGTGTGTGTGTGTGTGTGTGTTTGTGTGTGTGTGTGTGTGTGTGTATGTGTGTGTGTGTTGGTGGGGGGGTAAATGTCACAATATTCTTTATGCAAAACATTATTGTTTCTTTTTTTATGGCTCACTATGCTGTCAACCCACACAGGGTAATGGCATACCAGATCTATTAAATTAAAGGTATACAGTCATGATTTCTCTTAATTATGAAGCACATAGGTCAATTATTAAATTGAATGCTTTTTTTTACCGTATGTATATCAAAATATCGTAGGTCATGTTGGAGAAGTGATATGAATTGCAAATTGTTGTAAAATATTCAGGAAGAAGCCCTATTTGGTTGTACTGTACATTTCACATTTCATTTCACAAACAGGAATTCATTATCTCAACACAGCATCTGTGATTTGACAGAAGCACTAGACCGAATTTTCATACCTGGCATGTGACGCTTTTAAATCCTTTCAATTATTTCTGCTTTTGTTTGAGTCTGCCTGGAGTGTTAGGTTGGTGGGACTTCAGGAACAGTCCATTGGTTGTGCCAGACATAAACAATCAAGCATGTAATACGTCATTTAAATGATTGCAGACAGTACTAAGCCCCAAGGTCTGTTGATGTGTGCGGCAGCATTAACTGGATGCTGGTTTCATCTGGGCAGGAGCACAGCAACAAGTGATGAGGCCTCCCATTAAAAAGCCGGCATCTTCATTTGCATCGTGCTAAGTACTTTGGGAAAACAAACAAAAGATTATTCACTACTTGGCTGATCCTCACAGTGATTTTTAAATCCTACTGATGAAAATGGCTGTTTTTCAGAGAAATGTCTGTTTAACCTGATCCTGTTTCTTATTATGATGTTAGCTCCTGTGAGTTTTGTGTCTCCCTTCCATAGACTTATGAGATAAGGGTGACATTCCATGGTTGGTACATTCTGGGGACAACAGCAATTGTTGTGGATAGAGATAGAGACCTGGGCGCCGAACCATCGGCTGGTTATCTCGCTACAAGGCCAGAAGATGCAGGAGAGACCAGACCAGTCCAGACCAGTCTGATCGGGGAAGGGGAAGGGGGGGTGGAACGCCCCCAAACCATAAGAACCGTGCTCAAGCTCAGATGGTTTGATTTGGGTTAGACAGCCACAGACAGGCCAGCTGAACATTAGACTATGTGCCATCGTCTTTTGATTGCTATAACCTTCTGTAATAAAACAGCTTTGGATTGTCGCTCAAATCCCGTGTTGGAGAGATTCTTTTGGAGTACACCTGGACAAGGGACACTGGACTGTGTGGTATTTGTGAGACATTGGGTGCCGTCTTTTATTGAAATCAAAACGCAACGCAGAGCTGAATAAGGACAATAATAAAAGACAACGAAAGTCTTAGTACTTCAAAAATAACATGATTTCAATCATGCTTTGGTGACAGAGGAGCTGGTGAAGGGTGTGACAAATAGCTGAGTAGCCAGAGATTAATTGATAGGTTGATTGCTCTGATACCATCGCTCTGTTCTTATGGTTTTATGGATTTTCTCAAGATTTAGTGCAGGGATGTGGGGAGTAAAATTGCAAAATGGAGACACTGTGGAACAGGATAATCTGCATGCTGAACTGTAAACTTGAGATACAGATCTCCCTGAGTTCAAGCTTCAAAGCCTCGATTGGAGACAGCCACAGGTACACAAACGCCTCTGGTGCTCGCACTGTAGTGGCATAGAACCTGATTCTGTCTCTTCTCTTGGATAAACTTGTCAGCCGCTGCTTCCCTCATCCAATCGTGCTTCCTGTTTACCTGGGACCTGTTATTGGCTGTTCGCCTCCCTCGTTTGTTGTTTCGTGTGACGTTTTTTTTTTCTATCTGCAGTTCAGCTGACATCATGGCGCGTCATGGACAAATGACGAGCGTAATAGCATCGCGTCTTTTTGGTGAATAAGAGGATTTATTCAGATGGAAATTGAATGCCTAATGAGTTTAGAGATGTTTTTTCACGGGGGAGAAATCACTGCACTTGCTGCGTCGACATGTTTCTACTCTGCGTGCATGCGTGCGTGCGTGCGTGCGTGCGTGTGCGTGCGTGCGCGGTAATCCATACTTCATACCGGCGACAGCGAACAGAGACCCTCTCGCCTTGGATTTGTATGTCTGAGACAGTACCCCGAAGGTATTTACCTGCTCATTAGGCAATTATATGTCTGCCTTTACCACACACACACAAACACAAACACTGTCTCCCTTTGTCGATGATTTAATTTTCCACATCTGTCTCGACTTGTAATTGCTAAGGGATGACTCAGTTGTCAAATACTGCACTCAACACCCTGTCCCATTCCGCTACACATACAGGTACAGTATGGAAAGTACATGTCATTGGCCAAATTGCCTTTTCCCTTACATGTGTTTGACTGGTTGGAATGTCTACCCTGCCAGGATGCCAGTGTTGGCTTTTGAACAGATGAATTCTCATGGTGTTGTCCCTTCTGTTTCTCCCTAATGTTCTGTGCGTGCATGGTTGTGTGTGTGTGTGTGTGTGTGTGTGTGTGTGTGTGTGTGTGTGCTGAGGAGTTGTGTTTTTCCACAGGCTTTGACAATCAGACAGTCAGGCTCCAGTGGGCACCACTCACGCTGACAGGCCACATTGTCCCTCTAGTGACAGGAAGCCAACGCTGCTCCGAGAGAGAGAGAGAGAGAGAGAGAGAGAGAGACTGATGAAGAGACACAGAGAGAGGTTGGGAAAGATGAAGAGGGGGAGGAAGGAGAGATGGATGGAGAGGGTGAAAGAGATAGGTGCCTTATAGGAGAGAAGGAGGTAGAGAGAGGGGGGAGGAGGAGAGATGGATAGGGTGATAGGGGGCAGAGATGGAGAGAGAGAGAGAGAGGGATGTGCAGTGTGAGAAAGAGGGGGATGGAGAGAGGGAGAGAGGGAGGTAAAGAGAGAGGGGGTAGAGGGAGCTAGAGAGGGAGAAAAATAGGGAGGTAGAGAGAGGGGGGGGGAGATACAGGGAGAGAGGGAGGAAGGGGGTTGGAGGGGGAGGTACGGTAGAGAGAGAGATGGAGGGAGAGTGAAAGAGGGAGGTAGAGAGAGAGGGGGGTGGAGAGGGAGGTAGAGAGAGAGAGAGTGTGGGGGGGAGAGAGGGAAGTAGAGAGAGCAGAACCTATGATGAGTCGCCTGATGAGACACATTGAAGGTGAAATGACGGAGCTTTATTTTCTTGTCTCTGTGTTCCTCGGGGGGGTTTCCTGGTCAATGTCCATTTGGCTCTGTCTCTTTTGCCAGCATCTCTGGGCTGTGGGGTTCAGCCCCTCACCAGGGATTCAACTCCTCGATTTCTGCCAGTTTTTCCGGTGAACACATGCTGTCAGGCTTATGATGCCAGTTCGCACCAACCCAGCATGTGTGTGTATGTGCGCATGTTTGTGTTGTGTGTGTGCACGCGCATGTGTGTGTTTGTGCATGTGTGTTTGTGCGTGTGTGTGAGAAAGCGCATGTGTGTGTGTGTGAGTGCATTTGTGTTTGTGCATGTGCATGCGTGTGTGTGTGTTTTCCAGTCAACACTCTTTCCCTGACTTTGGCTGACAATTTGTTTTCCTTCTCCATGTCCCTTGTCGACACACAAGGCAATCACATGCAGGGCGAGATCTGTAATCCTACAAAACATTCCCACTCCCCCCCCCCCCCCACCCCCGTGGAAGGGCCTTTTCATTTCCCCCTGCGGATTAGAAACACAAGATAGAAAGTACTCCTAAGAAACAATGTCGCCTCAGGTGAAGTGACACTGTCCATCACGGCTGACAAAAAAGGGCCTTAAAACATCCTAACGATGAAACTGTTATCCCTCCGCAGAGGACTGACGACAGGCACCATTTCTTATTCCCAGCCTCTATGAATCTCCTCCAATCCCCCCTTATCTGGCTGCCCATAGAGTGGACAGGCCATCGGTAGCTTTGTCTTTTTTTTTTGTCTTTAAGTTCACCTGCAGGACCTGTCTGTCAAGAGCAGAGAAGAAGAAATAGCCTATACCGTACTGTATACCCAGATAGCAAGCGGATCTGGGCCATATACAGGCCAGATCTGGCCCTTGTGGCTTAGTTCCGGCCCATATATGGCCCAGAATCATTACACATCCGCTTGCTATCTGGGTATACACACATAATATATAGTATAGGACAAAACCAACAGTCCTCTAGATGAAGCTCTCTCTTTGCATTTGATAATAGTAGATTCAAGCTGAGCACATATGTACTGTAAACACTGACGTCAATGCTTTTTCCAACTAAAACATAAAAGGAGTGAATTATTGACGCCCAGGCGATTGTTTGTGTTTGTGCAACGGTGGAAGCATGACAGCATAGGAAACACGGCAGTGACTCAACAGAGACGAGGGCACTAGAACCCAGTTCAAACAGCAGCATTCAGGAAAGTCACCACCTTCACAAAGTGCCACTTTTATGAGGGCTCTCGCTATCGGTTCAGGGAGTCTGCTATGTTGTTACTTCATACTTTCATGGTTATGTTAGCTCTAGGGCATTAAGATTCATATTTTTAGTTTTAGTTCAGTTAATGTCAAAATGCTTTGAGGATCCGAGCAATTTCACAAAACTTGCTGGAATAAACCACTTTTAAGAGTATATACAGTTGAGTAAATGGATAACGGCGCTCCAACAATCCAAGGACAAATCCATGGTAAAACCGTTTGTTTGTTCAGTATCATTTGCATCAGGCTTTCCCTGACAGGGGTCAACGGAAACGCTTGTTTTGCAGTTGTGCAGAGGATAGAAAAGACGTGTGGGGTGGGGGGGGGCAGACTTTTAAATCTTTGGTCTCAGGTCTGTTCTGTTGAGTTTCAGGGGGCCTAATTGGATTTTCTGCCCCCGGTGATGAAGGGTAGCCGGGCTGGACTGAGGCCAGTCAGCTGCATCTGAGCCTGGTCCTTCAAGCTTCACCAGCTCAGTGATTCTTTCTCATTACTTGGGAGAGAAAGAGTCCCACAGGGCAGCTGTGCAACTGAAGGACGCTTACATTAATGTGGCACCTGGGGTGAAGTGCAGGTGACCAATCTCCGAACGGACCACGGATGCCAAATTCTGTCCGCAAACAATTTTTGGCAAATCTATAGAGTTTTAGATATGACATTTTTTATTCAATTATGTGACCCTCTTGAGTGTGTGTGTATGTATGTGCGTGTGTGTGTGCGCGTGTGCGTGTGTGTGTGTGTGTGTGTGTGTGTGTGTGTGTGTGTGTGTGTGTGTGTGTGCATGACTGAAATCCACAGTGATATGGAATAAAGGAGATCGTATGAAACAAGTAACTAATAATCATCCCATTTTGCAAGAAGTATTTCAAGTATTATGAGAAAAGCCAAAGCTTTTATTACATACCAAACTGTCTCTGTTTAATTTCAGGGTTGAAACATTCCCTATCTGGATTACATTTAAATCACTCTGTAACAACTGAGCCAAGCAGAGGACAAAACATCAAACAGGCCTGTTGAACCATTCAGAGACAAAGAACAAGATCAAACGCATGATAGCCAACCTGTATTACTGCACAACTCACGCTCATACACTGGCAGCATACTGGATGACTGCATGTCTCACTATCTGACATAATGTTAAAGGTGTCTATTAGGAAGTCAGACCAGATCCCCAGATAGCAAGCGGATCTGAGCCATACAGGCCAGATCTGGCCCTTGTGGCTTAGTTCCGGCCCATGTATGGCCCAGAATCATTACACATTCGCTTGCTATCTGGGGAGTGGCAATGAAGTAGGAGGCAGACAAAAAAACTGCGTGCCCCAATATCACCACAAGGTGGTTTATTTACAAAAGTGGCTCCATGAATCATGACCAAAAATATATTTACAAAAAAAATCTAAAAACTATAAACTTGTCTTAACTAAACAGAACTCAACTCATAAATGAACCTAACTTCACATGCACACAGCTGCACCCAATGATCTGCCCTGCCTCTCCATAGCCCAAATCGCTCTGCTTAAATAGCCCCTCTGTACGTACGTTCCTAAACAGAATCAATCACCCCTCCCACATGAACACTTCCCATGGCTAACCATACAGTATATATAACATACATTTGTAACCATACAGCAGATTACACCCAACCTTCAGTACATACATTAACCCCCCCCCCCGTTCTTGGTCTCGTCCGCGTGACATCACCTATGATGTCATCAAGCCTATAAACTCAGGAACTGGTGGGGTGCATCCTCCTACTGCCTCTGGCCCATGAGTCTGGTACGTATGGTGAACACAGAGAACAATTAACTCACAGCAATGTTGCAAAGCACTGACACAATTGAGGACTCATTGTGCTCTCACCCACTTTGTCTCAGAGTCCTATTATGCTAATTTTCAACAATTTAATGTCATTGGGGTCAGCAAAACATGTTGAGTATTTTTGCTGAAAATACCACTCAATAAGTGTTCTAGCATGCCTCTATACCCCTCCGTTGACCACGAGATTAGACTGAGTGGATTGAGCGCTTTTCTTTCATAGGCAAATGAGCTCAGCTAAGAGCAAGTTGGCACTATATGCAAACAAACACAGCATGATTAATTTGAGTTTCTGCATAATTTCCATGGTGTTATTGCTTGATCATTCAGAAAGAGTTGAAATGAAAATCCAGCATATACTGCCCCAGGTGGGAAAAGCAATTGGAGTGGGGGGGGGGGGGGTGGCTAGCACACACTGCCAGTGTTTTGCCAATTTCAGCGGGAAGGTTGGCATCAAAAATAAAATGTATCCACTCGGCTCTGCTGTCCTTTGAGCTTGGGAGACGATCTGTGCTACTTACAGTAGTACATCCAAGAACAGAGCTTTTCCATGCAAAGACATTATGCTAGCTAGCGGGGTCCCCGAATGTGACGTAAAGTGACACAGGACATTTGAATGGCTTGATGGGACTGACTTTTTTTTTCTTTTTTCTTCTTTTTTATGTTTTCATTTCGGCTGATCACAACAAAATGATTGGGTTGTTTCAATTCATACTTTGTGTGTTAGTAGGCCTATCAGAGACTCAAAGGTACATGCAAAAACAATGACAAAAGTTAATTTTGCATACGTGGACCCCTTTAAACTAGCTCAATCTCCAAAAGAGCCATAATTATCTGCATCACCAACATTGAACTCGGTAGCAGGGTAGGATGTTTTCAATTAGTCATCTGTGACTATTCGACATGAGAAGACAGTTAAACTCTGGCTTTTCACTTTCACTCTCCAATGGGTTATTCAATTCACAGAACGACAGACAGAAAGAGAGAGAGACCATGGAAAAAAAATTTGAACTTTCCATCAAATCACAAGACGCACTGAGACAGCCAGCACTGAGAAAGAGGGTTAGATAAACCAACTGTTTTATCTTATTGACTTATTTTTCCTGTCGCCTTAAAGCAATACATCGCGATATTTGGACCTTTACACACGTCTGGTGCTAATTCTCCAATTAGATTTACTAAAAGTAAGCTGAATCGTCCAAACAGTCTACTCAGAAAGATAATACATTGACATGTATTACCTTTTAAAACTCGTGCCCCCAGGACACAGCATTCAGTCGAAGTGCGCAAGCGCAACATTGTGCTTAAACAACACAGTAGTAGTTAACTATGCCGACGTCTATGGATGTCATGCCTTTTTTAGCTCAATGATATCATGGCAAAGGTGAGAAAACCGAAGCGAAACATCACGGAGGAAGCCAGAAAAAGAAAAAGACAATCTGATAACTTTACGACAGTACGATAGTGCACTTACTCACAGAGCCTGTGGGGGCGCAGTTCCGAAAAAAATGGAGAAAACGCTATGTATTGCTTTAAGGGTACAGAAAATGACATGTCAGATAGATAAGGCTATATACTGTATCTAATAAAGCCATCCTATTACTTTGGGCAGCAGCACAGAGGGCGGAAAAGCAGGCCTAACTAACAGGCTTTGGGCAGCAAGCAGACATATGTGTATGATGGCTCTGTTTGGGAACCATTAGAATCTACAGTATCTACCTGTAGCTCTGGACAGGCACAAAAATGGACCAGAGGTCCAGTGGATGCCCCACTGTCGCCCGCAGACCACCCTGAGTCCGATAGATACCACCGTGTCAGCTGTGGATGTCGTAGTATTTAGTGAACACACACACACGTACACACAGACACACATCAGTCCACATCTGGCTTAGGCCTGGACCTGATGCTCTTATCCTTTCTTGCTCTGAAAATGTAATTTAATGTAATTTATTGCTCTATAAATGTTCTTAGCCGTTAGACAAATATATTCCAGGAGCTTGCTCCAGGTTGCCTGTTTTAGTATCTGTGTTGCTTTCATGGCTCTGTGTGCTACTAACCCTGTTCTGCCTTCTCTCTCCCTAGTGCCTCTCTCTCTCCCTCCTATCTTCTAACCAGATCCAGTGGATGCCCCACTGTCACCAGCAGACCTCCCGGAGTCCGATAGATACCCCTGTGTCTGCTGTGGATGTCGTAGCATTTAGTTAACACACACACACACACGTACAACTCACTTATCTGGCCCCCGGGTAATTACTGTTTTTTTGCTTCCCTCTGGAATATGTAGAGGTGGGTCGTATGCCCACCTCCCATGTTCTCTGTAAAGCGCATTGTGTTGCCTCTGGGTATGAAATGCGCTATACAAATAAAGCTTTGATAGATTGATTGATGTCCTGTGCAGCACAATCCACCACAGAGTCACACAGTGCCTTGCTATGGGCAACCCAGACGGCAACAGGGTGGAGAAACAGCAGGCAAACTGGCCAAGACTGCGAGAGAGAGAGAGAGGACCCAGACGACTTCCGGTTCAGACAGACAAGATAGCAGCATAGCTTAAGTTCTCCCTATCTGATATATTTTGAAAGCCCTACAAATGTTGAATTTCATTTTGTAGAGATTAAAAACCAAACGGTTTTGAGCATTACCCTATTGGGTAATTACCCTATTGGGTAATAGGGGGCAGAGATGTCTACTAGGAAAAAAAGGCAAGAAACGTGTGCAGCTTTCTGAGAAGGGAGTCGCAATAGCTCCCCTGCAAGTGCTAGCAACAACGGCTATGATGGCGAAGCAGCGTCTCAAAACGACACAATCGATCTGGGTCTGATCCTAAGAGAGTTGAGAGACTTCCTGCCGAGATAATAAGATGCAACTTAAGGACATCAAGGAAGACATAACGGAAACAAATACTAGGTTATGCAGCTGAAGAGCGGATTGTGATGTCTGAGGAGATGATTCAAAACGGAGATGTCTTGGCCATAGGCGTCACGGGGGGAAGTGGAACTGACTTATAATGGAAATTTAGGCTTTCAAAGATAACTGCCCTGGCCTTTTGTTTGCAGCCTTCCCCTACTTCCTGTTTGCAACCCCCTACCTTTGAGATTCAAGACCCCTGCCTGTGCTTTTCTTCATTTGGCAGGATAACATCTCCAGGGGGGGACACTGTCTGTGTTTGCTAACTTTGATACTCCCATTGTGTCATTGTCTTTCCAGAACCATTTGATGATACCGCTGTACGGTTGTACCACGTGTTTGAACTCTCAACCTGTGAAGTTCGCCATTGTTGATGACGTTCTCCATTACTGATGACGTGTAAATGATGAGTTAGCCAATCGGATCTTAGAAATGTCATATCCGGGCCTAACCTTGAATATAAGACCGCACAAAACAGAATTCTTTACTTCTTTGGGTAAAACGCTGTTTTTTGTGTTCTATTCTGGAGTCCGGTTGCAACTGTATGTTTTTGGCTAATAAACCAGCTTGAACCTTTTTAGCGAACCTCGGCAAATCTTTTTACTCTTGATTCATACTTTGATAGTTACATCAAAAGGGCCCTTGAAAGGGCCCTTTCAAGGGGCCCTTGAAAATCCAGGAATTTGTTAGGATTGACAGGGCTGCCAAGTCTCACGCATGGAGGGGTGGGGGGGGGGGGGTAGAAGCGCCTCGGGGGGGGCGAGGTGAGAGAGAGCCGTCTCGGGAGGGGGTGAGAGAGAGACGCTTGTGACTAAGTGAAAAAATCTCGGGGGGGGGGGGGGGGGCACAGGGGAGGCCCACAGAGATTGTTAATGTATAGGGCCCAGACTTTTGTGGAACGCCTCTGGTCATGACAGAGATGCTAAAGCTACAAGCCCAGCTGGATGCTAGAATAACTGACCTGGAGGGCCGCTCCTGCCGTGAACATATCAGAATATATGGAATCCCAGATGGGGCATTAAATGACTCCCCGTCGATGATTGTGTGTGTGGAACATTTTCTCAGGGGAAACCTTGACATACCTGAAACGACTCTTCAAATAGACAGCCCACCGCGCTCCTGGATCACAACCACCTGCTGATGCACAGCCGAGGTACATCCTGGTAAAATTCCTCAGCTTCAGAATTAAAGAAACGAATCTTCGTTTCGTGTGGCGTGGCAAAATAATGGATTTTCTTGGCAGGGGAAACGAGTTAACCTGGACAATGACTATGTAGAATGTAGAATCTTTATTTGTCATACAACACACAGGAGATGTGGAGATGAAAGTATTCTCTGCGCTTAACCCATCCCGACGTCCTTCCCCCAAGGGCAGCCGGGAGCAGACGTAGGCAGCGTGCAGGGGACGCGCCCGGGGGCCAACCAAGCGC
>NC_140241.1:22108466-22143466 GCF_949987555.1 Borostomias antarcticus | reverse complement strand
AAGCTATTGAAGAAACCTGCTGGATCCATAAGATAACACCTTTGAAGCCACTACAGCGGCTTTGCATTGATTGAAATTTTATTGACGAAAGACCTCTCGCGTTCTCGCGTCCCTGCCGACTGGCTTCGGAAAAAGCCTAATATTTCAAACACAGCCCACAGTATGCAACCTGCTTGGGAACTAATTATGGGATGGAATCGTTACAGTTGCCCGTCCACTGCTATCCATCATGGAAGATCAAGTCCAGTTGTTGAACTCATTCATTCGTTATATTGTATTATTGTATTCAGAATCAGAATTTGTTTATTGACATGCAGTTTGTACCTACTTTTGTACCGCAACAGATAGCAACAACTGACACTGTACAAATGTACTTGAATGTTATTTAATTGCACTGCCTATATCGAGGACACAGTCACCGATTGGATGGGATGAAGATGAGGATCAAACGGAGAGAACTGACAGACTGCTAGACTGTGGATAGTACAGTAAATTGCCAGTTTGGGAACCTTAGCTAACTGGGAACTGATTAGTGCTCATACTGTACTGGAAGTTACTGTAAGGACAAGCAGTGACAAGAATTCCAATGTACCTGTAGGCTACCTGCACTGGTTATACATGGCACTTAAACTTTTCTATTTCTATTCTTTTTCATTTGTCTTTTATGAGCTGGGGTGGACAGCCAGTTTCCCAAATGGGATTAATAAAGCAAAAAATCAACATGTCACATTGTTATCTACTGTCATAACAAAGTAGACCTATGTCCCACTGTGATTTGCTTATTAACCACAACTTAATAGTATAAGTGAGGGTTGTAATTGAGATTTAATTAAGTCATTACTATGCAAATGATCTCTGAAGTTATCATAGTACCTGAAGTACAGTAGCCTTGGGAGATGTAATTTTTCCAATAGACATCAGGAAAACTGCTATCTACCATCAACACTCAGGGAGGCAATCAAATCAAAACACTCTGCACAACTGTATACGTGAATGTTATTTAATTGCACTGCCAACACAGACACGGTCATCTATGATCGGATGGGATAAGTAGATGAGGATGATACTACTAGACTTCTAGACTATGAATAGTAAATTGCCAGTATGGGAACCTTTAATGGCTGGCTCCGTACCTACGACTGGGATGGGGGACTGAGGCATGCTGATAGGACACAAATAATTCCAATGTACCTAGGTAAATAAACTTTCTATTCTATTTATTTAGATTACTATTCTACATTATGTAAATAAGTATTAGCTTTAGCAGCTTTTTTGATCTACAAATGGATTTAGTTATCTAGTTTTCATTTTGAGATTAGTTAGTTATTAGCATTGTAGGTGGTGGATGTCACAGCCCAATATCTGCTTAGAAAACAAACACATCAATATCCACTTTCTGCTCTAGAACAGGGAAACAACTGCAGAGCCAGTTGAGGTGAGCACTTCTCACTTCAACTTCCATACCAACACCTCCACAACTCTGCCCCTGAGTGGGCTAGATACACACAGTCTTCGCATTTGGGGATGGCCCGGGGATCACTGATCTGCCCCCAACCGGCTCTGACCCAAGGGGGCGGAGTCTCGCCACCACGCCACTATCCACACCATGGACCCCACAACTCAGCCCCTGAGTGGGCTAGAGACACACGGTCTTCACTGTTGGGTGCAAGTTGGTGGCCCGGAGAGGTCTAATTGCTTAACACATCATCCCTTTGAAATTCTACTCAATATGTATGCTCTGGTCAATAAGCAGAATGTAAGATGGCCACCACTAATCGACAACTCAATGCCACATAAACAGGAAGTGAGGTCTAATTGCTTAACGCATCATACCTTTGACATTCTACTTAATATGCATGCGTCCTAAGGCTCAGCTTCTCAGCATTCACACACATATTCTGCAGGAAATGCAATTTTCTAGTTTTTTATCACTCTCTTGCTTTAAGACTGAGGTGTTGAATACATTCATACTCATATTTAGATGCCATTTATACTGTTCATACTTTATACTCATTAGATACCATTCATACTTCATCTATTTTTTCAGTCTGCCTCCCTGTCTGTCAGTCCGATTATGGTCATGGGGGCGTGTCTGTAGGACCCCGCCCCATTACTGCTTGTGGTTATATTTATCTTTGTTTTTATGACTGTTTTGTTTTAATATATGTTTTTATTCGTATACTGATGTGTATTGTTTTGTATTATGCTGTGTGACACACACATTGAACATGCATGAAACTAGGGATGCACAGTATGTAACAGGATCCTCTGAGCCGCCTGTCAACAGAGAGGGACTGCATGTGTGACTGCAGCTCGGGGATTACTGGGAAGTACAGAGGAATATAAAACATGCCTATCTGTATGTGTTAATGTAATGTAGTCTACGCTACAGCCAACCATAAATCCAACAAATGAAACTCCCCAAGAGCTGTGAAATGTACAGTAGATGGCACATGAGCACGCATGCACGCACACACACACACACACTCACATACAGTCCCAATGTTCATATCCATCGTGGTGAGGACAGCCTGTGTGTTGATATGGCGCGCCTTTCTACCGTCTGCCCACATTTGAATAATAGTCGTGCGGAGCGAGTACCACAGGTCTCCCGCGTATCCTCTCACACGAGCCCCTCTCCCCGTCTCTGCGCCCTCCGACGCCGACGCCGCCACAGATGGAGGGCTGATTTCCTGCCTTTCCTTGCCCCGTGGAGGTAATGATATCTGCCTCCTACTGCAGGGCCCAGATGAGAAGACGCATCTGTTCCTCTCATGGATCCGGGGTGTTAGAGGTGTGGATAGAGAGATGCTCAGGCATTAGAGACACATACTGTACTCTATGGCCTGTAGGGGGCAGTATAGTACAGTACTCCATGTCAGTAGGGGGCAGTATAGTACAGTACTCCATGTCAGTAGGGGGTAGTATAGTACAGTACTCCATGTCAGTAGGGAGCAGTATAGTACAGTACTCCATGTCAGTAGGGGGCAGTATAGTACAGTACTCCATGTCAGTAGGGGGCAGTATAGTACAGTACTCCATGTCAGTAGGGGGTAGTATAGTACAGTACTCCATGTCAGTAGGGAGCAGTATAGTACAGTACTCCATGTCAGTAGGGAGCAGTATAGTACAGTACTCCATGTCAGTAGGGGTAGTATAGTACAGTACTCCATGTCAGTAGAGGGCAGTATAGTACAGTACTCCATGTCAGTAGGGGGCAGTATAGTACAGTACTCCATGTCAGTAGGGAGCAGTATAGTACAGTACTCCACGTCAGTAGAGGGCAGTATAGTACAGTACTCCATGTCAGTAGGGGGCAGTATAGTACAGTACTCCATGGCCTGTAGGGAGCAGTATAGTACAGTACTCCATGTCAGTAGGGGGCAGTATAGTACAGTACTCCATGTCAGTAGGGAGCAGTATAGTACAGTACTCCACGTCAGTAGAGGGCAGTATAGTACAGTACTCCATGTCAGTAGGGGGCAGTATAGTACAGTACTCCATGGCCTGTAGGGAGCAGTATAGTACAGTACTCCATGTCAGTAGGGGGCAGTATAGTACAGTACTCCATGTCAGTAGGGAGCAGTATAGTACAGTACTCCATGTCAGTAGGGGGTAGTATAGTACAGTACTCCATGTCAGTAGGGGGCAGTATAGTACAGTACTCCATGGCCTGTAGGGAACAGTATAGTACAGTACTCCAGGTCAGTAGGGGGTAGTATAGTACAGTACTCCATGTCAGTAGGGGGCAGTATAGTACAGTACTCCATGTCAGTAGGGGGTAGTATAGTACAGTACTCCATGTCAGTAGGGGGCAGTATAGTACAGTACTCCATGTCAGTAGGGGGTAGTATATTACAGTACTCCATGTCAGTAGGGAGCAGTATAGTACAGTACTCCATGTCAGTAGGGGGCAGTATAGTACAGTACTCCCTGTCAGTAGGGGGCAGTAAAGTACAGTACTCCATGGCCTGTAGGGAGCAGTATAGTACAGTACTCCATGTCAGTAGGGAGCAGTATAGTACAGTACTCCATGTCAGTAGGGGGCAGTATAGTACAGTACTCCATGTCAGTAGGGAGCAGTATAGTAGGGGGCAGTATAGTACAGTACTCCACGTCAGTAGGGGGCAGTATAGTACAGTGCAGTACTCCATGTCAGTAGGGGGCAGTATAGTACAGTACTCCATGTCAGTAGGGGGCAGTATAGTACAGTACTCCATGTCAGTAGGGGGCAGTATATTACAGTGCAGTACTCCACAGTCTGTAACGGCCCGCTCACACGCTTCCGTTTGATGCGTCAACATTTACGGACGCCATTCACTTTCAATGGCTGCAGCCGAATGGCATTCTGGTTCCGTTGTTGTCCGGGTGCGTTGCGTTGCTAGCGTCGAAAGTTGAGAAATGTTCAACTTTCAGATGCGTTACTGGAGCTGCCGACCAATCAGATGTCTTGACGGAGAAAGACATCATCTCAAGGCGGGATTTGGTTGTAGTTGCGTGCAGCAGACACGCCTTCCGCCATACGTTGACGGACACGCATCAAACGGAAGCGTGTGAGCAGCCCGTAAGGCGAGATCGAGCACTGCACCAGACCTGGGTCAAAATACTGTTTGGAATCATTTCGGTTAATGTCAATGTCAATGTCATTTTATTTCTATAGCACCATTCATACAAATCAATGTAGCACATAGTGCCTTACATAAAAAAAGAGATGGATAAAAACACGAATCATATAAACACAATGAGAAGAAAACACAATGGGAAGAGTTACATGTCTGTGCTCGATTGCACTTGTCTGGCACAATGGATCGAATTGACTGTCCCCAGAAATGCAAACCCCATCCACCTGACACGAACTGAAGCTAATGCTAAAGTATTTAAAGAAAGGATAGAGTATTTCAACCCAGGTCTGCACTGTATTGCACTGCACTGCTCACACACACATGCTCACACATGGACGATTTAATGACAGCCAGCAAATTCAATCTGCTATACAAACCAATCAATACTGTATGATTGCCCTCAGCACCAGTCAATTCTTATATAAGTGCATGGCTGTATCATAATGAGTTTGCATCTTCTGCTCGAATGGAATCTTGTTGTCTTGAAATGGGAAATGCGGCATTATTGATAGATAAATAACAAAAAAAATAAAATCTATTTCTGTTGGACAGTGTAGCACATCCTCAAAGACATACACGGTTTATTTTAATATAAAAAATAAAAATCGACGTACAAAGGCCTGTTTTGTCACATTCAAAAAAAGAAACCACAGGCAAGTGTTTTGGCTCTTATTTTATTCACGTAAACATGAAGTGTCTTGTCTGGGGCCTACTTTCAGTAACAGGGCCATTTTAGAAATTATTCAAATATTGATGTGATGGATTGTAAACAGTGTCTGGCTGTGACTGGACAGAATAGGAGATATAAAAAGCTTTCAGTCATCACTGATTGATGTCTCTTTCGGTCTGCGGAGAGCAGAACAGCATCATCATCACACGGCGTCCGGAAGTCCTCCTACACAAACCACTGCCTGTGATCTTCAGCCATGAGCATTTATGACGTCCCCCCCCCCACACCTCTCTCCTATGAAACACATGGCTACCTTGCTGCTGGGTAGAGCCTTTTGTTTATGCTATTCATGCTCTTCAGTCTTGCAATGTTGTCATTCGATAAGCCGACATTATATACTGCAATACAACAGGGAATGTGAGTTCAAGTGGTTGGCTTTTTACATGCAAGTGTGACTCTCCGCTCGGCTCAAGATGGCCATCTGTGTAATGAATGCACCTGGTGAATTGTTAGTATCGGACTTGGACAGGCACCAAGCCTGCAAGTGGCAGCTGTACTGCCACTAATTGGGCGGAACGACACAATTGGCAGAACCCTTGCAACAGAAGCCATCGTTTGGTCTTGGTTTGGAAGGACTGTGATGCTGCAGGTGTTGATGGGTTATGATGCCTACTTACAGTACGATACGTATGTCTTCTTTACTATAGGTGTTGGGAAATCTTTGAGGAATTTGTTCATCATTACAACACTTTCTTTTCTTTTTTTCTCCATTTTTAATTGCATCAGTGATACAGAGAGAGAGAGAGAGAGAGAGAGAGAGAGGGAGAGAGAGAGAGAGAGAGAGAGGGAGAGAGAGAGAGAGAGAGGGAGAGAGAGGGAGAGAGGGAGAGAGAGAGAGAGAGAGAGAGAGAGAGCAACATCCTCAGTCTGTCACTGAGGAGAATGTCATGAGATGTGTGCACCAAACATAAAGAACTGTCTTTTTACTGAGCATGTATGGTAGATCTAAGACAGATAGACAGGCAGACAGACACAGACCGACCAGTAGATACCGACCGACTGACCAACCGACACAACATTCTTATGTTGTAGTAATACACAACTAAAAGGCACAGAACGAAAAGACACAGTACGGCTCAATAAGGGCAGCAGAGCCTATCCCATGGCAATAACTCAATTAAACAAGATGTGGTAGCTATTAAGGAATCTGGTGACACATAGGGATGAGGAGTACATGAATTAGGAGATTTATACAGGATACTATTGACGTGCATATGATATTTCAATTTTAATTGGTGCTGGCATGTACTTTGGATGAACTGAACTGATGATAGTTTGATGGCTGCATAAATTATTTGTATTACTGTTGTTTTTGTTTGTGATTTTATGTGTCTATACTATGTGTTTTTAATGTTGTTCTTTACAGTACAACAAACTGTCTCCTTTAGGTCATTAACGTTTTCTATCTAAATCTAAGTCTAAGTAAGAGTAACTGACTATACAGTCTCGGCTGTCATTTCTCCACCAGGCCTCTCCTCCTGTCCTCCTGCTGTGTTCACACCAGGCACGGTGATAAAATTTGCGCCGCCCAGTTCGCCCCAATCTCGCCGCGGGATCCAATGGGTTGCCGCGAGAATCCGCCGCAGAAGGTTAAAAAAATTGAACTTTTGCGAATGTTGCCGCGCGGTGAATCCTGGCCACCGCGCCGCCGGGTGCACCTGATTCGCGCCACCGGTGCCGCCCGCCACCCAGTTCACGCGAATTGTATTGACTTTCTATGTAAACTCACCACACGGCCGAAAAAATATGTGCCCGGTGTGGACACAACATCCAACTAGAGCAGTCGTCCGAGTTTTTCTGCAGGTGGCACGTCTTTGAGTTGTACCTTAATTCTGAGATGTACAGTGTGAACAGGAAGGGAGACGACAGTCCCTTGAGGGTGTAGCAGTCTAAGGGTTGGAACTATGGAAATATGATTATGACTAGATATAATTTATGATTATACCGCGGTTATCACAAATATGAAGGAATATGTATTTAACACATTAAGTCAACTCGTATGGGGCACCACCCTGTTCTGTACAGGGAAACAGATAACCTTTATCAATAATCTAATTTATCAATCTCAGTCTGAAGGTCTTGACTCAATCAAGTGACCTAAAGATCATGTGATGACGCTAGGATGTGATCAAAGCTTAATAATATTTATTGAAGTTATAGTAATCAATTATCAAAATAATATGAAAACACAATTCAACAATAGATATGAATGAATGATGTCATAGATTATCACAATCTAGCCTATTCTAAATCCTCCAAGCACAACACTTGGCATCAACACTTGGCATCAAAAACCACATCAAAAGAGAATGCTGGATGGCAGCCTTACGGGTAGTGTGTTGGAAAGCAATACGTGAAGCGGCGTTGTCTGGCTCGACGAAGGGAAGAGGCACGTGACTGATAGTCGCTTGGTTTGATGCAGGGCGTAGCACGCCTGCGCTCCCGTTGAAACAGTGATAGTAGACTGTTGGCGAACATTGGTATTTCAACAGTTCAGAGTTCAATTTCAGTGGTGCTCGTTGTACAGTACTGAAATGGTTCAGAGTTTAAAAGTTGCAAATGTCTCGTTCAAAACCTTTTCTCTCGCCAGAGGGGGATCGTTTGAAGAGTTTGTGGAAATTCCAAAGACCCTGGCATCGACTACACAGAGAGCTTAGCGAGCAGGTAGTGGCTCAGCAATTCCACAGATACAGATTGATTTTCATCAATTAGGCACAAGCTTGGATCCTGGGTTATGGAGAGAAAACTTGAGAGACTTGAGAGAGACTTGAGAGAAACTTGAGAGAGAGAGAATCTGTCCTGTCCCCCACTTAAAAAGGGCAGGAGACTGAAGTGTGTCCTGTTTGCATAGACAGCACCAATTGGTCGCCCACACAGAGTGAGGGGTCTGTGGGCGAGCTTTGACCCCCACTCACTTGGGATCATAAAAGGGGAACCAAGATTCTCTTAAGAGTCTGGAATCATCAAATATCCCTGTTATGGGTTCAACATATTACATTTCCCCAACATGTTTCCGATTGATACCAAACATTGCTAGGTTGACTTTGCAGCGTAGAACCAGTTATTTACAACACACAGTAACACTTGGTTACAAATACAATGCATCAATGCCCATATTTTATTCCTAGGGCTTGTTCTCATGGTGGTTGTATCACAAAGTAATTGCACTTTATTAAATAAACAAGACAAAGAATGTTCATATTTCTTTGTTTCACTGTGTGAGTCTGCTGGGAGAGATCTTGGAATGTCGCACCCTGGGTTTATTACCGCAGGGGGGGAAGGTAGGAGGACCATTGTGTGAGAGGAAGAGTTAATGGCTCGCCCCCAAATCCCATTTCAAATAGCCCTGTCCTTGGGCTAGAATGGATTGTCAGTTTTACTGTGAGTCTGACAGGAAACAGTCTAAACAACCCACGTTTCTCCCTGCTTGTGACCTCCCCTTCATAAGTCACTGGGTAGAGGAGAGCAGGATGTCCCATGGCCTGCAGATCTTTATCAGGTGTGGAGTGTGATCACCAACATTCCTGTATCAGTGAGATGGCCTCACAGAATGGGCCTCACAGTATGGTCAGTAGAATATTTGTCATGTCCATAATCTGCTACAAGGGGTTCTCTGATATGCAGTCCTGAACCTTCACACACTGTGACCTGATGGTCAGGTAGTCCATAAGCCAGTTCACAAGGGGGTCATCCACTTGCATTGACGGTAGCTTGTCTCCCAAGAGTGGGGGCTGCATGGTGTTGAACGCACTTGAGAAATCAAAGAACACGATCCACACAGTGCTGCCAGCCATGTCCAGATGGGAGCGGGCCGGTGTAGCAGGTTCTGCAGGTGATGGCGTCCTATGTTATGTTGTCACAAAACTTACCCAACTACAAATAAGATAAAACCCAAAACAAGATATGTATTTTGTATAATCAATATAATATAATATTATTGATATTGTTATTATTGATTATAATAATCAATAATAACAATAACCAGACAATAATGACCAAGCCGGTTACAGTTATAACAAAACAAAGGGTCGTTAACAAAAAAGACCCTGGGCTTCACTCTCCACTAAACTAACTAGAATCCAGACAGAATTACGATTAGGCCCTCAGCACTAACCTACAGTAGCTGCTACAGAGAATGGAGCGACACCCACTCGCCCTGACCAAATGTATATAACAACGGGGTACCTACGTGATGAGGTGTCTAGCCATGGGTTTATTACCTAGCCCTTCTCCACAAAGACTGCTCAAAACTGAGGGGATCAAGACAAGGCAAGCAAAAACAAAAACCCACATAGAACACTAGTATCACAGACAGAACAAAAGTAGGCCTACAAACAAACGAAACCCTGGCTGATTTGCGAATCGCATACTTCTACTACTTACTACCAGTACCTACTACAGCTGCCTTTAGAAAGTACGTACTTTGCAAGCAGTAGGCATCCAATTGGGACATACTACCTTGTCATAACATTGCGCCTTGAAATTTGCCCACATCCGTCGCTGTCAATAACGTGACATTCATCTACAGCTGTCACGACTCGCACATGTGACGCACATTTCCGCTGCGCACAGGATTGTGGGTCAGAATAGCCAGAAAAGCCTGCTGGCTTGCATACTGCAAAATACGACCGGATGTAGTAGGACATCCTGGTATTTTTGCCATACTGCATGTGGCATACTATGTATTGGGACATACTACATCCTGTTTTGGCATAGTATATAGTAGGGTTGTATGCGATTCTGAACGCAGCCCCTCTCCTCCTTTGCACAGGAAACAAGACAGAATACGTGGCAGGTCATCTGATTGGATGGCAGGGCAGGTGAATGATTGGACAAAGGTGGACTCAATGATTAGCTGATTGGACACAACGAGCACAACGACAAACACCTCAGTAAAACAGACAAGAGCAGAACAGCGAACACAACAGAAACATACAAGGCCGTAACCCTAAGCCACAACGTATCTTCATGTAACCTTTGCAAAGGTTGTCAAATGGTGCGACCATTTGTCATGTTTAGCCTTCGTGATGCCGGAGTTATAAATTGATTCTTCTGCTCCCTTTCCCTCTTGCACACTTCACAGTTTGAAAGGATTTTGAGGCAATGGAGACAATTATCTTGCTCACATATAAAGGCCAGATATTTCCTTTATCAGCACAAGCATCATGACTCATTCTCCTCCTGGAGTCCTGGTCTCAGAGATGCGAACATCTAGACTGCAGTCTTCTCTGCGACCCTCCAGACACTCCAGGTATCCTACCTGAGTCGTTGTGCTGTTTAGGACAACAGCATTACCTGTATAATAAACAGCCCAGAGAAATGACAGTAGACAAGACATACTTACCAGCCTGCAATTGTCATCACAGAGACCATGGAGCAATTTGGAGGCTGTAAAACCTGATATGAAATTAAATATTGTTTTGACATACGGACGCTCATCCCATTGAGACAGAGGTCTCTTTCGCAATGGAGCCCTGTGCACTAATTAACACACACAATAAAATATGAATACAAATATACAATTATAAATACATAGAATACAAAATGAATACAAAATACAACATACACAGGCACCATTGAGAATGAGGTCCTTCCCTCAACATGTCCGCCAGAATTAAACAAAGGCTTTTTTTGTTTTATGGTGGAGAGCTATCAGCTATCCAGCTTTAATAACCAGCTAGATCATCTTCTGACTTCTGAGGTTGTGGCCCCCCCGGCAGCGCTGTCAGTGGGATCTGACTAATGTCCCTCTGTTCCAGTGTAACCTGGTGCTGCTCCGTGCCGGGTCCAGAGGTCCAGCCACTCAGGATATTGATGGACGGGTCTCATTGTGGGTGAAGGAGGAGGATGGCTAATTATGATTAACGACACTGGATCAGGCGTCACATGGCCGTGTAATTGGCATTAATGACTCAGAGTTATTAGACTTGTGCTATTCTCTCTCTCTCTCTCTCTCTCTCTCTCTTTCTCTTTCTCTTTCACTCCACTACACAGGTTGTTTGTGGGTGAGTTTACCATTAAATTGCACAGGAGAGCCAGAGTTGGTCAGCCTCTATTGAATGTGTGTCTATGAACTAAGATCCTTGCATCATTTATTATACCAGTAAATGTGGAGGGCATTCTAGCCACGTTGTTAGTTTTGATATGGAAACCGTAGCCACTGGGCAAACAAACTATTCTACCCCACTGTGTGAAACAGTAGACGCACTGTAGATGTCAAAGATGGATAGCAGTATTCAATATAGGGCAATATTCGCCTGCCATTATGTGGTCTTGGACATAAACTCGAACAGCAACTCGTTTACTATATCTGCCTGTACTGATATTTTCCTGCAGGATGCAAAATAATACATAGTGCAACCAATCCGATAAGATTCACAAACAGACCCCAATTATCTTCTTCAGAAACCTATTATGAGATTAGATATCAGATGACCTTTTGTGGATCCATTTAGCGGGCTGTAAATGCATTTCCTGGAGTCTATCGACATGTTATCCCACCACATGGAGGAGCCCATGGCACCATGATCTGAACATGATGAATGCTCCTTTAAAGCAACATTAAACTGCATAATTTCATGCTGTCTGGCTTAAAGTTGCATACATAAAGCTTAATGGAGTCATAAGGGATCATGCATAATTCATATCCCTCTCACATTCAGCACACGTCAAAAAACAAGAGTGAGAAATCACTCACAATGCTACCGTGCTCCGAGTCCCATGTTGCCTCCTGCGTGGCACGCGGCTAATACCGTGTATACCTTTCCATTTTGTTTGTGTTTTCAGCTGATGTCGGCTAAACTCATAAGGATAATATGAGTGAGCTGCTAAGGTCAGGTCAGAGGGCCAGTCTGATTTAAATCCAGCCCTGCACATGGAAACCTTTCAGCAGGGAGAGAGACGGCCCCCCACGCCCCTCCGGGTCCAATCCTTCTGCCTTTATGGGCACCCGTGTGTAAGGATTACCTGAGATAATCACCTTGACCTATGGACAGCCCACCTCCAACACATCTGCATGTTTTAAAGGTCCCCTGTTATGAAAAAATGCACGTTTTCAGTGCTGGTGCACATGCATTTGGGTCTCTGATGGGCCTACTAACACACAAACTGTGAAATACGACCCAGTCTGTTCCTGACGCTGTTACGATCCATTCTAGCATCAACCGGCACAACTCAGGACATGTGACATCATTTCTGCTGTGCACAGGATTGTGGGTCAGAATAGCCAGAAAGGCCTGGGTTGATGCCTCCAGGCGAGCGTGCCCAAACAGGGGTATTGCAATATGCGGAGCGCGCCCACTCAGCGCCGTCCGAGTAGCTCCGCCCCTGGGCCAATAGACCTTTTGGACCTGTCAATCACGTGGAGAATAATAACCAATAAGGTTGCTTGATTTCTTAAGACCACGCCTCTGATGTCCCACAAACAAAGCTTGTCCCGTGTTGTGTTCATAGATTAGACATTAGTTTGAAGAAAATTGTTCTTAAAACATACAGAAAACCGGCCTGCAGGCTGCTGTACCATAATGTTATAAGAAAACAAGATGTACGATACTCCACACCTCCCTCCACACATCAGTTTACAGCAGCGCCGACACAAAGCTACAAAGCTAGTAACATTAGGTGCTTGATGTACAGTAGCTAATTAGCCCGTAGCTAGTAGTTAACGGATCATTTTCACAGGCTTATTTTCTAGGAATGGATGTCTCTAACATACTCACCCTGCTTTACATACTGTATGCAGTTAGACTCCACGATTTTGTCCTGATGAATTTCAATCTGGAGTTTGTGAGGCGTCTGTGCCTTCTGCATAGAACACCTAGCATCAACTCGTATGTTGTCACCTGCTCTGTCCAAAATCCAAATGTCATGGATATATCCTTGTGTAAAATAGTTCAGGCCTTTCTGTAGAACTCTCTTAGACAAAGTAGTGTCATTTGGCAAATAGCATACTGCAATACTGTCAGGAATCCTTGAGACAATCATCAGGTATATACTGTTCAGTGGATATTTTATTTGCTTATTTAACTTGCTCCAAAGCTTCTGGGGCATAGCAACAGTAACTAGGGGGAACGGAACTTGCCGCCTGAGTAGGAAAGGTCTATTCTGATAGACATTTCCTCTCTGACAGGATGCGCTATAAGCACACTATAGGGCATTCCGATAGACATTCATTATATTGTGCTTAAAACATGACTAGCACCTCCTGCCAGAGAGGAATTGTCTATCAGAATGCCCTATGACCCATTATTGTGCATAATTCATGGGGAGCGCATCCTGTGAGGTAGGAAATGTTGAAATGTCAATCAACATTTCCCACCTGACAGGATGCATGGTGTCCATGGTGTCAGGCTCCGTTGGGCTTGCGGGCCTCTACTTTCTATGGATCGAAACACTTCAATATGGTTATGGTTATAGTTGTATACTTTATCAATCCCTAATGTCTGCCATTACATACAATAAAACCAGAAAAGCTAAACAAAATAAACTAACACATGGGTATTTTTTTTACCATAATGTCAATATAATAGTACATAATACTGTACAATGCACTATTAGACATTATGGTAAAAATAAATAAATAAGTATCCCATGTGCTAGTGAGTTTTTCTATATATATTTATATACTATATTTTACTTCAAAATGAAATTCGTTTTCTGATTTTTTTTTCAGGGGAGGGAGGGGGGGCAGATTTGTTGAAAAGGAGCATATATGCTTATAAGGGACCTTTAACATGAGGAGGAAGATGTTGTTTTGGGTTTGGGGCTTTTCATGTGACTGACTGAATATGGGCCAATGCCAAGGACTACTGTACATTTTCACTGAATACATATCCACAGCGGACAGAAACATTGATTGCGAACCCAGATAGCAAGCGGATCTGGGCCATATACAGGCCAGATCTGGCCCTTGTGGCTTAGTTCCGGCGCATATATGGCCCAGAATCATTACACATCTGCTTGCTATCTGGGAATAGATCATCTAGAGCATCTTCCTTGATTTTGCTAAAAAAAATAATAATAAAAAAATAGTATAATCTCCCCATACACCAGCTCTGAACTGATTTTCCTGCAGGCCTAATTATATATAATTGGTAGTCTTGAGTGAAAAACAAATTTCTTTCTCCCCTTGAGAAGAATAATGATTGTTAGATTGCATGGATTTATATTTTAATAACTCTTAATATTCATTCTATACTATGTATGACATACTGTACAGTGGACCCAAAATGTAATTAAAAGCTCAATTACATTCTCCATATCCCTACGACGTTAGGAGTAATAGTTCTTATTATAAGTCTACATGATTACTGTATGTGTATATTATTTAGCTTTACTCTTTTGTTGAATGCAAACACAAATGCATTATTTATCTGTCATGGTTCTTGGTGCAGTGTCCAAACAAGTCGACGTTATTTGAATCTATTGAGCAAACAAACAGGTCTGGGAGGCAGCCAGCAGAAGGCCTGCAGCACCAACTGTAGCATAATGCTATTTTGCCTTTCGGACAGAAATTGTATTGGCCAGACGCGGAGATATGTGCTCGCAAGGCAATGTACTGGATGTCACTGGTAAGTTCCTCTTCTGTCAACAATGAACCGGCAAGAATCGGAGGGCACGGGATGAAATCGGGGGTGATGTCGAACACTCACCAACCTGGCAGGAAATCTATTCCTCACAGTGTTCGATGTCGGATGCATACATTTGCCTGCGGTTTTTGGAGGTGTGATAGAATAAGAAGAATCTCCGGTTTAGCCCAGCGAACATGTCCCACAGTTCTCCCTGTTTGCCTGCTGCCTCGGTAGGAATGGCGCAGTGATAGCCAGCCGGCCGGATCACCCTTTGATAGTCAGCCAGCCTGCATCAAGCGCCCCCCTGGTCATGATAGGACTACAGGCTTCACTCCTCTCTGGGTTTTTTTTCACACCCTAATGGGTTCTGCAGACTAAAAACCGTCTTGGATGAGTTACAGTATGCAAAGAGCTTTCCTAAGGTTGAGAGAACAGTTTGGGATTCAGGAAAATTGCCTCAAGCTACGCAAGGATTTGAGTAGGTGATTCAGAATAAGGAACAGGATCTCAAAGGAGCAGGAGGGAAATGGCTGGAGTCTTTCAGCTCAGAGCTCACTTCAAAAACTATCTAAAAAAAAACATTTTTCAAGCATATCAATAAAAGTGGGATAAAACTTGATCATGAATTGATCTTGAGTTTAGTGAGTAAAGCCTCTGTTTAGCCATTTCAGGTGGTGTTAGTGGACAGGAGGCCTCTCTCAGGGAGAACGATGTCAAGCAAATCCCCTTCCCTCCCTTTCTCCAGGAGTCAGTAAATCCCTTCACTCCGTCCCCAAACAAGACTTCCAAACTCAGAGGATGATAAATATTTTTATTAAGTCCAAGCTATTTCAAAAACCAGCCATGGAAGGCATTAGCATATATATATATATAGAGGCAGATTTGGCATGTTTAAATAACCTTAGTATCATTCAGGGCTGGACTGGGACAAAAAATCGGCCCTGGCATTTTTGGCCCAGACCGGCCCACCACAATCGGCCGGACCCAGGGCTGGACTGGGTGAATATTTCCTACCGGGAAATGTAGCCCCAGTCAGGCCACTAGCCGAGCCGACGCGGTGAGATGGAACACCTTCAGTTTCGTTTTGTTGACGGGGGGGGACGGGGGGGTGCTTCGCGATTTGTTGACGGGGGGGGGGGGTGCTGCTGCGCGATTTGTTGACGGGGGGGGGGGGGATGCTGCTGCGCGATTTCTTGACGGGGGGGGGGGGGGGTGGGGGGGGTGCTGCTGCGCGATTTGTTGACGGGGGGGGGATGCTGCTGCGCGATTTCTGGACGGGGGGGGGGGGGGGGGGGTGCTGCTGCGCGATTTGTTGACGGGGGGACAGGCCAGCTGGCTCTCTAACGGCCCACGCAAATGACACCTGAAACTAACAGAGGGAGGGGTGGGGCCTACATATGATTGGGCCAGCCCAGTGTCAGTATAGAAAATGGACCAATGGGCCGCTGTCCCTGCTCTATGGGCCGTTCGTTAGCTCTTTTTTTTTTTAGATCGGCCCACAAGTAGGTCCGGCCCACCGGGCATTTGCCCGGTACGCCACATGGCCAGTCCGGCCCTGGTATCATTACACGCTGGCTAAGAGAGCCAGGCTCACTATCTCACTATAGTGGTGGATGAGCCTCCAGGGACGTGTAGTGACTTGCATATGCTGCCAAGCAAAGCTGTCATCTCATCTACTCCACCTCCTCTACAAACCCTCTCTGGAACTTAAACTGAAGTGTATGCCTGCATAAGAGTTGAGGGACTGGGTCCTCATTCCTTTCTGCAAGGACCACATTAACATTGGGCCTCATTCACCAATATCTTCCTAAATTCTGTTCTTAAATTTGTTCCTAAGAACGTTTTCCAAAGAAAGCTCCAGTCTGATTCGCGACATGTTCGTTAACCGATGGATGAGTTCGCACCTGCCTTCTCATAATGATGAATCCCATGGTTTCGTATTGTGAAAGCGCGAGCCAGTTCTCCCGAATTAGCATAGGTAAACTCCCTGTTAGCCCCATATAAGGACATGCAAATCCAGGGTCGTGTGCAGATGTCACTTTTCTGGATGAATACCGAATACCCCTCATCCCCGCCCTCGACTCGCCAACTTTTCAATAGCGTAATTGAATCCAGCGTGGGCAATCAAAATCAGATTTTAATTTAGCCAAGTGGGCTCCCTACTACGAGGAATTCCCCTTGGTTCATAAACATAGCGGGACAATATAGCTACTAGAGGTGTAACGATAGGCTAGACTAATCTCACGATACGATACATGATATTGGGTTGACGATAACAATACGATACGATACACTAAGGGCAGGTGTGAAGCGTTGCTGTAGCGCTGCTGTTCACACCAATAGTGCATTTCTCCACATTTCTACTCCAATACACTTTGTGAATTTAGAGCTTAACTGTTGTAATATCATGGATAGGCCTAGAGACCTAGGCCTAGGCTGTTTGTTACCAGCGTTGTGTAGCCAGCGTTCATTGATATTCAATAAACATATCACGATATTGGGCCTCATTCACCAATATCTTCTTAAGTTCTGTTCTTAAATTTCTTTCTAAGAACGTTTCTAAGGAAAGCTCCCATCTGATTCACGACGTGTTCGTAAACCGCTGGAAGAGTTCGCACCTAACTTCTCTTAATGGCGAATCTAATGGTTTCACAAGTTCAAAGCTTGTGGCCGCTCACATGAATTAGCATAGGTAAACTCCCCGCCAGCCTCTTATAAGGATATGCAACTCCAGGGTCGTGCATAGATGTCACTTCTCTGAATGAATACCGGTCATTCGCGCCCTTGACTTGCCAGCTTTTCGATAGCATAATGGTTTAAGTGGGACTGCATGTCGAATCCAGCGTGGGCAATCAAAATCTGATTTTAATTCAGCCAAGTAGGCCTCCTACTACGAGGAATTTGCCTTGGTGCATAAACACAGCGAGACAGAACAGTGCAAAATGTCAACGTGATAGAATACAATATACAGTACAATAGCCTACAGTCTACAAAAATGTAGGCTATATAGCCTACACAGCTGTCAACGCTAGCAGTTGACAAAAGAGGTAGGCTACCCTACTTATCTGATCTTATCTACATACTGTAGAAATGGTCCTTATTGTGTCATTTGTAAATTGAGTATTGGACATTTCACTGTGACTGGACATTAGGCTGCATGTGACAAATAAAGGAATTGTGAATGTTTAATCTTGAGGAGAGATATGCAGGCTACTGGAGGGGGGCCGGCGTGCCCACCGTTGTCCGAGTTCGACCAGCGCGTTGGTGTCATAATAGGGACAACAGCACTGTTGGGTGTGCGCGCCGCTGGCGATATGGATACAGACACCAGGGACACGGACTACCACCCTCTCCGCAGCAGACTCTCCGTCTAACACACATCCAACTGTAGAATTGTGGCACGATATATTGTTACACCCCTACAATATACAATAGCCTACAGTCTACAAAAGTGTAGGCAATAAAATACACAGCATGGGATGATATCAGCCTACTGAACGCTGTATCCGGAGAAGGACACACAGCTGGACCCGGCCTATATGGGTGAAAGACAGTACTCTCGCTTTGTAAAATAATGAAAACCATTATTATAAGATATTATAAATGATACACATATTATACTATTGCAATCCTATAATGTTATACAACTAGATTTGAAGTAAACGCAATCACAAATCATTTTAAATGAACCTGTCTTTCGCCTGATCATGGTGCGTTCCAGGCAACCCGTAACCCATGTTTTTCCAACCTTCTACAGGTGAAAATGCACTGGAGTGGCAGTCAAACCCGTAACTTCCCACCCGTGAACTCGTACCAGATCGATGTACTCCCAGTTGCGCTCTCTGACGTCACACAGCCCTCTAAACAAGATGGCAGCCCACATGGGTACGGCGACAAAGATAACTTTAGGGCAACGCAACTGCAAACAGGTTACTGAGTTCTGTGAAACAACAGTACTGTAAGACAATAGAGCACTGTTCAAACAAAAACAATAACAACACACAGGTGTAAATTAATGTGTGTTTTAATGAATTTTATTGTAATTGTTCCTGGACACTTGGTAAATGGTAAATGGACTGCACTTATATAGCGCTTTTCCACCTTAGCGGCACTCAAAGCGCTTTACAATGGCCTCTCATTCATCCATTCACACACCAATGGCGGTAGCTGCCATGCAAGGTGCTAACCTGCTCATTGGGAGAAGTTTGTGGTTAGGTGTCTTGCTCAAGGACACTTCAACATGTGGATAGTCGGAGCTGGGATTCAAACCACTGACCCTTCAATCACTGAACGACCTGCTCTACCAACTGAGCTACAGCCGCCCCCACTTATGATGTTAATTCTGATTGTTTATTTTGAAACAGCTGGCAATTCAGTAATCATACATTACAGGTGTGCCAATTTGTTCACTGGTATTGCATGACTCATCACACTTTAGTGCGCAGTCACCCAAGGAAACAAAACCTGGAGATAAGGAAGACACACTTAGCATATCTCAGCCAACAAGACCTGTATTTATTTACTTTTTTTGAAGCAAGACTCTTTTGAGTAACTTATCTGACCACCGCTTGAGTTATGGAAGAGTCGTAGGGAGTCCAGTCGTCCTCAATACGCCCTTGTAATTCAGTGTGACAAGATAAGAAATGACCAGATAAACTACGGCAGTGGACAGATAGATTAATCACAGTCTTTCACTGAGACTCGCATGTCGGTGTTACGCTATTCTAAAAGGGACATTGTCATTAACTATCCTTTCTTCTCCCTTTGCAATCCAGATGTACTATTGATTGCATGTTTTGAAATATGTATGTGGCAAAGAATTTTCATCTGTTTGCACTCTTATCTGAATAGAAGTAGTAATGGTAGCATTTTTTTTATCTTCAGAATGTCCTTACAGGCTCCATAATGTGTGGGGTAAAGACTGTCCCCTTGGGGTCTTGAGTTGGCATCAAAGGACTATCTATTCAGGAACTGCTGCTTCGCACTGAGAGGGGAGGGACGGCCACTGACCGATTGAGAGAAAGAGAGAGGGAGAGGGAGAGAGAGAGAGAGAGAGAGAGAGAGAGAGAGAGAGGATGTAGACGAAACTCACTGTCCACCACTATCTGTCCAGCTCTGGTTTGCAGGCCAGTAGTAGAGCTGCAGAATCACAACGAGGGACGAAAGGCCTGTTAGGACACAGTACGCCGGCAGAACACTTAGACCAGGAACACACTGGGAGGTCGGACAGTAACCGTATTATGTTGCTTACTATAAAACCCCTTAGGTTAGAAAACCAGACACAGATAACCATCGAGATTTAAAACTGTTTATTTCCTTTAGTGGTGTTACGGCCTCCCCTTTTGCTGTCCTGTCCTTTGCTGTTTTTCTTTGGATGGTTAGCAGTGGGGGAGGAGGCCTGACTGAGATGTTCTTGATTGAGATGGAGTACACCTGTGGCTAGCTGTGGGGCACACTAATATAAGCTGTTGTGTGCCATTCAGCTCTCTATCTCTCTCTCTCCCCCCCCCCCCCCCATCTCTCCATCTCCATGCTGGCCGTTTTGGCCTATTTGTGGCAAACCTTTCTTTATATCCATAACAACACCCTACAGGTACAGTACATGACTGTCCACTCATCCACACCCTACAGTACCGACCCGACTGACTAAAACATCCCACAACTATTTTGTAGCCTATGTTGATTCTTTAGTTAAATGAATCGCTTGGTTTGTGCGCACCCAGGTTTTATCTCCCTTATATTCATGCCCTCTGAGCCGAAGGCCGAGCCCGTAGAGACCCTCAGCCACAACAAACACCCACTCTCCTTCTCTTCAGACATATTATTCTCAACTGCTTTTTCCCAAAACTATTCAAAAGTCCTCCAAATCGTTACTTCTATCAAAGGATATAGCACAGCCCCTCAGAGAACTATTCATGGACAGACCTTGGCCGGGTTTACCGAACGAGTTAAGAAGCACTTAACTCCAAAGTACTTCTTAACTCCCATACAAAGGGTTGCTTAAGAAGGGTTCCTTAAGAAGGTTCTTTATAGAGAAACCCGGCCCTTGATAGTTCTACTGAGAGACATCATGTCACCACCATCATATCGCCACCATTCTCTGGTCTCTCAACTATTGTCCTTGTGGTTCTTCTTCCAGCTCCTCAGTCTGTGGAGAACTGAGAACTGCTTTGCTAAAGTGTCTTTGGAAAGCGCTCTGTACAAGTAGAATTGGATTTGATTATTATGTATGACACACAACGTATGAAGTTTTGAAAGTTTAGTCTTGACAGAAGCACCTCAGGATTTTACCAAATTTGTGTTTTCAATCATAATTAAACTGTCAAAAAATCATTCAAATGAGTAAGTGTTCAAATGAGACAGGACAGTCTCAGAACAGTAATCAGGCTGGCATTGATGTGTTTATCAGACGCACATCTCATCTTTGTTCTCAAATTCTCAAACTGTTCTCAGTTCTTGAAATACCTTGGCGTCTGTGTTCTAACAATAAACACTCCAGACAACTCTCCACATATCAACGACCTCCAGTGGAAAATAACATCATTGTAAATGTTACACGTCCCTATGGCTCAGGGATGACATGCAACAGTTCAATCCTATAGGAAGGATGGAAATAGATAATAGTGATGAGACAGAGTTGTCCTTCTCTTTAGCAGCCATGCAGATGAATGCTTTATTCCATCCACTCAGCAGACAGATCTCATATTCTCTTTTCTTTCCTCAAGAAACAGTGTAATGTATAATCTGACACAGTAATAAAATATGACTTAAATGTACTTTGTTCTCTCAGAATTCACAAAAATATTCCCAAAATGAATAATCCACCTATTTCACATATAAAACTAATAATCCCTCACTTAAAGCTTACTGTAGTCACATTCAATAGATCCCTATAGACATGTTATCTGATAGTCAGGTGACTCATCAGGTGAAACTAGACCAATACTACTGAGAACAGGGTAAATGCTAAACTAAAGAGAGAATAAGTACATAAATCATTAAATAGTCAACATGGACATAAGTAACTAACTCCTATTCAGATATCATTTTACAGAACCTCATTTTACAGAACCTTGTACCGACACTAGGCTACTAGTTACATACAGCTAAGCTGACCGCATAATGATGAATGGCAAGCTACTATTGCCAACAGTAGCCTATAAGCTCCAGTAGGGTTAGCTAGCTACTAGCGCACACTATGGCACCTTAAAACGTTTTAACGGTCACGAAATACAAACGAAATAACATAGGAATGGTATTTGGAGCCAGATATAAAACAGAGAGCTATAGGAGCTTGAATGATCCCAGCTGGCACACGACCGACCTTCAACTTTGAAATCTAGTTGGATTAAAGTCAGTCGTCGTTTCAACCTTGAAACAATATTGAATGCTCAATGGTTGAAAAAGGTTGAAATACTTATAAATCAACATTGAAAAGGTTGAAATACTTATAAATCAACATTGAAATTCTCTTGAAGTTGATGTACAACAATGTCAACATGATGTCTTCAACCTGCCTTATAGCCCTTTAATGCACAATATGGGTAAAAAGTGGCCCAACAAAGGTTTTGCTTTATCGTTGCAATAAATTATTTTTATTGGTCACAAATCCTTATTTTGCACTTGCACAAAGAATGAGATTCGAATTTCCTTTCTTGGACATCTGAGGATGTCCTATTATGGACACCGTAGTTTCTTTGGAAATTTTGTTGCAGTGCATCGTCTGTAATGTTTGTCTCGCACTAGCTGGACGTAGCTAGTATCTATTTATATACAAGCTGAGCAATATGCCAGTCATTCCCTTGTTGTCAAACTTTTGCCGCTACTTAGATTGTAAGGTTAATATATTGTTTAGCTTGCGACTAAGTTGGTTTTGCTTTCGCGTTTTAACATAGGCTACATCCTGGGTGGTATTGTGCTGCAGAGGTTGTATGTTTAGAAAGATAAAAACTGTTACCAGCCGGCAGATTGACTGTGAATGCCTTTTTCTGTAGCATTGCTGTATAGAAGTATGTCACAAAATGTGTTTGTGTGTGTTTGCATACCAGTGCCACAAACACTTAGCCTATGGTTCACATTATTGTTGGATTGATGTTACTATTTGCAGTTGTCAGTGTTGCAACCCCATTCACTGCTGTTGTAGGCCTACATGTGCATCTTGATTCTAATGTAAAATAAAATTGTAAAAAGTTCACGCCTTTGTTCTCCGTGGCTACATGATTGAAAAGTAAGAAGTTGAAACAAAGTTTCAGATTCAACAGTGATGCAAAGTTGACTCAAATACCTTAATTTACCCTTGTTGAAAAGTAAGCCGTTGAAACAAAGTTGGGATTTCAAAGTTGATTCACCTTTCAAATTCAACACATATTCAACAGTGATTGTAAGACCTTAATTCACCCATGTTGAAGAGTAAGATGTTGGAATCGCGATATCAACGTTCACCTTTCAAAATCAAAACCTAATCCAATGTTGATTCACATAGTCACATGACGTTGAATCACCCGTGAATCAACGTTGAAATGTCAGCTGGGATGTGTGCTACTTCGATTCACAGGTACAGGGTTCGCCATCTCGCTAGCTAGCGGTTATTTCAGAACATCTTTAACCATGCATCTTCACACTTACAAACGATTACACACTCACAGAATAATTATGATAGTCTCTTCTAATATTCTACCCATGCTTGGTGAACTTTTACCAACCTATAATAAGGATGGAAATAGATAATAGTGATTAGACAGACTGCAGTTGTCCTTCTCTTTAGCAGCCATGCAGATGAATGCTGGAAGAGAGTCAACGACAAACAATACCCCCTCGTAGTCTCACACCACTCCCCCTGCTGGTAGCAACGGATATTAACGTATCACAATAGAAAATTGTAAAGTAAAGTAGTTGTAAAGTAAATTATAAATGTGAACACATATTTAGTGTGCGTCACATAAATAACGAGGAGCACACCCTCAAATCCCTGGACCGGGGAACAAAGAGTCAGGAACCAACCTTTCAACCCCTGTCACCGTCTCAAGCTGTCTCAAGAGCTGCAGAGAATAAATTATGCTTCCTCCCCTTTCAATGCGAGTCAAGCTTGTTTCGGGCGGAATTAGAATATCTTTATAGGTTTCAGAGGAGCAGTCGTCTGTTTACCTGGACTCTCATTGGAGTCGCAAGGGGCTGTTTTTTCCTCCGTCACCCAAGAGAGCAATTAGAGTCGGCAATGGACTCCCCGGCAAAGTCTGAATGAAATTGTGTGTGTGTGTGTGTGTCTGACTGAGTGAGATTGGGAGAGACTGTGCGCCGACTTTGCCAACAAAGGGTCAGGAGCGCCGCGGGGATTCAGCGTTTAAAAGCCGTGGAGACGGCAGCCCAGTGTTGGCTGGCGACAATCACACGTCCACACATGTAGGCCTACAGTACTTATACTGACTTATACTGTACCCACACAGCTGCCCACTCACTCAGCCTAACGCACTGTAGCTAGGGAGAAGATTTACAGACACACACACACACAAACACGCACACATGCACACACACAATGCTGAAGCGCTGCAGTGACACCTGTTAGACGTGCGCGCACACACAGCCAAGCTAGAGGCAACTTTGCGTTCACAGTGCTCTGCTGAGAGTGCTACTGTAAAGGTCAGTTGTTGCCCCAGACACATCTTCCTATTTTGAGACAACGGTCGGTCTCGGTTCGCTCTCCACCAACCCCACGTATAGGCTACCCCAGGTAGAGAAAAACACACCATCATGGTCAAATAATTGCCCTCTTATGGAGTCCTTGATGCTGAGTATATTAATAATGCGGTCTGTTATGCTGTGTACAGTCCAGAGGGAGCATTAAGTATCAGCTGGAGTATGCGGCAGACTAGAGCCGGTAACAGGTCCACCCACTGACTGTCACCGTCTCTTCCTCACTTCCTGGTTTGTAGCGATGTCACCAGAGGTGCTCAACAGCTCCTGGTACTGTAGCCTACGTCTGCATGGCCCTCGCACACTTGACGATTTAACAATGGAACAGCCCAAAGCCCTCACGCACTTAGCGGGAACGCACCTCTGTGAGTCCGTGAGGGTGGACATTGGGATTGGGCCATAGGCTGGTGGCCCAGTACCGTTAGCCACCATGGGGCTTGGGTGTTTGGGACATTATGGAGGCATCCTAGATAAGACAACTTGCAGCCATACAGTTCGGACCGAGGCTGCTTTCTCTAAGGAGGTTTTCCTTTATCACTGTGTTGTGACGGGCGGATCATGACATGTGTATTCTATCAAGGACAATGAGTGATTGGAGAGACGTGTTAGGGATGAGTCACAAACGAATTAATAGTGTAAAGTTTGATGTACTGTGTAAAAAAAACAAAGGCATGATGGAAAAAGGGATTATTGAAGATCAAGAAATTCAATATACTTCTCATAGCTGTGTTTGTGATCTTAAAACACACCGTTTTAACTTTGCTTTTACCTTGTAGCTTTGCTTGTTTTAATAGCTTATTCTTATTTATATTATTATGTTTTAATATCTTAATTTGCATTCTGTTTTTGTAGTTTTTATTTTATGATATATTTTACACTATCTTGAAATGTTTAATTATTTTACTTTTGTTTCTTTTAAATCTGTTCTCACTGTGTTTGTATGATTTGTTTTTATCCTTTTTTTATGTAAAGCACTGATTTGTATGAATGGTGCTACAGTATAAAATAAAATGAGTCATCAACATTTAATGTATGTAACTCCAGCAGCACTCAGAAGATGACCCAGTAGGGCTGTCCGGACATAAACCAGGTATGAAAAGTATTGCACTAAGTATGATCGTAACTTCTTAGTGGTGAAAAAACATATGTACTTTAGACTCTGTAAAGTAGACTCTGAGCAGCTAACACATAATGGCCGACTATGTAGGCAACTTCTCTGTAACCATTTGGGCACTCTCCTGTTGGTCATGTCTCTCTTATGAAGTATCTAGCCCATGTTTACTGCTCTGTATATTGTCTTAGCCAATAGACAAACATTTTCCAGGAGCTTGCTCGATCGTCTAGTTGAGAGAGGTCAGGGAAGAATTTTTACAGCTCACTTTTCCGGCCCCCGGGTGAAACTGTTTTTATTTTTATTTTATTTATTTAAAAGGGACAGCGTACAGTTAAAACATATACATTACGCATAGACTACTATGACAACATATAATGCACTGTACCAGATTCTAGCTTCAAGCTAATTTGCTTTTTTTTTCTTCCCTCTGGAATATGTAGGGGTGGGACCTATGCCCACCCTCCCATTGCTCTCTGTAAAGCGCATTGTGTCGCCTCTGTGTATGAAATGTGCTATACAAATAAAGTTTGATTTGATTTGATTTGAGTTGATTTGATTTGACAGGATGACTCTTGGAGAAAGGTTGAAACACCCCACCGTGTCAGAAAAAAGGTTTGCAAAAGCCATTTCTAGGTTCTGGGTTGGCAGTCACGAAACAATCAAATTCCATTCTATAAATGCTTAAATCTTCCCGGCGGTTGGTGTGTGTGAACCCAAGCCCGGTCAGAATCTCAGCAGGTAGTACCAGCCTTGGCTGGTAAACCCAGTTTGATACACCCAGTTAGAATCTCTGCGGGAACAATCGCTGGCGGACCCTCTTTCTCTCTCTCTCTTTCTCTCATTCCACCACTTTTCTTACCACACGCAGGTGTCACCCAAGCACACTAATTGCATCATCAAAGCCCGGAATGATGGTTGACAGCGGCATGGGGGCGACTGAGCACGCCGGCGGCGCCGAGAGGTTGAAAGTGAGACCCTCTCAGCAGCTACCGTAGAAACAAATTGATCTGACCTCTAGAGTGAAGACACCCGCCAGGTAGGCTACTTTGATGCATAAAAATCTACTCATGAACCGTGCTTTAATCAATTCTCTCCCCCGGAGACACACGCACACGCACGTAGCCTACTTCACACACATGCATGCACATACTGTAAACACGCACAGACCTATATACAAAAGTCCTCTCATTAATATTTATAAGCCCGGGAGAAAAATATACACAGCTTTGATAGCGAGACAAAGTGTGTGATGTCAAGACAACGCTGGTCTGTTGTGGTTGAGTTTAAACATGGAATAATTGATATCACTGCACCACAAGCAATTTTCTATGGGTTGCAAAAGCATAAGCTTGAGACTTAATCAGCATAATAATCATGTTTACCCAATCGGTTATACTGTATAGCCCCCACGCTCAAAGTCACACACACACACACACGTGCAGAGACATGCAGTGTGTGTGTGTGTGTGTGTGTGTGTGTGTGTGTGTGTGTGACTTTGAGTGTAGGGGCTATACAGACACACACATAACACATACAAACACGCACACACACACACCAAATTGCATTCTCACTGGTCCTGAAAGCATACAGTACATTTGGCAATGTTTATAAACCTGAACTGAGAACATCTTAATGAAACCCATGAACTGTGATTAATGTGGATGGAACCAGACTGCGCAATAGGGTCCTACCAGGATGAGCGTTGCTAAGAAACAATTTACATAAGGTCATCACACTAATCAAACTAATTGGTAACACCACCATAAAACTAATTGAGCGTGAATGCCAATCATGATTATATATTTCAGTGCTTGGCAGGAGTGAATCAATCAGACCTCTCCAACGCGAACCATTGCGGACTAGGGAGTGTGGTATTTACACGGGTTAGATGCTGTGTGAGTGCAAACGTGGGTGTGTTTCCCCCCCTCCAACCCTGAAATGCCACAGCCTATATTGCACTGAAGACAGACATTTAACAGCCTGTTAGGTCGGTCTCTCTAACCGGAGCCTTCTGTTCGGGTTTGCCGACATCACCTCCATGAACAGCACCCAGAGGACAGGAGGGGGATCAATAGCGCGAGTCCACACTGCCACCTACAGGCGAGGCTGTGGAAATGCCTCTGCGTATGAGCCGTCTGCTTCAGAACGATAGCGGACGCGCTAATCTCGGTCACAATGGCCGACACTAGAACCCCCCTGTGTGAGGCATGAAGGAAGCCCGCGGGGTGGGACATTTAGATTAGTAACGTTACAAGTTTTTAGAAAAACACTGTGGAGGGTCTTCTTCCAACAACATTGCTCTCTCTCTCTCTTTCTCTCTCTCTCTCTCTCTCTCTCTCTCTCTCTCTCTCTCTCTCTCACACACACACACACACACACACACACACACACACACACACACACACACACTCACTCACAGATGTGTAGGCTGTGTGAAATAGAGAATTCAGCTCAGGGCCACAGCATGACCATCTAGCAGTAGCCTAAGTCTCATCCGTTTTCCCGGACCCTGAGAGTCGATAAGGGCCGCTGCGGCCAGGACATGCAGGGGATGAGAGAGACGCGGAGGACACACTACAGCTCCAGTCTCCTCTGACCGGTCTAGTCTGGTCTCACAACCAAATAGGTCTACGAGGGGCATGCCTGAACATGCCTGGGGTGTGTGGTTCAAAACGATTTGACATAAAACAAGACCATATGTGTGTAGCCCATACTGTTTTTCAGCCTGCCAAGGGCAGGATTAGGACCCTCTCGCGACGGTTGCACTAATTGGGCCGTCCCTCTTGGAGGGACTGTCAGCACTCCTTTGAGTAGTGAGTTTCACCAGCTGCTCCACATTTGGTTGGAGGGGCGAGTGTAACCACCTTGGTTACACTCACCCCTCCGAACTCACTCCACACCACTGGACATCCGGGTAATGGCACCATTGTAACCCGTCTGTTTCGGTATGTCCATTCACCACAATAAGCTGAAAATTTGGTCAGGAGACAAAACACTGCATCATGCATGATGTCTCTATGCTATTGCTGACAGGCTTTCAGCTCCAATCTGGTCACAGGATTCACGTTCAGAAGCTATGGTTGACTATAAAGCGAAACACTGCCCCCTAGTGGCATCCCCTCATTTGAACAACACTTCAGTTTGTTGTGCCCCGTCACTGTTGTGTACCGTTGCCGTCTGTCTGCCATATACTGTCGTTATGTCTTATGTTCTATTTATTTATTTTTTTACTATGCTAGCCTCAATAATTGCCCCTCGGGGATAAATAAAGTTTTTTTGAATTGAATTGAACAATAACAAATTCTGTTCAGTCATGTTGTGTTTTTATTACCAATTCAAGTTGTTAAGATTGAGATTCAGGACGAGACATACAGTAATAGCCCATGTACATCTCACACAGTAAGAGGTGTATACATATCCTGAGATGTATGTACATCTCATTTGCTGTGTTGTTGTGACTGAAAACCTCTGATACAGGTACACTTTAGTATTTACATTTTCTTCATTTCAGAAATGAGCATGTTTGCACGGTAGGCACATTTGTATATCATCTCCAAATGATGGCTACATGTGGAAAATTAAAATATAAAGCAGCTATGAAGAACAGATGGTCGAACAGCTGTTTCATCTTCAGAAATCTTATGAGCCAAACTGTATTGCTGTATTGTGATAACAGAACAATGGTCTAATCTTGTTACACAACTACAAATGCTTCACAATGTGTGTGTGTGTGTGTGTGTGTGTGTAGATGGGGGTGAGATCAGACTTCTAAACCGTTTAGAAATAGCTGTCTGAAGATACAGTATGTGACCATTTCAAGATACAGTACTTCTTCATACATATACAATACGTTACAATGCAAAGTCTTCATTATACTAAAAATTAGACATAATAAAGTCTCAGAGATGTCATAAATTCATTCTACCCGAACTATCTCTACACTGGGAGCCAAGTGAAGATAAAATTCCATAGAAACAGCTGCCATATACTGTCACAAGCCAGCCTGGGTCCAGACCTTCGAATCCGCCCACTCCGATTCTGTCTGATATCAGGCCAGTAACGAGCCACACCTGTGACATCTCTGGCACTTCTCTATATTTATTTTCTTACGGCAAACAAGTGACCATTGCAGGCTGTCCGAGGAGACCAAAAGCCGACGCACATTCTCTAACCAAGCCAACTCCAAACCCTGCAACCAACTAGACTATGTTATGTCATTTTACCATTTCAGAGACCGGTGGACACGGGTCTGGCAGAAGCATACAGTGCCAGCGATGCCCTTTTATCCGCTTGGCCACATTGTTCAAGATAAAAGGGTTTGAAAAGGGTACATATAGGTACAACACATGGTGATCACTAGTCACCAGGGACTTTCTTTCTAGAACTAAGGTGGACAGGTATTCATGCATTCAAGCAGTCGGGAGACATTGGACAAAGACTATAGTCTCTATACAGCAGGTAAGGAATGCATGACAAACTCATCCATTAACTAGGAAAAAGTGATGCAGATCATGGGACATAACATGGGTCATAAAACCCTAACCTGTAGGGAAACGTGACTAACCCCTCAACTACTGTATGTACATATAAAACATGAACTATGAACATTGTCAACATTGGTACAGCCTCACAGAAAAGAGGAGTATCTACAAAAATGTGCTATGTACCCTCATATGTGTTTTCTTTCTGTCTCTCTTACAGAGTTCTATATATTTTCCAGCAAAAGTGGGTTTAGTTGACACAAGGGGGATGATTTGTATTTCCGTTGTTAAATGGTTGTGCCAAGTTCATATCAGGCTTCCAAACAAACCATGTCAAAGCTGAGGTAGCTACATTAGTAACAACAGGTTCCATGTTAAGTTTAAAACAGCGACTGAGGATCTTTTTTTCCCTCAAACTAAAAAAAGTAAATCCCACTTTGAAAATCAACCCAATACATGTACTTTGAGTATAAAGACAATAAAAAATCCTCCCAAAGATTACAAAAAGAATATAGTTCAAAAAACAGCTCTCTTCCATTCTAAGTAAATACAATGCTATGAACAGATTAGCCATGATATTTCAGTCAGTATGTTGCAGAATGTTTATACAGTATGGATATAAATAAATACTTCATAAATATAATTCTGATCATATATTTCAAAGTACAAACTCTTAACTAACAATCCGATTTTGTAGACAAAACACAAGCTGCAGTTTTTCAAAACGAGAAAAAAGCATCCCTCATGGCATCAACACCTTCAAGCCTCTCTCTGTCACAGAGGCATGAAGCCACCACACACTGAGTATCTATAAACAACTTAAATATCAAACTCAGAAACTGTATTAGAAGTCAAATGCCCAAAACTGGCCCAGATAAAGCTCTGGTGACCAAAAATGGTACAAATTACATCAGAACTTCTCACAAGGCAATTCCTCTACCATAACAACCCTGAAATTCTATATTCCCCATTTCTCAACCTCATAAAGATATGATATGATAACTGCTATCCCATTATTAGTTGTAAGGCTTGTCAACATAAGCTGCTTTGTTAAATGAAATATATTAGACTTATTTACTAACTTATCACTTGTATGATAACCTTATGGCTATTCATTTTAACATAGAGCCACTCTATAAACTCTTCTTAAAAAATATGTAAATATTGTTGACTACTACTTGTACAGTTCTCTGTGGAGGCAGTATGGGGTTCCTGTTTGCATTAGTCATAATTTAATCATCTGAGTTGAATGTGTGCACAATAATATATCCAGTACATCCATCCTATTCCAATACTTGATCAGCATCATAACACTTTCCTCAACAACCACCTCTTTTTTCAAGACTCTTACAGCAGTACCAAAGTCCAGAGTCCTAAATGTAACAAAAACCAAACGTAAACAAAAAAACAGAGGGGAGTAACCATCCTGTTAAATCACAATATCATAATCAAACCGCATACATCACATTAATACCAGCCTGTATGGATACAGTAGGGTGGATGGGAGGAGAGTGGCAGGGAACGGCTGTGCGTCAGAGCAGAAGCAACCAACACCGAGGTTAGGCCTCTGTCCCATCCCCTGTCCCTCAGGGGAGACCTGGGAGGCCACCTGCCCGTCCCCCTACCCCAGTCACACGATGCTGTTCTGCAGCAGGGGCTCAAAGTCCTCGTCATTGGCGGGCGTCGGGGCGTCCTCGTCGCTGCCCGGCAGGGGCGTGTTGATGTGGACGCCCGCCAGGCCCGCCAGGCCCGCCGCGTCCTTGCCCTCGGGGAAGGCCTTGGCGTCCGGCGGCGTTGGGTGCTCAGAGATGAACAGGGCGACGAGGAAGGCCAGCACCACCGTGCACGAGCCCAGGAGGAAGGGAGGGCCCGGAATGATCGCCCTCTGGATGGAGAGGAATCAGGCAGTTAAGCCCCTTTCACACGGGACAAAAAACCCACTAACACCCACTAACATCTGGCTTTTGTCTTTAGTGGGAAAGGTTACAATCGGCATTCATTCCCTGGACAAATTACTCTGCAGTAGTAGTAATGGGTATTTATTGGCTCCAGCTCCGATCAGCACATGGGTAAACACGCTAATTTTCAGGCTATAACTGTATAAAAGTATTTTCACACGTACAAGATTTGTGTTAAATGTCTGTTTGTGTTGCAATATAGTACTTGAATAGTGCTTATTAAGGCCGTTTCAGACGGGGAGCGATATTCCGCCTGCGTTCTCGCTCGGATCAGCGGGGGACACACGTGTCCTGCGCACAGCGGGGAAAGCTGACTACAATTCCACGGGGTCGCGCCCGCTTGCTGCTCCGCCCCAGATTGTCCGCGGCTCCCAAATTGTCCGCTCGCCTCTCTCAATGAAAATGAATTACAATGCGCGGATATCGCTCCTCGTCTGAAACGGCCTTTACAGTGTTTTCTAACTTGTGTTGAACTTGACAGTTTATATTTTACATTTTATATACATTTCATATATTTTATTGAGTTGAACTTGATATAATTGAACTTGAATACTTTGTGAATAGCGGCTAACGTTAACGTAACGTAAGAAAGAAAGACATACTGGTCTACTGGCAATGGGTAAGGAGACAATCACCTATCTGTTTGTCTTTTCCCACATTTAAAAAACCTGCATATACATGCTAATTTTGGGGGAAAAAGGGTATTAGGAAGAGAGAAAATGTGTTCTCATATGTTCCCTCAGAAGAGAATTCACTATATGCACAACTCCAGTACTTCCTGAAATTAGACATGCTTCTCTATTTCCTGTCTCACACTATTGGATGAAATGATTATTCAGGTGTGCCTGATCATTGTGCTGCAGTCAGGCACACCTGATTAATTACTTCATCCAATAGTGTAAGACAGGAAGTAGAGAAGCATGTCTAATTTCAGGAAGTACTGGAGTTGTGCAATTGGCTAATACAATGCAGAGAGAGAATAACTAATTTCGAAAAGAAATCAAGAAACATACAAAACTACAGAAACTAACTTATGGGGAAAGACAAATGTTAAAAGTAATCTAAAGACCTCTACACATAATCAGCGGTAAAATTGCTCTGCACACAATAATGGCCAGGAGGGGTGGTATCTACTGTAATTGCTTGTGTGGGGCGCTACACATTGAGTGTGGATGAGGTGAGCTACAATCCCAACTCCTCTCCTCTCTAATAGCACTCTGAGCATCTAGACAAGTGTTTATTTTTATGTTTTTTTTCGACAGCCTGGGGTTGTGTACTAGGTGTAGTCCTCTAGGGTGACATACCTCTGTGGGAGGGTGGAGAGGTATGGGGGCGATGGCATAATCTCCCTGGATGGGGTCTATGTCGCTCAGCTCCACGTTGAACATGAAGAAGATGAAGCCGTATAGCGCCGGGCCCAGTCCGTAACACAAGCCTCGAATCCCCGTGATCATGCCCTGAACCAGACCTATGGACCAACAACAACAAGATATCTCTACATTACATTACATTACATTACAGTCATTTAGCAGACGCTTTTATCCAAAGCGACTAACAATAATTTATTTTGTATTTTGCATTTAACGTAGGAAGAGCCAATGTACTACTACTTGCCAGAACTCACAAGTGCATCTTCTTTCTAAAACAAGTGACTAAGAGCATAATCTAGTGCTGAGTGCAAGAATCGCAATCTAAAGTACAGTGCAATATAATATAATACAATAAGTGCTTAGGTGGGAGGATTGTTGTAGTACTTCTTGAAGAGATGAGTTTTGAGCCTGCGACGAAAGATGGGCAGCGACTGCTGTCCTGACATCAGTGGGCAGTTCATTCCACCACTGCGGTGCCAGGACAAAGAAGAGCCGTGACCGTGTCGATCGACCGCAGGAGCCTCGGAATGACGAGGCAACCAGTCGCCCTGAGGTAGCAGAGCGTAGCGGTCGGGAGGGGGTGTAGGGTTTGACCATGGCCTGGAGGTAGGAGGGGGCTGTTCCTTTCATTGCCCTGTAGGTTAGCGCCAGAGTTTTAAACTGGATGCGAGCCGCTACAGGGAGCCAGTGTAGGGAACAGAGGAGGAGTTGTGTGGGAGAATTTGGGGTGGTTGAACACCAGGCGAGCAGCAGCTTTCTGGACAAGTTCCAGAGGTTTAATGGCTGACGCCGGTGCCCCAGCGAGGAGGGAGTTGCAGTAGTCCAGGCGGGAGATGACCAGGGCCTGGATGAGTATCTGCGCCGTTTCATTAGTGAGGAAAGGGCGAATCCTCCTGATGTTGTAGAGCATGAATCTGCAGGAACGTGTGACGGATGTGACATGTGAGGAAAATGACAGTTGGTCATCCAGGGTCACACCCAGATTCCTCGCAGTCCGAGTCGGGGTCACCACTGTGTCTTCAATGGTGATGGCCAGATCCCGGTGCGGACAGCCCTTCCCCGGGAGTAACAGCAGCTCAGTCTTGTCCAGATTGAGCTTGAGGTGATGTGTCGTCATCCACTCCGAGATGTCAGCCAAGCACCCAGCTATGCGTGTCTCCATAAAACTCTCTATAAAACTCTGTTTCAGCCTGTCACCAGGGCACTGTTCAATAACACAAGTTCAATAACGCAACCATCCATCCATCCATCCACAGCGGATCGTTCTTACCAGGTCATGTGGAGAGGAGCTGTGTCCAAGTCACACTCACCATGGGCGTCTCTCAGGGCTCAGTCCTTGGCCCTTTTTGTTTTCTCAGTATACCAAATCTCTTGGCACTGTAATCTGTCATGTTTTTTGCTACCACTGCTATGCGGGCTACAGTCAACTGTATCTCTCTGTCCCCCCATCGAACACACAGGTGGCA